>NW_015505429.1:1805514-1833471 GCF_001515645.1 Sinocyclocheilus grahami | reverse complement strand
AGGGGATATCGTCCTCTTTTGGAAGACCAAACAAAGTAGTTTCGCTTTCACAACGAAGCACACAGCGCCTTCAGGACATGGCGGCGGCGGCAACAATACTACAGCGAGAATAAAAGTTACGCCTTCTTTCTTTGCGTGAACATTTGGGCGGCGTTATGCAAATCTTCCCACATAGTGATGTAGACATGTGGAGGCGTGTTAGAACGAGGCGTTTTAGGTAGGCGTGGTTGACTCTTAACTTTTATAAAGAATATCTCTTTGGATTTGAAACTTTAGTCTTTGCAACTTTACAGATCTTCTTTATGCACCAAGAGCTTGTAACACTCCAAAGAGAAAGGAAAAATTTAAATTGCATCATATGACCCCTTTAAGTGCACTTTGAGCATCATCCAACCATAGAGATGTTGTAGTAGTGTGTGGATGAACTGGGCATTAGTTTTGATGGCTATACAGTGCTCTCTAGTGGCACCCATAGAGAGGTACGCTGCTCAAATAAGAACAAAAAAGAAAAGAAAAGCTCTGTCTGTGCTAAAATTGTCTGATCATCTAAACCACTTCTTTAAAACCTGACAGGTTCATCTAAGTAGCTTGATCAAGCCAGTTACCTGCAGCTGACATTCATGCACATCTCTGTCATCTGCTGTGTGTTATACTAATAGGGTGTGAACCACAATGTTTTCCTGAGAGTGTTTCGTTCTGCATTTTACTGCGATTATAGTGTAGCATCACTGGCTCCAAATGCATTATGAGTGTGTGATTACTGCCCACATTAATAGTTTAAGCTGATGCATAAAATCCAGAACATCACAAGTCAATGTTCCTTCATGACTGGTCTGGGACTGCCTAACACTACGTACCATTACAGTCAGGCCTAAAATCACTCTCCAGCCTTTGACTTTTACTGTCCCTCAGTGGTAGAGGAATTATCTTCTAGACGTTTCTTCTGAATCACACGTTACATAAGACTGTAGTTTTCTCTTCACAACTCTTCATCAAGCATCTGAATCAAAACCATCTGCACTGAGACACACATTCATTCCGGAAACTCAAAATAGCTTCTGTCAGTGTTTTTACTTGATTCTCTGTTCTAACTTGAAACCGCGTGGCCTTCGAAATGCTGATTTTTCAGAACTTGTCGACATTTGATTAAATTGCTTGCGTTGCAGAAATCTTCCCTTCTCAATCTCTTAGGATGAAATAGTCTAATGTAAATGCAAATGTTGTCTTCATTATGCATTTACAAAGCCAAATTCTAATACTGAGTTTCATGCTTCAGACATTTCCTCTTAAACCGTTTTTAACAATTGTAAACATTCGGTATCCATTATATAATCATCATGTAACTGCTGAGTTAGCAGTCAGCTACTGCATTATCATAAATCATTTTTAAACATAAAAAAAAAATTCATGATTAATTAGTTATGTTGTGTTAGTTAATACAGCTGTTCATTCATGATAGCTGAGGTCCGTTAAATAATATTAACAGATAAAATTATTACAAAAGGTCCCATTTCTTAACTAATGAATCAACAACTAACAATGAGCAATACATTGTTACAGTATTTATTAATCTTTGTTAACATTAGTTAATAAAAATACAGCTGTTCATTGTTAGTACATGTTAGCTCAGGTCCATTAAATAACATTAAGAGATACAACTTCCGATTTTCATAATGTGAAATGTTGGAATCAACATTAACTAAGATTAATAAATGCTTTAGAAGTGTTTTTCGTTGTTAGTTTGTCAACTACCAGTTAACTAATTTTAACAAATTTAACCTTATTGTAAAATGTTACCAATACATAAATAATTTAGTTAGCTAAAATGAACAAATTTAATTTTATTGTAAAATGTTACCACTCTTAGAAACACCTTGGTAGTACCGGGTTGGACCCCCTTTTGCTTTCATAAAGTAGGATGTAGGTGTAGCATAGGTTCTGGTGAGAATATGCTAGTCTCGCGAGAACCAAGTTTTGTTTACAGCAAAGGAAATCCAGTCTCCTCTCGAAATCCTCTGACATTTTTCTTTACAAATCCTCGTTTTCTACTTCTAATTCATGGTTTGTTTTGCTCTCTCTGCATTTCCGCGTTCATCACTTCTCACCAGAGCTTACGTCTGACGTCATCTGCTGGAATGCCACTCTCTCGTGAACGTGTGTACGACAGTTAGCGGAAGTTTGAGATTATGGTTTATAAAGTTTTAAATATGGATTTTTCTTACACAAATGCATCGCTTCACTTCAGAAGGCCTTTATTACCCCCCCGGAGCTGTGTAGAGCACTTTTTATGATGGATGGATGCACTTTTTTGTGCTTCAAAATCTCAGCACCCATTCACTGCCATTATAAATCTTGGAAGAGCCAGGTATTTTTTAATATAAGTCTGAAAGAAGAAAGTCATATGCACCTTCAGGGAAACGTACAACCAAGACCTGCCTGGAACTACGTTCGTCGTGCGTTTCCCTGAAAATAATTGCACACCTTAGAGCGTTAGTCAGCCAATCGGATTCAAGCATTCAAAGGTCCCGTAGTGTATATATATATATATATATATATACAGTGGGTACGGAAAGTATTCAGACCTCCGATTGGCTGACTAACGCTCTAAGGTGTGCAATTATTTTCAGGGAAACGCACGACGAACGTAGTTCCAGGCAGGTCTTGGTTGTACGTTTCCCTGAAGGTGCATATGACTTTCTTCTTTCAGACTTATATTAAAAAATACCTGGCTCTTCCAAGATTTATAATGGCAGTGAATGGGTGCTGAGATTTTGAAGCACAAAAAAGTGCATCCATCCATCATAAAAAGTGCTCTACACAGCTCCGGGGGGGTAATAAAGGCCTTCTGAAGTGAAGCGATGCATTTGTGTAAGAAAAATCCATATTTAAAACTTTATAAACCATAATCTCAAACTTCCGCTAACTGTCGTACACACGTTCACGAGAGAGTGGCATTCCAGCAGATGACGTCAGACGTAAGCTCTGGTGAGAAGTGATGAACGCGGAAATGCAGAGAGAGCAAAACAAACCATGAATTAGAAGTAGAAAACGAGGATTTGTAAAGAAAAATGTCAGAGGATTTCGAGAGGAGACTGGATTTCCTTTGCTGTAAACAAAACTTGGTTCTCGCGAGACTAGCATATTCTCACCAGAACCTATGCTACACCTACATCCTACATCACCTGTCCAGTACAGTCCCAACAGTGAAGCATGGTGGTGGCAGCATCATGCTGTGGGGGTGTTTTTCAGCTGCAGGGACAGGATGACTGGTTGCAATCGAGGGAAAGATGAATGCGGCCAAGTACAGGGATATCCTGGACGAAAACCTTCTCCCGAGTGCTCAGGACCTCAGACTGGGCCGCAGGTTTACCTTCCAACAAGACAATGACCTTAAGCACACAGCTAAAATAATGAAGGAGTGGCTTCACAACAACTCTGTGACTGTTCTTGAATGGCCCAGCCAGAGCCCTGACTTAAACCCAATTGAGCATCTCTGGAGAGACCTAAAAATGGCTGTCCCCCAACGTTTACCATCCAACCTGACAGAACTGGAGAGGATCTGCAAGGAGGAATGGCAGCGGATCCCCAAATCCAGGTGTGAAAACTTGTTGCATCTTTCCCAAAAAGACTCATGGCTGTATTAGATCAAAAGGGTGCTTCTACTAAATACTGAGCAAAGGGTCTGAATACTTAGGACCATGTGATATTTCAGTTTTTCTTTTTTAATAAATCTGCAAAAATGTCAACAATTCTGTGTTTTTCTGTCAATATGGGGTGCTGTGTGTACATTAATGAGGAAAAAAAAAGAACTTAAATGATTTTAGCAAATGGCTGCAATATAACAAAGAGTGAAAAATTTAAGTGGGTCTGAATACTTTCCGTACCCACTGTATATACTCACATTTATTTGTATATTTATATATTTATATATACACGTGTGTACACACACACAAGCGACTTACAATTGGGGAATACATCAAGCGATTCATCTTAAAGAGGCAAACAGACACAGGAAGTGCTCTGAATACCAAGTTTCAAGCATTTGTTCAAATAAGTACAAGCTAGACAGGGAAGGAACTTTTAAAAATTAAAATGGAATAAGTACTTTTATGGAATAAAAGTACGTTGGAATGTCCACGATGTCCTTGAACTTCTGAACGTCTGAAATGTGAGTCATATTTTATGGTTCATGTTGAGGGTTTATTCTCTGGTAAGCTTTTTTTCTCCCTTGCGGAGAAGAAGCGCAATGGTACAACCTGGGGTTGAAATTAACACACTTCTCGTATCACTCACCATCTCTCTTATACATGCAGAAATGCATGCCCTCCCTCAAAATTCACAAACACGGTGTCAACCACTGCCTTCAGTGACACTCACGCTTATGTACCCACAAAGTCTCCTTGGACTGGAGAAAATGAAGCTGGGGAAGTTCGGCTGGTACGGATTAGTCGGATTCTTCCATTTTTAATTGAACATCTATGGGCTTCACAGACCATATCCACAGTGCCATCACAACTCGTGAGTCATGAAGCCCACTGACTTGACATCAAGTCTTTAATGAAAAATTATGAAATGGCGGTGACAAATCATAAGACAATTATGCTGAGCAATGCAACTATAAAAGTCTATATAAAGTCTATATACCGATATTTATATAAAATATCAATTTGTTTGTAACCATAAGCAGTTATAAGTCACGTTACTAGGGCAGAACCACACAAGGTGAATTCCACAAAATATAACTGTGGGCAAACAACATTTACATTTTTTTTAAGCAGCTGATGGTGTTAAGAGACAAGACAAGTAGTGAAATGTAGACTCATCATGCTGATCACCTGAAATGAGTCACTCTTTTTTCTCAGATTCATGTGAAGCCCATTAACATGCAACTTTGTAAAATAACAAAAATGTGCTGACACTTGGCTACTTTTTATTTCAAGAAAATTAATGTAAATTGGTGATTTTGACACTAAATTACATTTATGAAATAGATATGACCTATTTATTACCTGTTAACCACTTTTTGAGCATAGACCTGAACATTACATTTCCAACTGAAACTGTCGTAAATCTTGAATGCTTTGGAGCAGACTTAAGTTTGGTCCAAGAAGACACTTGGCAGATTATTGCTGAAGTGAAAAAAAAAGTAATAGGAGTTTTAAGTTTATTATTATGAAAAATGCATAAAAATTTCAAAATGTAGAGGGGTCAATAGGAGGGTCAATCAGGAACAAATGCAAATGCATTTAACACTGCTGATTATGTTGTCACTGTCAGATCCTGAATATTAAATGGCTACTTAATAAATAATACATAAAAGTACCTGAAATATTGATTTGAGCTGAATTTGTAATATTTCATGACATAGTAATATGTCATGAAACTACACTCTCAGACTAAAAGGTACAAAGCTGTCACTGGGGCAGTATCCTAAGGTACAGAAGCTAAAAGGTCCATCTTTGTACCTTATTTACCCCTAAATGATACAGATTTGTACCTTTTAAAGGATACCAGTCCACTGACAGATTTGTGCCTTGGCACTTGTTACACTTCCTGAAAACAATCCAAAAGTGTAGAGAGTTGGACTTACAGTGGAAGTCTGTTTTTCATCTTAAGCCCAAAGAATATTTCACTTATTACAAGTATGTGAGGGTATGAGTTGAAAAAAAATTCAATGCGCATGTGCAATGTACTATTCTGATGACGAAATTCATCAAATTTTTTTGCAGTAATCAGTTTTTCCACAAGGTGGCAACACTGTGCTGGGCTGCATTTCTCGATAACGATTGATCTTAGCTCTTAAGAGCATTTTCTACGAGTCATATTACGATTGTTCGTTATTGTTTCACGTGCGTTTCCCAAAAATACACTTAGCACAATCGCACGTAGCTGTGCTTTAAGTGCTACTTAGGAGTCGCTATCCGTTTGTCAAGTGCTGAAATGTCACCTTCTAGAATGGCTCGTAATTGTAGTGCACGCTCGTTTTTAGCACTAATTATAGTATATAATATGTATATAGAGACGCTATTTCCGGGTCCAATACATGGCTGGTTATTACATTTATAAATTAATAAAAAAAGAAGAGTAATAAAGTGTACAATAACGTACAATCAAAACCTTATATTATAATCACATTGCACTTGAATAAAGTTAAAGGTGTAATCTGCCGATTGTCCTGCAGGTGACTTCTTACGATGCACTTAGGACTTTACGATTACTCCAGAGCACTCGTAGTTCTACGATGATTTTCAAGTGCTACTTAAGTTACGATGCTTTTGGGAAACAGACCGTAATATTAAGATCAGTCATACGATCGCTTTTACGAACTTTTTAGGCTCACAAAGCATTTGGGAACAACAACAAAATAGCAGAGACTGCAACAACAACAGACGGCCACATTGACATACACTTCTGAGCGAGAGGGAATGGGATAGCCCAGTTTTGGTTTAAAAGAGTTTAAAAAAAATTGTTATCGGTCATAAATTATGGGGAAAAATAGAGCAGACACTTGACATGGATGAAGTTTTCAAAAGCGCATGTGTCGATCGCCCGCGTTCTCGCACAACATCAAATGGAGTATACTTTGAAAGGCTACACGTTCGACTGTACGCATACACTAGCGTACGCACACAAAAACGAAGTATACTTTGGGCTTTAGGGTATGCTTACACAGCAATGATGTGCTAACAACATAAAAAAGTGCTGTATTTTCCATGCCAGGCCAGTAGTTGGCAATGTCATTTTGTAAAGAGAAACTACACAAACACGTAATACGCAGTTGGGGTTTGCACGACAACGTTTTCAACAATTTCTGCATTCATTTACACGACAATGGCCTAATGAAACTTTTGAAAATAGGTTTTAAAGTGCTGAAAATATCATTACTGTCTACGTGTAAACTACAAAAAAACATGAATTTGTGAAAATGGTGACGACTTGTGCAAACTTGCTTTCACCATCTTGGGTGTTTGTTTTTATCGCTCTGTAGGGTTTGCAGGCGCGTGGTGTTTCTTCAAAAATGTGACATCGCCAACTACTGGCCTGGCATGCATAATACAGCGTTTTAAGTCATTTTCGCGGATCCGTGTGAACTGGGATTGTTTTGACAATACTGCTGTCTGAAAAAAACCCTTCATAATTTCTTTCTTTTTTATGTAGCAGCATAGTTTTGGTGCTTTGAATGATGTGGACATAAATGTAAATAAACTCAATAACTGTGGCATGAATAAGAAGCTTTGTGTCAACACTTTCTTAATTGACCCTTCGCAAAGATCCTTAGTTACTGGAGAGCAGGTTACTTTTGGTATGAAACAAAGTCTCAGCTTTCAAATTTTGTCATTTTTAAGAAATTCAAACAATAAATACCATTTTGCGGCTCTTTAATGTGTCGTGACAGATCACTGTAGAGCTTCAGTCCAAGTAGCACATGAACCGATTATCTCTTCCTCTTTACTCTTTATAACACGAAATAAACATGAATGAACATCAGAGGTATTTTGTTTCAAAGACGTCAATACACATCATTTTTCAAGTTGACGTTAATCTACTCTTCTGTCTGGTTTGTTTGTCACACAAAAATGGCAGATTCAGCGTTATGATTGGTCAGATCGCCTGTCAATCAAACTCCCTACGAAGGGTCAATTACGTTGATCTTTTAATAGAATCAAAATTCTACACATCTGTCCTGAATATTGAAGAAACACTAAACACAATGAAATTTTGTATTTAATGTATTATTTCTATTTATTAATTGACTGTTGAATGGTTTGTACATGAGTGTTCAATAAGAGTGTTAAGAGTTCAGATATCATTGACACTGTGATGAGTCATTAATAAGCTGCTATTATTTACAGCTTGTGACGGTGGGGCCTATATGAATTATTATACCATCATCAATGGATTTCCCTCAGTGCAGCCACACAGACTCACCCAGATCTTCCTGATTAGCTTTGAAATGAAGCGTGAAAGCACCCAGCTGAGCTAGTTTCTTATACGAGACAATGTATTAATATCTCTACTATGACCTTTATATACTAATGTAAACTGTGTCGGTACCACAAAAATGTCTACAGACACCTCTGACACCCACATAAAGTGTCTGTTTATTGAGATAAATTTCCACAAGTCAAGAGATATTGTACATACCCAAGGACCAGTTTACACACAAGAACTGTCATTATTTACTGTCATTCACACTCATTTTGTTCCAAACTCATTTGACTTTTTTTCTGTCAAATTCGAAATGTGAAAGCCTTGGCCACTTTTTATGTGAATCTGGATCCTCTGCAGTGAATGATTGTAGATTATAGACTCATATTTTGGCCAGAAGTGATGGCTTAAAGTTCAAATGTCTTGATGGATTTGTTTAGATTATTTTCTCGAAATAAAAAAAACAAATTCTCATAATTTAACGAGTTTATTCTCAACATTTTATTTGGACTTTTTCTCGAAATTTTACAACTTTAATCTTGAGATTGTTTAATTGTTTTATGATTGCTTGGCCCTAATCCTCTTCCGTATATCTTTATGTGCCCAGTATTATTATATAACAACAAAAATTAAATTTTACTATAATAAAATTAACCTTTTCATAGGTCGTATACATTCCAACCCAGTTTTCCTCTGTGGGCTGTAGCATTCTTAATAAAACCCCAGTATTTTCCCCTTTAACCAATTTAGAAACTTTTACATCACGGCTATATTTAAGGTGTAAGCGAATGTGGTATTAGTTTCCTGCTTTATGGCGTATATAAGGGTTAGAGTGCAGAATGAGATCATTATCTCTAGAAAGCATCCCTGCGAACAAGAACATGAAACTGCTAAGTCTTCTCGTCACACTGCTTGCTCTTAGCTATGTGAACTCGAACACCGCTAAAACCTTCTCTGAACTTCTGCACAGGCTTGAAAGACTTAAGAAGCATCAGTTCAATGTAAGTGAATGATTTTTGCATTAAGGCGTGAGAGAGAAAGACTTGTGTTTAGGTAATGGTTGCTTGCCATACTGATCATGCTTGATTTAGTTCTTAAACATAGTTAAACACCATGTCTAAAGAGAGAAATATTTGTCATTGGCTACTAATATGGACTAATAAGAGTTAATATGTTGCACACATTCTCTGATATCATCTGACTTGTGTTTCAATTTCCAGGCACTCAGTATATCAGAAGCAATCCAAACACCTCGAGATGTAAAGAATGCAGTGAGTATTTTGTGTCATTTTCTCTGTATTAGGCCTACAGGACATTGAAACAATGGCAAAAACAAATATAATAATAAATTGCATGAATGTATTCTTATGGGGATTGTTTTTTTTAACCACAGTGTGAGTGCAAGGACTTATTTGCAGAACGCCTGAAGCACTTTCTGAAGTCAGTTAAAAGTGTAGTACCCAAAATCCAGTTTGCCAACATTTTGGACAACGTGCAGTCTTTCTCTCATCCTGGAGTCAGCGTAAGACGTTTGTTTTGAATTATTTGCTCTGTCCATTGGGCTATGTTTAACCCCTGACCTCACCATGAATTCTTGTTAAACATTTTCATCATTTAACATCTCTGTTCAATTATAGAAAGAATTCTGTGTCTTAAAGACAATGCAGTTGTGCAGCATAAAAAGATGAGCTAGTTTTTAAGTTTAAATAATGCAATGCTTATGTTTTGTCTTTTGATTTTTCCAGGCGAATGACAACTGTAACTTCACAAAGCATAACCTAAAAACATTGACATCAGACGATTTGAAGAAGTTGATTCAGGATAACATTCATTTCATCCAAAACTGGAATGCACACTGCAAACCAAATCATTAATAATGCAAGTCACAAAAGTAACTAAACAGACGCCCTGCTATAGAGATGTAAATTATATATTTATTTGTTCAAAATGTCTCTTTTTTTTTACTCAATGTCCATATATTTATTTATTCTATTTATTTATTTATTTATACCAGTCTGTGTGGGTTGTTCTCTATCCTCAAACTTGTTTGTAAAATGGAATGTATCTAATTCAAAAAAGTTAGTTACTGTCTTCATCACGGGAAGAAAAATGATCACTATACTTTTTGACAAAGTTTTGACTTGTATTGCAACAATACGAACATCATGTTACATTATGATCCACAGATTTTATATTGAATTGAATTCTAAATAAAGGGAATATTTTTAGATCAACTTTTTCTGTTGCCTCATTCATGTTCGGTCTTGATTTCCACGCCGACTGTCAGAAAAAAAATCCATAGAAAAATGGAAAAGGTAATTTACAGGTACATTTTTTTACTTTCCATTACATTTAGGGACATTTCCTTTAAACCTACAGCACAATGCAACACAATGCATAAGTCAAAAATAGGGAAAACCTTTTTCAACCACCTATGACAAATCAATATGGAAAATTCCTTCATATAAAAAGTACATTGGACCCTATTTTGACAGACTTTTTTAGCTGCTAAATGCATTTCAGTCTCTTCAGTGCATGGCAATGATATATGCTAGACGGATACAAAACCTCACATTAAGTTGCAAATGTAGCATACACTTAGCAGGTCTGTATTGCTGCGGTAGTGATGTAGTCAATTAAACTGACACAGCTGTGTATTGTTTATCTTCTCTTGGCTGTACTGATGGGATGTGGTGCATCTTGAAGGAGGCCTTGTATACAATATCAAGCCTGATGGATAGAAACAGACAGTCCCGCAGCTGCTGGCAGCGTCCTGACGAGATGGAGCATCACTAACAACACAGGAATGGAATATTCAGGAGACCAATGACGAAGAAATTCCAGCTTCCAGAGAGCTTTGCAAGACTGTTATGCCAGAAATTGAACTTCCTGTATATGAAGACTTCAAGATCAATCAGTTCATGAGTCTTCCAGTGAATAAGATGCACTTTTGTGTCCTATTGGTACACAAATCCTTTCTTGAGGCGAGAACTATTAGACAGAATAACAAACCTTTAAAATAGTTTATTTGCGTCTTCCCCTTCGTTTGTTTTCTGTGTTTTTTTTTACGGTGTTTGTTTTCTGTTTTTCCCTATGGATCCCCTCACTTCCAAGTTCACCACCCTAGCCCGGCTACAGAGCTCGCCACGGGGGAGAGCGGAGAGGAGCTCTGTCCCCTGCACTGTGGCTGAGGGTGAGCAATTAATGGATCTGGGAATGTGGAAGGCTGAAAGGGCTTCTGTTCCTGAGTTTAGCCCAGAGCGGGCTCCTGTTTCCCAGTATTACCCAGAGAGTGACTTAGTTCCCGAGTTCAGCCCAGTCGTTCCTCTGTCAGTCACGCTCGTCATGCTGGGAGTTGCAATTTGGTGTGTGTGGGCAGCGCACCAGACCTGAAAGCCCGGAGGCTCACAAATGCCCGCACACCCACCCGCTCCTGCCATCCTCCACCACTGTCGTCTGGCAGCCCCTCTGCTCGCCCTCAGCCCACCATCTGTATGGTGCGAGCTCCATGGGTCTGCCATCCTCCATTGCCACCGTAGCTGGAGGATCCGCGGGCTCCCTCGTCCCTCCGGCTCCGCCTTGGTCTGTCGTCGACCATTCATCGCCTCGGGACTCCACTCCCTGCGCTTCGTCCCTCCGGCTCTGTCAGGCTCCTCCATCCCTTCGGCTTCTCCTCAGTCCTCTGTCGCGCCGGCTCCACCGCGGCCTTCCGGATCCCCGCCTCTGCATCGGTTGCTGGCGCAATGTGCGCTGCCTTGGCCCTCCGGATCCTCATCGTCACCCTGGCTCATCGGCTCTCCGCCTCGGGCTCCTATGCCACCCGCTCCGCCGCAGTCGGTTGGCCCCCTGAAGTCATCAGCACTTCCTCCTCCATGGCTCCTCCCTCTGTCTGCTCCAGTGTGGGTCATCATTATGGCTGTGGCCTGGGTCCCACCTGTCATCTCCCTGGGTCGTGCGGTTTCCTCCTTGGCTCCTCCCATCGTCGTCTCCCAACCCTCCCCCACCCCCACCCCACGTTGTTCCTAAGACGCGAGGATGCTATATGTCACGAATATGGACTGTGTGTGTTTTCCCTCGTGTGTGACATGTCCATACTTGGTTTTTCCGGTTCCTGTACCTATTGTGTTCATTGTTTCCAGGTGTATCTCATTATTAGTTCATCCTCCTCTGTCTGCCCCTCGTTATCTGCCCTATTTGAGTTCTAGCCTGTTCCATTCTCCCTGGTCCGGTATTAAACGTCAACGCTGTGCTACGTGTGTGTCTTCTGGCTACCCTGTGTGTTCCTCGTGTTGGAATATTAAAGACTGTTTTCTGGAGACTCCTCGTCATCTCATTCCTCGCTCCAACACAGTAGGCGATTGTGAAGCTATCTTCTCAGAAAATACATTTTTAAAACCACGTTCCATATAAAAGTACCAAAACATTTGATAAGATGCTATCTTGACAGTCATGTCAGTTTTGTAAGGAGTGTGGGGAAGAGATGGATTTTGCTGGTTTCCTGCCCCCAAAAATGTGTTCTCTACCAATACTTTCAGATTTGTTGCTTGAGATAAACTAAGCTAGACAGCGGCAGACAGTGATGACTGAAAGAATTCATACATGTCAGACGACAAGCTTGTTAAAGCTCTCAACTCAGGCCTCGGTGACTCCAGACAGATCGTCTGCTTTGAAGCTGTGATTTATGAGCTGCTGGTGGCCAAATCTAAACTCACAGATCATTGTGTCTTTGATTTTTCAAGTGTCCAGCTTCATAAATCCAACCTGAGGAACCAGTAGCCATGTCTGCATTGATCTGGATCTGACCTTAATCAGGAAAGAGGGAAATGATATGCGTCAGCACACCTTATATGGTCATCTTATACACTGAGGCTTTACCAATCACATTCGTTAACAATTTACATATCAGTATTTATATTAAGAAACTGATTTTCTTCCAAAACATATTGTTTTTGTTTTCTTATCAAGTCTAATAATCATCATTCAGGAAGCAGAAACTCCACAATCAAGTACATTTGGTTCTTAGGAAATAGATCCTTTCCAGGTTTCGGTGACTGATGTGATTATAGTAATATAATCAATTGAAGCATTCAGTGATGGTGCACATCATGAGACTACAAATGAATTTGATATGCACAAGGATCAATATTTAAAATTATGCATGTATACTTTTAAAAATGTAAACTTTTAAAATGTATTGTAGAATGTGGCATCAAAAATGCATTGTTACAATAAGGAAAAAAGTCACAATATTTATTGGTAAAGACAATGTATGTTTTCTTTTGGTAACCAATGCTCGTTTTGAGTCTTTCAAAGCTCTGCAAGATTTTATGCAAAAGCTGTTGCATAAAAAAGACAGAAAAATGACAATTTTATATCCCATTATAGATCTAATCAACCTGAGGAACCAGTAGCCATGTCTGCATTGATCTGGATCTGACCTTAATCAGGAAAGAGGGAAATGATATGCGTCAGCACACCTTATATGGTCATCTTATACACTGAGGCTTTACCAATCACATTCGTTAACAATTTACATATCAGTATTTATATTAAGAAACTGATTTTCTTCCAAAACATATTGTTTTTGTTTTCTTATCAAGTCTAATAATCATCATTCAGGAAGCAGAAACTCCACAATCAAGTACATTTGGTTCTTAGGAAATAGATCCTTTCCAGGTTTCGGTGACTGATGTGATTATAGTAATATAATCAATTGAAGCATTCAGTGATGGTGCACATCATGAGACTACAAATGAATTTGATATGCACAAGGATCGATATTTAAAATTATGCATGTATACTTTTAAAAATGTAAACTTTTAAAATGTATTGTAGAATGTGGCATCAAAAATGCATTGTCACAATAAGGAAAAAAGTCACAATATTTATTGGTAAAGACAATGTATGTTTTCTTTTGGTAACCAATGCTCGTTTTGAGTCTTTCAAAGCTCTGCAAAATTTTATGCAAAAGTTGTTGCATAAAAAAAGACAGAAAAATGGAAATTTTATATCCCATTATAGATCTAATGCATGTCTTCTCTTTTAAAAGAAACCTGTTCTTAGGCTGAATAAAACATTTAAGCAGCGTTCATCTTGATGACAGCTTTGAGGTCAGTCTATATCACGATCTAAAGCTTTGTTGCATCAAACCCACCAACAAGGGGTCTTCATCATCACAAAGGTTTCTCTCACACAGTTGCACTAAATTGCAGGTTTGATCAAATTTCAAGAGCAGACCCACTTTCAGTGAAAATAAAGACAGAGGTTAAAAAAATACTTTACATAGGACTTTTTATCCTACTTTCCCTACCCTCCTCAGTGGGTTTATACTCAACTTTTAGAAAATATTGATGTTTTTCTTTTTTCAGAAGGCGTACATTTATCATTACATAAAAAGTGCATCTTGCTTTTTATTTTTTCGAACAATATTGTGTGGAATATTTTCGGTTTACAGGACATTTGAACTTCCAAATTGCATTACATATTTAAACAAAAATAATACAATCATAACTAGATTAGGAACAATAACAGTGCAAACTGCTCTAGGAAATAATCCATTCGGTCTTCAGTATGACTACCTACCTAATCATACAAAGCCACTTCACTGTAACAAATGACTAATTAGTTGATTAAACCTGACGATTATCAGTATATTATCAGATAAGCTCACTAGTTCAACAGTTTGCATGCATCAGAATATATAGAAAATATGCTATGCTGGCTTTTAATCTTGCTAACATAATTGTGCAATAATTTTAGTAACCTAATATGCAGAAATTAGCATTTTAATAAATAGAGTCTTTGAGGAGGACCCCTAACAAATGATACTAGATATAAAAAAAAAGCTTAATGTAAAAGCATGAAAAAACGCATTTGGTTAGTATGGCTCTCCCCATTAGGTGGCCTCGTTGACTTGATTTAGGTTGTAATACCTGACAATCCAAATATGTGAGTTTTAGGACACATTTCCTTATTTCATGTATTTCGGTCATAGGTTAACATCAGTGAATATGCAGTACTCGCGTGAAAGCATAAATGAATTATTTACAGGACATTTGAACTTCCAAATTGCATTACATATTTAAACAAAAATAATACAATCATAACTAGATTAGGAACAATAACAGTGCAAACTGCTCTAGGAAATAATCCATTCGGTCTTCAGTATGACTACCTACCTAATCATACAAAGCCACTTCACTGTAACAAATGACTAATTAGTTGATTAAACCTGACGATTATCAGTATATTATCAGATAAGCTCACTAGTTCAACATTTTGCATGCATCAGAATATATAGAAAATATGCTATGCTGGCTTTTAATCTTGCTAACATAATTTTGCAATAATTTTAGTAACCTAATATGCAGAAATTAGCATTTTAATAAATAGAGTCTTTGAGGAGGACCCCTAACAAATGATACTAGATATTAAAAAAAAAGCTTAATGTAAAAGCATGAAAAAACGCATTTGGTTAGTATGGCTCTCCCCATTAGGTGGCCTCGTTGACTTGATTTAGGTTGTAATACCTGACAATCCAAATATGTGAGTTTTAGGACACATTTCCTTATTTCATGTATTTCGGTCCTAGGTTAACATCAGTGAATCTGCAGTACTCGCGTGAATGAATGAATGAATTAGCAATTCATTCATGCAGTAGCCTACAGAAGAGAAAAAAAGTACAACAGCGATAATCAAACGCAGTCATGCAATTCATAGCCTGCGCATAAAATACAGATTTAATTAAAAGCATGGATCATGAATCGTTCAAGTTTAATCGTAATATGAGAGCGCATCGCGCACGTGCGCTGAGCTCCACTGTGACTCAATGTTTTTCTCTTTTTTCCCCCCAGCACAGACTCTAAAACCGGACCTACTGTTAGAGTAATTTCTCAAGCAAGCCCCTCGGGCTCTGGCTCGATGCATCTCGGTGTGAAGTGTGTTTGTCATGTCACTCGGCGTCGGGTCTCACGCGTTGAGCGCACCCCGAAGGAATAACACCTTCATTTCGACAGAATAAAGGTGCGCGAGAGTCATTCACCGAGGACGCTCACGAAACAAGTTTTCTTTCCTGTTTATTCAAACAAATCGCTTTTTTTATGGAGAAGACGGTTCAAAGAACAAACAGTGTAACGTTATTCGGATAAATGCAAAAAGAAGCGCTTCACTGCCATCTAACAGGTGAGTTTACATTGATTTGTTTGTTATTATAAGTAGGTATTTATTCTCTTAATATTAGTTTTGTCTCTTTGTTGACACAGAAATGCAGGAACAGGTTATTCCACATTGCACTCCGAAACGTGTCTCAGTCTCTTATGGCATAAGGACTCCTACATGATCTCTACTAGATATATAAGGGAACTCTGGATGGATGAGTAAAGACTTTGTTTGGATGGATGCAGGATCAATGATATGCTACTATGATATCATTATGTTTCTCTGAATGGCATGCCAGTATAACTGAACTGAACCTGAAGGACTTTATTGGCACCGGAATGCAATGGAATATGAACTTTGGTGTGACTCAAACACTTCACGTCTAGTGATGCAGTGAGATATTAGATGGCAGTGATGGATTTGAACTTGACGACGGTCATTGACAGCGGCTTGGTGGAAAGCGACCGCTCCACGCGGGTTCTGACCGGTTGCTTTCTGTCCGTTCTAATCCTCTCCACTTTGCTCGGGAACACACTGGTTTGTGCAGCTGTCACAAAGTTTCGCCACCTGCGCTCTAAAGTCACCAACTTTTTTGTCATCTCACTGGCCGTGTCAGATCTGCTGGTGGCCATTCTGGTCATGCCCTGGAAGGCTGTGACAGAGGTTGCAGGCTTCTGGCCCTTTGGAGCGTTTTGTGACATTTGGGTGGCTTTCGATATCATGTGCTCCACGGCGTCTATCCTGAACCTGTGTGTTATTAGTGTGGACCGATACTGGGCCATTTCCAGCCCGTTCCGCTATGAGAGGAAGATGACTCCCAGAGTGGCCTTTGTGATGATCAGCGTGGCTTGGACTCTGTCTGTTCTCATCTCCTTCATCCCGGTGCAGCTCAAATGGCACAAGGCTCAGCCGATAGGCTTTCTGGAGGCCAATGCATCTCGCAGGGCTCTGCTGACGGACAACTGCGACTCAAGCCTCAACCGAACGTACGCCATTTCGTCCTCGCTCATCAGCTTCTACATTCCCGTCGCCATCATGATTGTAACATACACTCAGATTTACCGGATCGCCCAGAAGCAGATCCGACGGATCTCGGCTCTGGAAAGGGCTGCGGAGAGTGCCAAGATCCGCCACGACAGCATGGGCAGCAGCTCCAACGTGGACTCGGAGAGCTCCTTCAAACTGTCCTTCAAAAGGGAGACGAAAGTCTTAAAAACGCTGTCTGTTATAATGGGGGTTTTCGTGTGCTGCTGGTTGCCCTTTTTCGTCCTGAACTGCATGGTGCCGTTTTGTAAGCGCACGTCGGCCGGTCTCCCCTGCATCAGTCCAACAACGTTTGATGTTTTTGTCTGGTTCGGATGGGCCAATTCATCTCTCAACCCCATCATATACGCCTTCAATGCCGACTTTCGCAGAGCCTTTGCCATCCTTTTGGGATGCCAGAGACTCTGTCCGGGAAGCAATAGCATGGAGACACCTAGCCTGAATAAGAACTGAAAAGCAATGTCACACCAATCCTTTGCCAAGGAAGGCAGGTGGGAAAAGGATTCGGGATTAAGACTTTGGGAAGAGAGCCCTCCTGCTGTGCTGGAGAGCAGGGGACGCGGCTGCGACGTCCCTTAAGTGAGGCTAATCTCTAGTCTATAAAAAGCTATACTTCCCCAAAGAATGACACAAGGGTGGTCTGTGCGTTCCCAGTGTCTTTTACAGACAACGAACAGATTATTGAATCCACAAGTGACTTGCAATGTTTTATCAGAGGAAATGTAGATGTTTATTTGGATTTTTTTTTTTGGAGGTCTTGTTTATTTTAAAGAAGCTGTACAGTAATAATGTTAAAGCTCTGGGCAAAACTGCAATATAGTGGAACAAACGTATATTTACTGCAAATGAGTGGAGCATATGTTCATCGTTCCATGAATATAGGAAATATCACTGAATAAATGACCATCTTAGTAATTTCCAATCAAATTCCGTGTAATCTGAATCTTGATAAATATCTATCTCATCCTCTCCACACTCATTACATTTCCTTTACGTCTTGCCTTATTCATGAGACTTCACATTTTTTTCCTAAACAAGAGGGCAGATGGTCAATCATGAGATGGCCATAATGAACATGTATATTGTTCTGTGGTACTTGTTCTCTTCAAAGCCTCTGATTCATTATTAAACTGTGAAAGCTAAACACAACGGCTAGCAGAACAGATGGCCGTAAAATAAAAATGCAGATGTGGCAGGGCGCTCATTTACGGTCATCAAGTAATAGATACGTTATTGTTGAGATTGTAATTATGTTCTGAAAGCGTATGGGAGCCTCGGTCCCGGTACAAAATAACACTGGATGTGATGCAATGTGTCATGTGATAACGTGGAAAATGAAACATCGAGAAGCTCAGAACGTCTGCGGCTGAATAACTGAATGTAATTAATTGTGATGAGTCTAATTATGTGGTCGGTTTTATGGTACTTTTGTGCTTTCGCAAAACACATCATTTGGTGCTGTTACTTGTATTTCAGAGTACTGCATTTATTGTGGTGTTTAGAGAGAGACACTGATTCGGTGATGTAGCATTACAATGTTGAAGTAGAATTAAGTGATGTTTAACTTATTTGGCAACTGATGAGAAAGTACATATGTAAAGCAAACATCGTGGTGTTAAAGTTCTTGACACAAATTAAAATGTGTTTGTTCTTTCTTTGTGAACATTGTGTTTGGGAAGCTATGCAAACCCTGCTCTAGAAAATACATCTCTGGATTAATAATTCCTCAGCACTCCAGCTCTTATTCTTCACTTGATGAAACTTGAATAAGAAAACAATAACAGACGGCAGGAACCGTGGCTCTCAACCTCTTAAACTTTCATTTGTTACCGTCAAGCTCTCTTGACACTGTGCAAAGCTGGCATAAATAGAGATAATAAGCTCAGGCTCGGCTCAGAGAAACTGGGGAGTCAAATTGTTTTTGTTTGCCAGCCTCCGTGAATGTGTAAGAGTCAAGCTCTCACAGCAGGGCCCTCAAAACTGACATTCCCACTCTGCCTCAAATACAACACTCTCATATCAGACACAATAGGAAGCATATTGGATGAGTTATTAAACAGTAGACGCTGTGCTTAAGATCCAGAAACAGCAATGCGTGAGTCATCACTGTCATTTGTTGCTGTACGCTATGTTGTGTCTGGTCTATGTCAGCCAACAGGAAACAGTGGGGCCACTGTGTAATTAGTGTAATGAAGAGCATTAGTATTGTACAGCGTACTTATGCATACTTAATGGACGGATACCATAGGTGTGTACATACAGTATATTCAGTTTACCAGCCTCAGAAATAAAACCACACACTGGTGTGAAACTATTAAATTAACTTTTTTCTCTCTTGTACAACTATTAAAAGTGGTGAACAGAACCTTCAAAGAACTATTCTTTAATCTAACCCTTAAATTAAGGTGTAACGTATTGATTATGGAATTTTAATATGAATTTTTAATAATAATCGTGACTTGAATAAATTTAATTTAGATGCTACCACATGAAGCACTCTATAATAAATATAGTAAAATAATATTTTTTTTACTATAAAAAAAATCAAGTGCCAGTGGATTAGAGACCCGCTCTCCCGCGAGACCCGACGCAACAGAGTGCGGCGCAGGACAAGACTTGATAGGCGAGTGCAGAGACTCGTGTGTGTGCGGGATGCGGGACAATAAAATGATTCACAGGACTCCCGCAAAATAGAAATATCTAAACATAAAATATCTAAAACAAATAAATTGTTCATCTATTGCTTTAGTTAAAAATAACAGTGTTCTGTGAATGTTGATGCTTTACTAACAAATACTTATCGGGAGCGTGTATGCTGGGATTTCATGAATTTCATGGAGAAAAAAGTAACATAACTAGTAATGTAACTAATTACTAATTACTTTTGAAATAAAGTAATCAGAACAGTAATGTGATTACTTTTAAAAAGGAGTAATCATTAATCAGTAATTTAATTACATTTTCAGACTAACTTGCCCAACACTGTTCAACAACACCTTGTAAGACGCAGATAACAAACGCACTGAGCAGCACTGTCATTGGAAACTGGAAAGGATAGTACAACAAAGATATCGCTTTCCTCAGCAGACATTCAAACGAATGTTTTATTGTGAATATGAGATTGAGCTGAAGAATGAATACTGTATCAGATGCAGGTAATCACAGTCACTCACTCCATCTCTCTCTCATAATATTCTGCTCTACATAATACAGTGATCTTTCAATGAAGTAACTAAGCTTTCGCAACGTTTTTTCAAATTAGTAACGGAGGTTTCTGCTCATCTGTTAACTTGAGATTTGAATCTGTGGAGGAAGGAAATATTTCCACATACAAAAGGGTTTTAAAGACACTCCATGGTTGTTTCTTGTTTATTTACGTACTTGTGCATCGATCTGTTGTATAAACATGTGATATTGCTCTACATATACATGTTGCATTTTTTTTTCTAGTACAGACACGTCTGAGCGTTCAAAGCAATTTAGAAAAATATCAATCAGTTTTGTTAAAAGCAAGAGTAAAATTCTCAAAAAGTATTTATAAAAATTAGATAGGATTTCGCTGCTCTAAGAAGTCTAATGCTCAGGCACTCATTACATTAACATTACTGAAGCAACCTGAATAAATTAGGTTACACCGGACCAAACTTAATGTAACGGTTAGCTTAACATTGCTTGTAATGTTAAGAAGTGCAGCCATCTGGACACTTAGGCCACATTGAAAAATGTATGAATGTCACTAAATTAGAAATACATCATCAAAGATACGGTGTCTGGAAATAACGCAAGAATGATGCCAGACCTTTTCTCAGACTCACTCATTTTGACTGAAATCAACAGGTGTCAAGGTTGTTTGTAAAGGGTGTGTGAAGTCATTTCTCCTCAAGTTCACACAGGTGTCCTAACAGAGTAAACCACAGGTGTAGAGAATCACGTTAACTATAATCACGATCCACTAATGCTTCACAGCCAAGAAGTGTCAGAATATGTTACTGAATTAATTTTGAACACTATGTCCATTGTTTCAAATGTAACCATTTGTATTGTTTTGCTTATGTAAAGTGTGTTTGTGCTTTATTTCTTTCTTTAAGAAAAATTCCACTTGCTTTTGTCATCTAATGCCACAACATTCATTCATTTTTAAGTGTAACCCAAGTGTCCAAATACTTCTGTGGTCACTGTAGTAGCCTTCAGAAGTAACTGGTTACCGATGACCTCAGAGAGAGAGACAGGAAGAGGCCCCTTAGAGAGAGATTGCATAATGAAAATTGAATATAGATGAAACTCCACTACATATTACAGTGCCTGGTAGTAGTACTTAGTTTTTTGGGAGTTTTTAAACCATATAAATGATTTACATGATTATTTTTGTTTGTTTACTTGCTACTCCAGAGTTCAAACAACAAAAATGACTACAACATATAGTGTTCAACAAGGCTAAAAGAACACCTTAAGAGAATTTTGCTACAGTAACAATAAATATGATATTTTATATTACATGATTAATACATACCATATTTTTCATTATATAAATGGGGATTATCTCTTAAAGAGAAGACTTAATTTAATAATCTTCAAGAAACGGCTAAAGACAGATCTCTCCGCATTAATCCACACTAATCCTTGCAGTCCATTCACATGTCAGGCCCAAATGGTGCACCCATTTTGCCAAAGAAGCCCCTGACTGGGACTTAAGAGTGAGTGAGTAAATTCCTCTCCAAAAATGAAAACATGCTCAAGTTGTGTTAGAGAGATTATGCAAAATCAATTGAAAGAAGACAAGAGCTGTATAAACTGTGTTGACAGTTGATGAAAATTGAATATAGATGAAACTCCACTACATATTACAGTGCCTGGTAGTAGTACTTTGAACCATATAAATGATTTACATGATTATTTTTGTTTGTTTACTTGCTACTCCAGAGTTCAAACAACAAAAATGACTACAATATATAGTGTTCAACAAGGCTAAAGGAACACCTTAAGAGAATTTTGCTACAGTAACAATAAATATGATATTTTATATTACACGATTAATACATACCATATTTTTCATTATATAAATGGGGATTATCTCTTAAAGAGAAGACTTAATTTAATAATCTTCAAGAAACGGCTAAAGACAGATCTCCTTCATCTACACTTGACCCTCTAACACTTGCACTCTCTATTCTATTTAACTACTTGTTTACTTTTGATTTATTATACAAAAACTTGACCCACTAACATTCTCTATTCTATTTCAATTCTATCGACTTGTTTTCTTTTTATTTATTATAAAAAAGCAATAACTTGACCCTCTAACACGCTCTCTTTATTTTTCATCTATGCATAAATCTATAATATTTTTTAAAAACATTAGAAATCGACCTAAAGAGTTCAGAAGGACTTGCTTTAAGTTTTTTTTTAACCTGATTAGTAAAATTCTGATGTTTGGGAAAGTGCTGCGGTGAGTTTTTGTGCCCATCTAGTGGTTTAGAGAAAAATATAAACAAAAAATAAATGAATGAATAAATAAATGCACCTTTTATCATGGTGTTCCTTTAAAGCAATAGTTCACTCAAAAATTGAAGAAAATTGCTGAAAATGTACTTAACCTCTGGCCATCCGAGATGTAGATGAGTTTGTTTCTTCATTGCAATATTATGAATAGAGAGCTCATATTTTAACCGTAACCAGCGGTTTCACACTGTAAAAAATGAATTTAACGGTAAAAGACTGTAAAAATGCTACAGTAAAAACCTGTTAAATGGTTAATGGTAAATTTCCCTACTATATACGGTGAAAAACTGTACTGGACATTACATGTATTGGACATTAATTTTACGGTAGTATACCATTTTTGGAAGTGTAAAAAAGACTGTATAATTTACAGTGAATAACCGTAAATTGACATTCCCAGAATTCCCTGCATTACATTTCAAATTTGATGTTTTTTTGTTGAAATAACTATGTTTCTTCTTAGTATTTTCTTATCAGTTTTGTATATTAGGGTTGTGTGTTACACCTAATGTTGTTAAATGAATGTTTATTGCATTATTTCAGTTTCATGTGTGTTACCATGATTGTGTTTAGTGTCTGTGTGAATGACACTGTGCACCTTCTACATATGTTATTGTTTAAAAGCTGCTTGTGATAGGCTTTGGTTCATCATGTGACTTTCTCATCACCACCTGCATTTGGTGGTTATCAGTGTATTACAAAGGTACAAAACAGATTTCAGTACTTCAATAGGTTGGTATATTAACATTATATCAGTTAATGAAATTACGGTATTTAACTGTAAACTTAAGTTAAAACCGTAAAACCTAAAACGTTGCTACCGTATTTTATATGGTAAAATTCCGGCAACCACAGCTGCCGGTTTTTTACCGTAAATTTTACCGTAAATTTTTTTTTACAGTGCAGTTAAAACCATCTTAATGACGAATTTGTTACAAACACAGTTTTTCACGCCACAAGACATTAACTGATGGAATTGCATTATTTCAGTTTCATGTGTGTTACCATGATTGTGTTTAGTGTCTGTGTGAATGACACTGTGCACCTTCTACATATGTTATTGTTTAAAAGCTGCTTGTGATAGGCTTTGGTTCATCATGTGACTTTCTCATCACCACCTGCATTTGGTGGTTATCAGTGTATTACAAAGGTACAAAACAGATTTCAGTACTTCAATAGGTTGGTATATTAACATTATATCAGTTAATGAAATTACGGTATTTAACTGTAAACTTAAGTTAAAACCGTAAAACCTAAAACGTTGCTACCGTATTTTATACGGTAAAATTCCGGCAACCACAGCTGCCGGTTTTTTACCATAAATTTTACCGTAAATTTTTTTTTTACAGTGCAGTTAAAACCATCTTAATGACGAATTTGTTACAAACACAGTTTTTTCACGCCACAAGACATTAACTGATGGACTGGAGTGGTGTGGATTACTTGTGGATTATTGTGGTGTTTTTATCAGCTGTTTGGACTCTCATTCTGACGGCACCCATTCACTGCAGAGCATCCATTGCCGAGCAAGTGATGCAATGCTACATTTCTCCAAATATGATGAAGAAACAAACTCATTTTAGATGGCCTGGGGGTCAGTGCATTTTCAGCGAATTTCATTTTTGGGTGAACCTTTCCTTTAACCCCGTTGTCTGCTGTGATTTTGTGAGTTAAACCAAAAAGCTTAAGTTGTATTTTTACCATCCCTTGTTGAACTGTGACCTACTTGATACGGTTTGTGCCCAGCAACATGTTAAGTGTGAGAAATGCCGAATGAAGCCAGGCATAATGAACGTAATGTTGATTAGAGGTTGATGGTTTGGCCTTTCCAAAATAGGATTGCCCATTGAAGGACAGAGTCAGGGGAAGCTGTGTCATGTTTGAATGGATGCAATGCTAATGCACTGCCCTTTAGGCCTGTTTTTGAAGTGCGGTCTGTCCAATCTGACTAATCTCATCACATCAATGCCATTCGCGGACAGATGCCCTCTATCAACAGAACAAGACTCCCTCCTCTCGCTGAGAGGATGAGAGACTGAAGGACTAAGGTATATAAAAGTGAGCAAGAAAATTTGTTTTCTTTGCATTCCCCTCAGAAAAACACAAGCTGGCAACATACAGGCAGAACTGAAGTGCAGCACCTCAGCGGTGAATGGTGATAATTGCCAGATCGTGAAAGACGACATTACCTCTGGAGCGGTTTGGATGCCATTCAAAAGTGCAGGGCACAATTAAGCATGACTGAAATTTCCACTCGCTGCCAACAATTAGACCTCCAACAAGGGCATCCAGCTCTCAAATGATGCTGCGGCGCGTCCGACTCACCTTAGGGAGCACCTTGCATGAGTCATGCACAACAAAACGCTGATGCAAGTAACAAAGCAACAAAACAGTGCTGAAAAATATGGCAGATCAAGAAAGACATCACATGCTTACAGAGTTAAACAATCCCCCCTACTTGGCATTATAAGTGTGTTGAGCCTTTCCACTTCCATCCAGAAGAATAAAGTTGAGATTTCAGTCTGGCCAAGAAGCTTCAAAGAAGCTTGAACGCTCCAGCATTCAACAAAACAGCGTTAAATAATATTGCACTGATTCCCACGTTGAAGTAGAAATTCTAGATTCAAGAAGGAAACAGCAAATAGCAGGCTAAATATGGCCCTGTTGGAAAAATGCTCGCGTCAAGTGAGTTCCTGAGAGCCAGCCGACCCCCTCTAAAAAGGAAGAGTCAAATAATCTCAGCTGCAGCTGTGTAGGGTTTTTACATCCTGAATATTTCATATACAGTGTAATCCAGAAAATGACTTCATGAACAACAAGGGCTTTTAGTCTTCTTCTGTTTTCCCCTTTTAGATACACTTTTTTTCAAGTCTAAAAATCTAAAGGTTGCCATTTACTTTAGGGTGTCCTTGATACTGTGTAATTATACAGTTAATTACCGAGTAAAATTAATTAACAGCGTGTACTTACTTTAGGCTTAGGACTTAATCATGAATAATTTAATGATAATGAAATTGAATAATGAAATTTAATGATAAATAAAATATGAAACGGTAATACTAACCGCCAGGACTTTTATCGTGGTTTATCGTCAAACCGGTAAAAAGATTGATTTGAACTTTTTTTTTTTACAGATGTAAACTTAAACTGCAAAAATCTTGCCAAAGCAACTTTATTCCAAAATCATCACTAACCTAAATCGTATAATGTGCTGTTTTCTGCTATTATGTGTTAACTTCTGCTATTATGTCTCTGAACTTGTAACACAGATTAAGTGATCTGCTTTAAAAGTCTAGTCTTCATCCTCAACTCTTTAGTTTTTGTTCAACAAGCTTAGAAGCCTTTCCTTTTTGATAAAAGCAAGAAAATAGGACGTATCTTCACTTGTCACATACAGTCCGGCTGAGAAATTGATGACTCACTCAAAACAAGAGCAACAGCTTCCAGAAAAGAAAAAAATAAATATAAAACTGAAAACAGCTGCATGAACCTCCCTCAGTTCAGGCAAGAACAAAGCACACATCTATGCGATTTGTTCTTACAGTTTGTAAATGATTGAGATGCAGAGGCAGAAACAGTTCAACCCGATCTCGTGAAAGTGCGTATAAATAGTAGCTACGCCCAATAAAAACAAAAACTTGTGGTGCTGATATGCAAAAATGGACTTTGGCGTGTATATGCTACATTCTAATTAGGGCTGTGGGGTAGATGCGTATCATATGTACGCAAAAACTGCGTATCATATGCACGCCAACAAATTTCATATTGTATGCACATGAAAAACTGCTCATTATATGCACGCCAAACACATGCGTATCATATGCATGCCAAAGTCCATTTTTGCATATCAATACAACAAGTTTTTGTTTTTACAAAACCAGAGTCCACACCATTCTCTCAATATTCATTGGTTTGATAAATCCAGTTTATCCCATCAGTCAAAGAGAATTAATATTCATTGACTGTCACTTCTCCAATCCTAATACACACACACTGAAGCAGATGCTGCGGCGTACAAATTCTCCTCCAGCATTCCCACCGTCATCACATTCATCGTGCTACAAACACTCCCTCGCAGAGAGGTCAAAACACACCGTACTTGTTATTCTGACCTTAAAACATACACATCACACAGCCTTTGGGAACATAGTTTGTATACATTGAATCTCACCCTAAAAATAGTGTTTTGTCAACAATCTGTGTCATTTATCCAGATGACTTGTTCTGGCAGTGCTGAGGTGTACACTAAACTAAATTCACCAGTCCTGGTTGAAGTTATTTAAAGCTGCTGTATTTTTAGTTCGCTGGCTTTTTTTTTTTTTTTTAGCACTTTTGCATTGCCAGTGAAATATTTATAATGGGCCCAACCTCTAAGCTAAGACCTCTCAACCTTGCACATGGGGGGAAAAAAAGCTCCACTTCCAGCCGGAGATCAAAGTCACTGAAGTGCAAGCTCTCGTTCAGCCAAACAATGTCCACACCATTGGCATCAGAGGACCATAACTGGGTTGTTGTGATGGAGAGTCGTAGGGACGGCGATATAACATTCTCAGACAGTAATAGCCATGGGGGCAGAGCTGTGATCCACAAAGAGTTGGATGGGAGGATGTTCCTCTCTCTCTGTGTGATTGTCTTCGAATCTGACACACTTCAGCCTAAGGCGGCGGTTCTTAACTGGTTTTGCTTCAGGACCCCGGTTTTACATTGGACATTGAGTGATGATGACCCAACACGGTAACAAAACTGTTTAACAAAAAATGAAGTGCTGTACAAAAACATTTATATAGAATACTGCTCCATCATTAATGAATAACTACACAAGAACACATGAGTAACACGATATTATTAGCACTCTTGATTAATGAATTAGTAAGTAATAGTGCTTAGTTGAGAGTGGTAGTTCGCCATTAGCTAATCATTAACAACTATTTTTTCATACCTCCCCAAGAACTACTAAGAACTACTGTATACAGGCTTATAATAATATGAATAATGCATAATGTATAATTAATTCTAAAGTGAAGGTCATGGTAACCCACTAGTAATGACTCAAGTATTACCAATTTCTTCAGAAGGAATTACTAATAATTTGGATCAGTATTCCAAAGTGAATAACATGATAATTCTCTAGTAATGACTTAAATCATTGGAGACTTTTGTAAAGTTCTGGTTAGTAATTCATTTTGCTAAATTTGGTAACTTTTAAATCATTACTAGTGGGTTACCGTGATCTTCACTTTAGAATACTGATCTAAATAATGAGTAATTTCTTCAGAAGGATGTAGTAACACTTGAGTCATTACTATCCAAAACCTTATATATATATAT
>NW_015505429.1:1557838-1805504 GCF_001515645.1 Sinocyclocheilus grahami | reverse complement strand
TATATATATATATATATATATATATATATATATATATATATATATATATATATATATATATATATATATATATCATAAGCTTAAAATGACGTCAGCCAATATTAGGGAGTTATGATGATTTTCACTTTACAATACTGATCCAAGTAATTAGTAGTTCCTTTAGAAGCATTTGGAAATACTTGAGCCATTACTAGTGGGTTACATGATCTTCACTTTTTATAATTAAGAATACGTTATGCATAATTCACATTAATTATGAACCTGTATACAGTAGTTCTTAGTAGTTCTCCAGGATATATAAAGAAAATAGTAGTTATTGATGTAACAGATCGGCCAGGCTCCACCACCACCCAATCACAACGATCCCGCTCACCTGAGTTCTGAGCACCTGCACTTGTCACCAATCAAGCACCTCATTACCAGCCTGCATAAAAGCACACATCTCAGACACCCTCGCTGTCCGGTCTTGTATACATGTAGAGGACTCAATGACTTTGCTACTACTTCCATTTGAATACTTCCTGCATTACTTACCTCCTGTGTTCCTCCTTGTGTCTCCTCGTCTCCAAGTGTCTCCTGTTCCTCCTAGTTCCCGGATCGCTGAGGTGTGTGCTCCTCCTGCCTGCATTCCAGCTCCGGTACAGCCAAAGACCCGGATTACCCCGCTCATCATATCCTTCGAACTTTTCCCTCACCAGCACATCCTCTGAACCCTACCCCAGTACTCTCTGTGACCCAATAAACCTATTTGATTTATACTAACCTGTTGCGTCAGACCTCTTCCGTTACAATTGATTAGCTAATAGTGAACTACCAGTTTCAACCGACCGCTATTACTTTCTAAATTGTTAATCAGAGTTTATTGTTAGTTAATAGTAGTTGAATGTTAATAGTGCATTAGTCATTTGTTCCTGTGTAGTTATTCATTAACGATACAGTATTCTAAAGTGTTGACGACTTCTAATGCTGGGTAGTAACAGATTAAATGTCATCTGGATTATGTAATCAGATTCCAAAATGTAAGTACTTGTAATTAGATTATATTATGTTTTAAAATGCTCATAATCAGATTACAGTTACTTTTTATGGATTACATGATTACATGTGATGAAGGGGTTCCCAAACGTTTGACCTAAGATATTTCCTTGAAGTCCACCTGGGATTTAAAATGAATACTTCAGTAATTTAACAACACATTTGCATGTTCTGTGATGTCCGTTAATGGTCATACATTTTATTTTCCTTTGATTTTTGGAACAGTAATCATATTTACATCTATACGTTAAGTCAGAAGTAATCCAAAAGTAGTCAGTACAATACCTAAAATGAGTAATCAAGATTACATCACTGACTACAATTTTCACCATGTAATTTGTAATCAGTAACTACAGAGTACATTTTGTAAGTAATCTACCCATGCACCGGTCATTTCTAAATGGCTCTTTGACAGTTTCATTAGCAAAAACACATTATGGCCTGGTGAACCTATATTTAATATAGTCTGGCTTTTCTTTTCTTTGTATCATTTTGTTTATGGTATTTGAGGATGTCACAAATATCACTCTTGTTGGCTTCTGCCTAATTTGGCTAGTTACTGATGAATTTGTGTCAAAATACAGAAGAGTTTGACTGGACACACTGCCTTTGATATTTTCTCTCTTAAAGGTGCAGTAAGTGAATTCTGAGAAAAACTGATGAAAGTGGAATGCTCTGAGCAAAACACACTTCTAGCCAATCACCAGTTAGGGGCGTGTCCACTCGTTATAGTGGAGGTGCCTGTGTTGCATTGCAAGTTTGTGAATTTGAGACAGAGTTAAGCAAAAGACATAAAATGTTCAGTTAATGATTTAACAGCGTTGACACTATTGGATGAGAACAACACTTAAACTAAATTGAGCTGAATAATGACACAATTGTCGTCTGTGGAGCTGTTTTACAGTTGAATCAGCTGTTTCATAATTGATGAATTTTGCAACGTCAACACTGATTTGAATTTACATTAAATGGACTCGAGCTAAATGACGATGCTGTAGCCTGACGATTCTGGAGCTGCTTATAGCTGAATTTCATAATTGATTAACTTTAGTTATTGAACTGAAATGACCCAACACTGAACCGCCTTGAGCTAAATTATGACACCATAACCTATAAAGCATAATTTGAATATGTCTCATATTTGAAAAAGTTTTCATCGATTCTGATATTTTCCTGTTTATTACTGTGAAGCTGCTTTGAAGCAATCTGTAGCCTATTGAATAAAGCTCTATATTAATAAAGGTGACTTGACTATTAAAAAGCTACACTACTGTTTAAAAGATTTCTGAAAGAAGTCTCTTATGCTCACCAAGAGATTGATTTGATCAAAAATAATGTAAAATATTATTACAATTTAAAATAGCTGCTTTCCGTTTGAATAAATAGCAAAAATTGTGAAATGTAATTCAATCCTGTGATGCAAAGCTGAATTTTCAGCATCATTACGCCAGTCTTCAGTGTCACATGATCCTTCAGAAGTCATTCTAATATGCTGATATGCTGCTCAAGAAACATTTATGATTATCATTATCAATGCTGAAACAGTTGTGCTGCTTCATATTTTTGCTAAAACTGTTTTTAGGATTCTTTGATGTAAGAAAGTTCAAAAGAACAGCATCTATGTGCAATAAAACTTTATGATTATCATTATCAATGCTGAAACAGTTGTGCTGCTTCATATTTTGCTAAAACTGTTTTTAGGATTCTTTGATGTAAGAAAGTTCAAAAGAACAGCATCTATGTGCAATAAAAATATTTTGATCAATTTAATGCATCCTTGCTGAATAAAAGTATTCATTTCATTTTTTTTAAGTTATGCAAATGTTATTGAAAAGCAGTTAGATTATTATGCTGTTTAAATATCAGTATGTACGCTTACACCGATAGCATTTTGCTTAGTGCATATAGAAACGGATGCTTCACACAAATCATAAATAGAAGTAACATGCTATTTGTACTGAAGGTAAACTATCTGAGCAATGGTGGGCAGAGTTATTGAAAACAGTCTTTGCAAGGAGTGTAAACAGACACTGCCCTTACTATTTGCATTAGCATCATTTTCCCCTGCGGCCTGCAATCCTATCAGAACACACCTACGACCCATTTTTGATTCCCAACCCATTGACTAAGAATAACTGGCCTAAAGGATATTAAAATGAACATCTTTAGCCACCTGAGTTTGTGTTAGTAGTGTTTAATGATCTGCATAACTAGAGAGAGAGAGATCTTCCTGGAGAATTGCTTTCAGACAGCCTCATTCCCCTGCCGTTAAGAGGCTGAATAAAGTGATTGTTTCATGAAACACACCTGCTCAAGGGCTTTGAAGCGAGATAAAGGGATTTCCCATAATGACACCATCTAAAATAAAAGAGTGTTTCATTTCAGCCTCTGGAGGACTGGAGTCACCGTGTGCTTGGATATGACTCTTTTTATGCTCTGCTGTAGCTGAAAGATGGATTTCCATTGTGTAAATCTATCTTCCTCCATCTAAATGTGACATTTAATCTCATTGGGACGAACCGAACAGTGTGTTTTTGCCACATAGATGTAAACAAATGACATGAACTATGTGCACATGCACTGGCTTTTCATCATTGAATCATTCTACCTGATTCTATCAGCCAGCCTCTTGTTTTGAGTAAGCATGTTTCTCTGAAGCCTAGTGAAGAGGAAAACACAAAGTCTGAAGTTCGTTTCTCTCAGACTGGTTTTGCTGCATGCTCTGGTGAGCAGAGAGATGTTATGTTGGCAGGTGTGCAGTGGAGCTCAGCACAGCAGCATCGGCTGGCATCTTTTCCTCCCCATCAGAGCCATTGTGCTCTTTGTCAATCACGTGTGCGCTGCTTTGAGCAATTACCACAGTTTATTCCACCCTGGACGCACCTCACATATTTTGTGTAAACATTGGGCACAAATTATTTGGTCTGAAGATGGAAGTTGGAATTGTGTGTCTATAAAAAAATGACAGGCACGGGAGGTTTGTTCACAGATGCAACCTTGGGCAGGTAAAAACGTTACACGAGATTATACTTGTCACAAAAAAATATACGGGGGGTCAGATGTTCGTGGTACTATGTCTCTCCATTCATATTTCTTTTTATCTTGTCTTTTTATTACTCTTGTGACACAAACAAATCACTAAAATATCTTGTATACTGTTACGTAAATCAATCAATATAATATTATTATATAGAGATATATTGTATTATAATTAATAAAGCAGATTTGATTGTAAACATATATATATATATTACAATAATATATACTAAATAAATATGTTTACAATAAAATCTGTATCTCTTTTATTTCATGGCCATTGTAAATGCCTTGTCTTTATTTTCTCAAAGAAATTGCTACACCTAGTGGGCAAATATAGTTAAAACACCAACACAGCTGGTTAACAATCAGAATTATGCCATCTGGTGCATATATATTTATATAAAATCTGTATAGCAGCATATAGGAAGCCAGTCATGTTTTGAAGCCACTGTTTTTTTTTCTTTTTAATGTGGGACTTTTAACCAAATAACCAGACTTGTGCTTTATCAGTATTTAGTCACAGATTATTTACTTCTGTCATTAGTAGAGTTGTTGTTTGTAGTCCACAAAAGGAATTCCAACTCTTTTAAGAGCAAATGGGAAATGCCTTTCCAGCAGATGTGAATATATTGTTAAACACAATATCTGCTGTATGATGTGCCATGTAGTACTTTGTTATCCATCATAATAAATGAAAGCATTTTAATTATATTTTAGCATCAAGATTACAGATCCCACCTTTAGAAAGTAAAAAAACATTGCACAACATCTGTGTGACATAAAATATACCCGGGGTCACAATCAGATGTTATAGTGGCAATATATCTTTCCAGTCATATTTCTGTTGTGAAACATAAAAATCGCTTTGTTTCACTTAAGTGCAGTTTTACGTTTAAGTTCAAGTGCTACAAACAATAAACACAATAAAAAATAAACATATAAAAAGTGTAGCACTTTCCAATAAGGTTTCATTTGTTAGAATTAGTTAACTACATTAGTTAACACTAACTAACAATGAAAAATACTTTTAAAGCATTTATTCATCTTAAATTGTTTTATGTTAACATTAACCAATACATTATTTACAAACAATAAACACAATAAAAAATAAACATATAAAAAGTGTAGCACTTTCCAATAAGGTTTCATTTGTTAGAATTAGTTAACTACATTAGTTAACACTAACTAACGATGAAAAATACTTTTAAAGCATTTATTCATCTTAAATTGTTTTGTTAACATTAACCAATACATTACTAAAATCAAAAGTTGCATCTGTTAATATTATTTAATAGACCTGAGCTAACATGAACTAACAGTAAACAGTAGTTTTATTAATTGATTAATGAAATGTATTGCTCACTGTTAGTTAATGCATTTACCAACTTTAACAAAAAAAAAACATATTGCAAAATGTTACCAAGTAAAAGTAATGCTTAGTTTTAACGTCAGTGGGAGGCTATTATATAGTAAACGGTTTTATTTTATCACAGGCTCAGTGTTTAATAGTCTGAAATTCTACATTTGCATGAACTATAATAAAAATAAAAAACACCTTTGTCGACCTCCCTGATCGTAGTCACTCAGGACCAGAGCTTTCCACTCAGTGGCCTGAACAGATCTTTCAAACTTCAACCAAGAAGGAGTGAAACTCAAAAGTCAAGAGAGATCTGTTATCAAAAAAAGTCAGAAAGATCTGTTATCAAACTAATGTTGCAGCTTGTTTTAAAAACAAAGAACCAGAAATGGACTGTGAAATGACTTCTAATTGTAACATGGTCGTTCAGTAACGAGAAACACTTAAGTCAGTGCCAGACAACGCCACAGTTAAGTGAGCAAAAGAATCATATAATGCTTTTTGCTCTTTATCACTGAGCTCTTAGCATACACCATTTCACACTGGTGGAGTTAAACTTGGAGGGTAAGGACAATTAGTAAAGGGTCTGGTTGACGTAGAGCTCGGCATTCACCATCAGTTAAGGCTCAAAGTCAAATCACAATATAAAGGTTTCAAAAGTGTAGACCAGACAGAGAAGAGTAAGAGTAAGTAAGACTCAGTTGGTGTCTATAGAAAATAAGCAGTTGTGTTCAATTCACTCCAGTGACTGTGACTGAAGGGGGCTATTATAATGGGCTATTTTTACTGTCTAGATACCCCACGTATATGTAATTACACCAGCAGAAGATTATAGATTATTTCATGGAAAGTCAGCTGTAGCTACAACAAAGCCAATTAATCTGTCATAAATTACATGCAACGCTGAATTCCTTTTAGAAAAGCAACAGGTCGACACATTCCTCTGTTGCAGATTTACGAACTGAAATACTTACGCGGCTGACCCGGTGTTTTAGTGCATTTAATTAACTTTCCTGGGACCACCAGCATGAAAAGAGCTGCATAGGTCAGACGGCATATCCACTGATTGTGAGCATGAACACTTAAAAGCCTCTTTTCAGCAGCTCAATTTAAAAAGCATTAGCTATCCAGCGGATTTAAGGCTGAGCTGATCTCCGTCTCCAAAGTTTCCCTAAAACACTCACACCTCACAAATCTGAGCAAAAATGGTTTAATCTTAATAGATTTGACTCTAAAATGTCCAATTAAGAACAAATCAACCGGCCTGTATATTATAGGTTGTAACTCTTAATCAGCAAATTCTGTAAATAAAATTGAATTCAATTTCTTAAATGTAAATACAAAGAGTAATATATATATATATATATATATATATATATATATATATTATGGGTAACACATAATATATTAATATATATATATATATATATATATATATATATATATATATATATATATATATATATATATATATATATATATATATATTATGGGTAACACTTAAGGACCAGTTCTCACTTACTATACTTATTAGCACATATATTCTGCATGACCATATTTTAGATTCCTCGCCCATACCTAAACTTAACAACTACCTTACTAACTATTAATAAGCAGCAAATTATAAGTTTATTGAGGCAAAGACCATAGTTAATAGTGAGTCCTTCAAGTGTGACCATATTAGGTTACTTTTGCTTGATATAAACACATTCAAAATTAGGATTTGTCATACAAATATACTTTATTCTAAGTTTATGTGGTAAAATAATTAATATACTTTGACATTTTCTTTAGTGTGACTCAAAATCACACTAGGATCAATATTTTAATGCAAAATATTGGGTAATATAATATCCTAAAATGCCCTGGAAGTTAGAGAAGACTTACAAGAATGGCATTACATTTTCTGACACTTTAAAAAAAAACTGAAAATCTACATTTCCATTTATTCTTTGTGGCTTCCAAAGTAGATTACACTCTTAAAAATGAAGATTCTTTATTGGAATCTTTGGTTCTATGAAGAACCTTTTAACATCCATGGAACTTTTACATGGTATAAAAGGTTCTTTCAATGTTAATTACATTGAAAACTGTTCACTTGAAGGATCTAAAATGCCTCTACGGTATCAGAAAACCTCTTTTTGGATCCTTAATTTTTAAGAGTGTAATGTCACATTCAAAAAAAAAAAAATGAACATAAAAAGTAATCCTAAGCATACATAAAATTTTATAATGTCCTATCAAACATAAAAATGTCAGTATGTCCAGCAGATAAACCAGAAGAGTTTCCGTGAATAGTTAAAGTTGATGCAATAGATCCTCTAGACTGGCTCCACAGAGAAGCCGTCTTTGGAGAGAGGACACACGCTGTAACCCACCGGTGTGGAGTATATTCCTACAGGTGCAAAGGGCAGCATATGTCTGCTGAAGTGGAAAGACTGTCCGCACAAGAGAGCTGCTGTCTGGGTCTGCGTACAGAGTGGAAACGGAGTGAGGCTGGGATGTAAGATGGGTTTGCTGGTCATTTTGAGCCTCTCCAGCTGTGCCTCCTGCAGCCGCTTGGCCTTCGCTCTTCGGTTCTGGAACCAGATCTTCACCTGGGTCTCGGTCAGGCTGAGAGAGCTGGAGAATTCGGCACGTTCTGCAATAGACAGGTATTGCTTCTGACGAAACTTCCGCTCAAGGGCCAAGAGCTGAGCGGTGGTGAAAGGGGTTCGGGGTTTACGGTTTGTCTTGTGCTTTCGGAGGGTGCATGTCGCGGGACTCTGCGGTCCTGTAAAATTAGTTCAGAAATTAGCTTGTAAACTAGTTACTCGGTAATAAACAGCTCGGGCTGATGACCAATTTGTTTTAACACTGGACAAACTCATAAAGTACACACACCAGGTCATATCTGCTGTGTCTGAATACTTCATTTGGAAATCAGACTCTCTCGTTATGCCTGTAAATAATGATTTTTGTTTCTTTTTGTCTTGATGATGCTGTGCTTATTACTTGGTTTAAGATTTTGTTACGTAATGATTAATCTTTTCTTCTTTTTTTTTTAAATGTGACCCTGGAGCACAAAAGCAGTGTTAAGTCTCTGGGGTATATTTGTAGCAATAGCCAACAATACATTGTATGGGTCAAAATTATAGATTTTTCGTTTGTGCCAAAAATCATTAGGATATTAAGTAAAGATCATGTTCCATGAAGATATTTTGTAAATTTCCTACTGTAAATATATCAAAACTTAATTTTTGATTAGTAATATGCATTGCTAAGAACTTCATTTGGACAACTTTAAAGGCGATTTTCTCAATATTTTGATATTTTTGCACCCTCAGATTCCAGATTTTCAAATAGTTGTATCTCGGCCAAATATCCTAACAAATATCCTAACAAAACAAAAATATCTCGGTCCTATCCTAACAAACCATACATCAATGGAAAGATTATTTATTCAGCTTTCAGATGATGTATAAATCACAATTTCAAAGAATTGACCCTTATGACTGGTTTTGTGGTCCAGGGTCATTATATATATATTATGACAAACTTTTGGAGGGCAATGTATACTCCTTATGTATTGCTATTCTATCATTAATTTACAAGTCTTCATTATTTTTGATGAATTTGAAGACTTCAGATGCAAAAAGTTCATCTGAGCGTTTTTCTTTTAAATGAGCATTTTTAATCATGGTCCTATGTTTAGGTTCAGTAATTTCACTTTAATGGCAAAGAAAAGGTTAGTCGGTTACTGAATGCCTTATTTTCAAAAATGTGTTTTTCTTCATAGGAGCCTGATAAAATGCTCATTTAAAAGAAAAATCTCAGATGGACTTTTGCACCTGAAGTCTTCATATATTCCATTTAAAATAAAGTCCTGTGATTATTCTGCTAGAATCACTCACTAAAAATGAAACTGACACCAGTTGATTGCAACAATGTCTCAGAAAAGTTAGTTTTGAGGAAGTCAGTTAGGCTGTTGTTTACAAATGCCACATTATTAATATCTAAAACTGTATAATGTCATTCAAACATTGAAACTTTATTATTTAAGTGTCCAAATAGTATATGGCAACTTACGTGGTGATAATCTGGGTTTATTGATGCAGGAAGAGTCCTCTTTGACAGATTCACAGCGCTTGGGGAAATCCACTGACTCTGAATAAATCACTGATCGATCGTCTGGGTTTATTATGCAGGGCATCTGAATCGGTTCGTGTGAAGTTGATTCACTCCGTCCTTTCTTCGACATGAGGGCTTCGACGCTGAACGACAGACTTTTCTTCTGGACTGAATGCTCCGGAGGAGATGATCGTGAACCCTGACCATCATCTTCTTCATCGGAGGAAGTTTTACCTTTATAATTAGCTGAAATCATTCCGGGAAAAAATCACTACAGCTATATTCCGCATGGAAACTTGAGAAAGGACATGCAGTCGCGCTTGCTCTTGCTTAACTTTTACATGACTACTAACTAACAATAACTTGACAAACATTACAAGACTATCCAAAGTTTGAACCAATCATCTTTCACTCAGAGGCTGCGTCTCAAATCCTAGGGAGCCGCCTACTTAGACAGCTTTTTGGACACCGAATGAGTGTTAGTAGGGTTTGCATCATCCGGAGATCTGCAGTCAAGTTCCTGAGCCCTTAACTGATACTCTTCACAGATAAAGAGGTTATATTTAGAGCATAATGTGGTGTTTAGTGGGGAAATAAATAAGCTAAAATTAGTTTTTCTTCAAATTGCTCTCACATCAGTAATTTGTTCAGATGCACAATCAAGCTAAAATATAGTAACTTCATAAACTCACTCTTCATATAGAAACTTTTTTGTTTACAATAGGCTGAGAACAAACTGACTCGATCCAAAGTTGCCTAGCAGTGTTTTAGAAAAAATACATATGCAGCAATTTATCAAAACCTAAACACAGCAACAGCAAAGAAATGAAATATAACATTTGTGACATACATTTGGAGGGGAATAAAGTTTTCAGGCTAGTGTGTAAATTACAGTAATTATATTGTTGTTGCTATTAACACCTAGTAATTAGGCTCCTGGAATCCGGTTCTTTTTTTTTATACCAGGATTTAACGTAATACCAGAAAATTGCTACCTTCTCAAGGTGTATGGCGCCCACTCATATAGCCCGAGTCTGTCAATTTAAAGACTGTGAACTCTACTCATCAGAGTTCACGAGTAAAATGCACTGTAATTAAAACTGATTCTTAACTGATGGAAAAGGTTTGTCAGAAAACGAAATGTGGATTTAATGTAACGCTCTTTGCACAATTCAGGCGAGATTTATCTGAGAAATCTAAACAAATGCAACGCAAAACAAACTTAACATGCAACTCCCTTTTTCCCACTGCAGGATTTGCATTGCACTGTGGAAATTATTTGATTCCTAGAGAATGCAGAAGTACAAGTCAGTCCTGTCAAAACTAACACTTAAGTGTCTCCACCGAGTCTGGGCTCCTGCACCATTATTACAGCTCTCCAGAGGAGTCATACTCTGTAATCGTGACAGGTTTAATTCTGTGGCAAAGGCCTCGGTTTATGGCTTCATTAAGCTTTATGAATCACTGTGTTCGCATCAATTGCTTTCTATACTTAAATCATTTTAGCATTCACCTTTACATATTCCCCTCAGTAATAGCAGTGATTAGGGTGCACTCCTGAGGTTAAAAATCAAGGTAATTTGTGTTCCTTTGTGGCGTCTTTAAAGTCGTTCAGATTGTTAAACTAGAGAATTAAGTTGAAGAAAAAAATGTCAGAGAGAGCTGCAGCGTATTGTGCTCATTAGTGGAAAAAGAGAAAACGTCAGGAAGTTCACTTCTGCCAGTACTGTCACATAATATGCAATACAAACTCTATGTACAGGGTCAACACTGGAGGGAAGTTTTAACAGATAATCCTTGACAAGGATTTGGCTGCTGTGGCCTGTGGCGCTCTAGACAAGGCAGATTGTTACAAGGAATGATTGCTACAGAGAGCATGGGAAGGCAAGCTGTTCAGATATCGGATGACTATAATTTGATTCAAGTGGAAGACCTAATTATGTAAAGATACAGTTTTCTGTAAAAAAAAGAAATCAATGCAGCCAATAAGATCTGACATGCATTGGCATTGCTGCTGTGTTTTTAATTTGAAAGCAATACTCACAGTTTGCTTTAATTATTTTTGTGTACAAAACTAAAAAGCATGACACAAACTATATAGTTAGCATGCCAAATAAACGTTAAACATCAAGTTTAAATGTCTAGTACACTGATTGGTTCTTATTAACAACATGCTTTACAGTGGATTTGCTTTTTTAATTGTTTGACCCAGATTGCTTTTGAGGGCAAACAGAGACCAAGCAAAGCCATAAACAAACTCAAACGGCTATTTCAGTCTGAGGATGGGAAAATTAGGAGAAATGAAGACTAACAAAGCTCTGTATTATTTTAGAGAATTCATAGGATAATGTAGTATACTATAACCACTTTAGCCATCATTTCTGTTGCTTGCTTTGGCTCGTAATTCAACATGGATATGATACTGGGCCAGTATCAGAGAGAACAACATGATTTGATCTGCAATTACATCATTTTGAGTACTACACAGTTCAGATGGATTTAGAAAACGTCATACTTAGCAAGAAATATATATTTTCAAATATATTTCAAAATACCAAAATGGCCAAAAATATATATATTTGCTAGAATTTGCTTCAAAATATATTTGTGTAAATATATTTTCTAGCAATATATTTTTTGGACATTTTTTGTATATTTTTGCAAATATATATTTCAAAAAATAACCTAAACGTAGGCTACTGTAAGATTGGAAATACATTTTCTTGGCCCTGAAATAGATTTTTAAAGATATGTCGGTATGTGAGGGTTTTCAAAAATACAATTCATTGAGCTTCACTGTTTACAAAATATATTTGGTATATATAGTTCTTTGCCCTAGTTTGAATAGTGCGTGACTTTAGAAACAATATATTTTATAAATGAGCATAAACACAAAAGTAATCCTGTTAGTTGTACTAATTAAACCATTTAAGGCTCATTTTATGGTGAATTCAAATTGCTTGGGAACATAATTTGCACTTCCACCACAAGCCATTTCTTAAAAAAAAAAAAAAACTAATCCTACAAAAGTAAGAAGCCAAGAATAACAATTACATTATTCAGTTTGAAATTCTGTAAATATACAAAATGAAAGATTTTAATTTGGACAATTTCGTCGTTCATTGCCGTTAAACAGTTCATTTCTCTTCATTAAGCTACACTGAAATGTAAGCAGGCCATTATGCACAATTCGTGTCCCTAGAGGCAAAGTATTTGATGCAGCAGACAACCCCACTTTTAGGGTTGAACTGCACTATGGGAACATTCAGTTCATAAATGCAGCACAATATCAAACTTGACCCCATTTTTCAGATTACGTAAAAATACACCAGATGAGGCTCTTCACATGGCTAGCAAGAATGATGTTCAGCACAATTGCACCCGGATAGTGTTTGTTTGATAGCTTTTTCCAATAGACCCATGCGATGAAATATGCAGTGCCAGTCAAGAAGGAAGCCAATACTGTGACTGAACTTGGAAGTGCTGTTGAGCGTGAGTGGCTCACATACTAAATGAAACATGCACAGTGAGCCTAATGTTTCTGACACAGCTGGACTGCCTGTCTGTGTCCCTCTTGGCTATATGGATCCAGGTTCTTATTACACCCTCATCAGCGCTTGCACAATGTAAAGCGCTTGAAGGCTTCTTCCCGACACCGTTCTATTTCCTAATGGCAATATGCAATTATACCTGTGCACTGGCAGTTAAGATGACAAAAACATTTCTTGGAAAAGTATGATTCTTTAGAATCATTTCGGTGTGGCTTCTAAGCATCAGATTTTGAGGAATTCTTTATGGATTTGTGGTATTTTCTTCACACAAGCAGCTGAACCCTGTGGTTGCTTCTATCAAGGACTTTTTTTTATAACATGTTTTATAATTCAGGAGGTACAGGGCATTTTATTGCTCTCTGTCACATTGTGAATTAAAAGCCGTAAAGCACTGGTTAATGAGATCGCCGTCAGCCAGGGTCACTGGTTAACATCTATTAAATGAAGCATTATTGTCTTAAATTGTAGCTGTATATCATTCACAATCGGGAATTTGGTCGTGTTGGGCTTTTTCACACCAAATGATGGCTAAGACCACCCGTTCTGGGTAGATTACTTACACATTGTAGTCGGTTACAGATTACAAATTACATGATTAAAATTAGAGTTAGTATCATAATCTACTACTTTTAGATTACTTTTGACTCAACTTGTTTATTACATAGACTTGAATGGGACTGTGTACCATATTGAGGAAAAACAAAACACAAATGGAAAGAAAATATATTTCATTCCTTTAAAAAAAAAATCCAAATCATAAAATGCATTAAGCATTACATTACATGAAATGCTCATGAAAAGCTAATAATTAATGAAATCATAAAAATGTCAAAAGCTTGGGAATCCCTACATAACAAGAACAAACATTAATAAACATGACATTACATGGACAAAGTTTTTCAGGTTTTGACCACACTTTGAATATTAATAGGATTTCACAGTTGCGCATCGACAGTGTTTAGTAACTTGTATAAAGTCTCATTTATATACAGTAAGTGGTAGATTCATTCAGAAAGGAAAATTTAAAAGCAAAAAAGAACTGTGGAGAATCGATAAATGAAGAATAATTTACTGCCATTGTGTGAATATGTAATCAACTGTAATCTGATTATGAGCATTTTAAAATGTAATCTAATTACAAGTACTTATTTTTTGGAATCTGATTACATAATCTAGTTTAGTAATCTAATATGTTTTTCAGGTGGTGCTGAATTTGTGCAATATATTTACAGGTCTGTACAGTTTCAGCAGTCAGTTGTTATCGGTGATATTAACGGTGTTCCAGAAGCAACTACAAAGTGCCTATGCTTTCACAATAACTCCTCCCATGTGCTTCAAACAGAGAGCTTTTTAGCCTCAGAACTAATTCCAGCTGTTCAAGGGGTGATATTTAATTAATTATGGATACTGTCGTTAAAAGGAAATAAACTGTGAGGGAAAAGATGTGCAAATGTAACCAGTAGCATAAGATGTGTGTAGAAGCATAAAGCTGAGTCACTGTCGTTTTCTTTGTGTGCATCAACCACATCAAGCCAGTGCAAAGTTGAGAGCTGAAAACAGATTACATCTGTCTACTGGAGCTAATTATGACATAATGTGTCATTTAACAGAATATATTAAATCTGAAGTGGAAAGAATGATACATAGCTTTAATGTCATATAGACATGAGAAAAGAAAATTCAACCAACCAAAATGAAAAACTATATTGTATTGAATTTCAATGAGCCCTTTGAAGCTAAATTCAAAGGAAACATAAAGCAGGGCTGGTCACAGAAGATATATCTACTGCCCAAGCAATACATTAATTGATTTATTACAGAGTAGGTAAAAAATAAAATAAAATAGACACTAAGAGAAAACAGAAAAAGTGCTGGTAATTTTCTGCCAGGATATTTTCCATTAAGTTTACGGATATTTCATTTAACCCTAAAACACGACACATGATTCAGAGCACAACAAAATTCAATACACGATTCAAAATCACTTGTGAAAAATCGATACAGAAAACTCCTTCACATTAACTCTTAAAAAATAAAGGTGCTTGAAAAGGTTCTTCACAGCGACGCCATAGAAGAAGCATTCTGTCAAAGGTTCTTTAAAGAAGCATCTCTTTCTTACCTTTTTATAATCTGAAGCAGTCATATAGACTACTTTTATGGATATTTTAAAGTGTATTTTTGTTCTTTTTTTAATGAACACGCAGTTTATATGAAGATTCGTCTATTGTGCATGAAAGAAATCTAATAATATTGGTGTCCAAACAGATTCACCTTCAACTTTAATTAAATACACCTGAGCCAAAGTAATCAAGGGCTTCAGACTCACTAGACACTTCCAGGCAAATGTGTTGGAGCTGGTTGATGCTAAATTCTGCAGGATACAGGCCCTCCAGAAGCAGGATTGGACACCCATGGCATATCAAATGATGACAGACTTGTCTATTTTGGGTTGAACTATCCCTTTTAACAGGGCAAACCTCATTTGCTTCGGCTCTGCTGCCTCAAGGCGAGTAACCGCTCTCTGATGACCCTGTTCTCCTCCACCATTCTCTTGATTGTCCTCAATACATCTTGTTTTGTTCGGGATCGGTACTGACATAGCCATAAAAATAAGAAAGGTTATGATAATGAAAATGGCCTAAAACTGCTAAAACTGTACTGGACTCACCATTTCATCTGCTTTAACATCTCTTTAAAAATAGATTTGACCCCATTCTCAGACAGCATGCCAGAAGCTTACCGCAATCCCTATTGTGCTCCACCAAAAGATGAAGCCTTGCGTTTTGATTTTATATAGGTTGACTGAAATTAAACACATTTCCTTTCAAAGATTGTATCGATAACTTTGATTCATATACACGGTTAAAGACGAAACCCACGGCATTTCCTGCAATCAAGTTTATTCATTCAACATTTCACATTACAAATACTTTAAGCATTCTGTTATAAATATTTAACTGCAAATAGGCTAATCAAGACTCAACTACCAAAGCACGTGTATGACTAACCCAACTATAAAATGAGATTTCTCTTTACATAACTCCATGTGGATTTAAAATATAAAAATTAAAACTTAGAAATGACATAGCAAAAAAAGTATTCCTCTTATAAAAATCTATTGACAGATACACCTTCCCATATACAGTTATAAACTATGTAAATTTAAATAAGCAGTCACATAGAGAATTTTCTGATATTTTTTTTTATACTGATATCCTTCGGTAGACATGAAGCACAATATAGCGATTATTAAAACTAGAAAATCTAATAAGAGTACCGATCAAAAACTATAATCGAAATGACAATCATCACATTCCAATTAAAAATATATCAGTAAATTGTTAGAACATTATTCACGTACTATTTACATTGTTTGTAATCACAGTAGCATGAACTCAAGTAGGAAAATATGTGAATGCATAAAAGTGAAAACACCTATAATTTCAGTGGTATTTTTTTTTATATATAAATCAGAGAATGTTAAAGGTTATAATGGCTGAAGGAGAGCTTGTGAGACGAGACACGGTGAAAGTAATGGTTATAAGTACACTGTAAAGGTCTCTGGGAAAAAGTATTGCACCGATCTCACTGTCAATATTTTGAAAGCGTATTCAAGTAAACCCTGAATCAATATGCGACTAATCGCACTCTCGTATGCTTCTTTTTGTCATCTAGTAAACACAGTAAAGTGGGGTATGCACACTTTGTGCATGGGCAAGGAACATATAACTGCAAATGTGGGGAAAGGGTTCAAATAAAAGTACTATTAAAGCAATTGAAAATAACTAAACCCTAACTTATTCATTTAGCTCATGCGTACCTAATGAATAAATGAATCTGGTTACCTCTCAGAATTATACATAACAGTAAACATTGATATTTCAATATGGAACATTCATCATTGTGATACAAGGTGCATCCTAACATTACTCTAATTTACAGTGTTATTTTATTTTCTACAGCCAATAATGAGGGAGGTATCATCATTCTCATAACTGATAGTGGGTGGGTACTGGATAGGTATATATATTTCTACATGTACCACACATTTTAAGGAATTTGTGTCATGCTAGATTCAATATTTACTTTGTCCATTAAGACAGCACACTGTTTGCATTTTGCAAATATTAGATATTAGTTTCAACAATACGGTCACCTAAATATATATGTGACAATCTAGGGATTTCAGCACGTAAATACATAAAAACCAAAATTACATTATAGCTTTTTTTCTTTTCCTTAAGGTATGCTTGCGTTATAACCAGATCTCTCAGTAACAAAAGGTACAAAATCGATATTCAACAAGTGAAAAAAAGAAAAGTTATCACAAAGGGACTTTCCATTTGTGGAAAAAAGTGACTTGAAAAACAATATTTAGAAAAGTAGTGCATAATGGTTTTACGTCCATGACAAAATAATTGGCTATAAAACACAGTACAAAAATCAGCAGACCATGTAAAAAATAATATTTGTTTTTCAAATTCTTTGAAATGTGCTCAGCTACTGCAATGCTCGGTTAGAACACCAATGAACCCATGGCAAAACCCATGCAGTAAAACACTATCAATGCAACACACGGTAATTTCTCATTAGCAAATACTACAACATTGAGTTAGCTTTTAGCACAAAATCCCTGACAAATGAGCCAAAGTTACTGCCATAACCATTACAAGAATCATAAATACTTAAGTTAATAGATTTCATTATTTTTTAACCCATCAAACCAATTAAATTTAAGCTTTCCATCATATATATATAATCTTCATTGTGTCACAGACAGTAAGACATCTCTATGGCTCATCTTTGGTTTGCCTGACCTAAAAACTGGATCCTGCATCACTGCTGTTCTCAGTTGTTGTCGTCCGTTAGCCTTGCCTCAGATCTTACGCTTAATTAAGTTATAGGTAACTTGGAAGCAGTTGAATAGTAATCTTACAGTGTCTGAGCATTGTTAGAATGAGAACCTCTAAAGGATTTTAATATTATAAATCTTTTTTTCACTTAATCACAAAGATTTGCCTTAAATGTTAAAACCAGTCCATATAATCCATTCCAGAATGTCATTTTAAGTCACTCATACAATAGCTTGTGGTCTCTTGTTAGTCGTTACTGTGCATTTTGTTGAAGGAGTAACTGTGAATCCACATTTGCCATGCAACCATTTAAGATTAGTCAAACCTCAACATTAAAGTCATATGAACGAGGCTCGAACCCTTACGTTTCCAGCCTCTTTGTGTGTAGCCTTCAACAGTTTAAAGTGAAAATGTGACCCATTACAAACAAAAGATGAGGCTCCGAGAGAATAAAAATAGAACAGTAATTCAGAGTCAAGTCAGGCTAAACAGCTATATATTTTTTTTAAATCTAATGCATTCAAGTCTTCATGCGCACCAATGTAGCTTTTCAACAAAAATCAGGATTACACCATTTTCTTTTAGCATTCTCTTCTGCAAAAAAAAATAAAATTAAAAACTCAAGAATAAATACAAGTTCAGACTTAAAAAAGAACTCTAAATAAAAAGGACTTAGCAAAATGAAAAGTGCATGTATATGAATGAATAGCACAGCCTTGACCTCCCGATCAGTTCCAGCGGAAGGAGATGTGGCGAGGCCGGTCTCCTCCCTCCTTCACTAGAGGCTTGTGAAACTCCCGTCCGGCACGCGAGTGAATGGCTGCCCAGCAGTATTCACAGTAGTACTGAAGACAAGTGACATTAGCACAGAAGAACGGAGCGAACTTGCCCCCACAACGCGTGCCCTGACACTCATCACACAGCTGGTCATCCAGTACATATGGCTTCACTTCCACCTGGGAAGAGTAGACACTTTTAGCTTAGCACATGTTGTTAAGACAGGCTGACCATGAAGAACAAGGGCCAGAAACAATTTAATCTGACTTTATTGTAATATACAGTAAATCAGAGCTCTACTTCCTTGTCCATATAAAAAAAAAAAAAAACTATCCATATGAAAACTTTAGGTGGGCTTCCACCCAAAATATTAATTTTACTTGTGCAGGTCTTAAAGGGATAGTTCACACGAAAATGAAAATTCTGTCATTAATTACTCACCCTCATGTTGTTCCAAACCCGGAAGACCTTTATTCATCTTCGGAACACAGATTAAGATATTTTTGATGCATTCTGAGAGCTCTCTGACCCTCTATAGACACAATGTAATTACCTCGATCAAGGTCCAGAAACGTAGCAAGGAGATCGGTAAAATAATCCATGTGACATCAGGGGTTCAACCGTAATTTTACGAAGCTACGAGAATTCTTTTTGTGCACAAAGAAACCAATAATTTATTCAGCAATTCTTGTCCCTCAGATTTCCGCCATTTCAGATTACAACGTAATCTGCGTTGTTTACATTCAGGATAATATCTTAATTTGTGTTCCGAAGATGAACAGAGGACTTCCGGGTTTGGAACGACATGAGGGTGAATAATTTATAACAGAATTTAATTTTTTGGGTGAACTAATCCTTTAAAAAAAAAAAAAGGTATTAAAAAGACTAAAAATGCCACACACACACTATGTGAAAACACAAACTGTGAATATAGAAAATAGTCTAATAGTCCAAGTTTAGGGTCCAGACAAACTCCTTCAAAAAGGAACTGGCTATTTAAAAAAAAAAAAAAAAGTTTCAACGCTTAAATTGCGAAAAAACTAGACTGTTTACAAGAACAATCAGGCAGTGCAGAGATTCAGTCAGAGGGCCATATAAAATTACTGCTGGCTCTGCAGTAGGTGGTGCTAATATTGCATATATGGAAAGCTAAAGAACTTTGTCCAGCAAAGCATAGAAAAAAAAAGACTTACTATATCAGTTTGCATAAACTACACAGTTCAAAGATCCAACCACCACTCTCACCCGTTTATCGATCTCTCCGTGTTGCAGCTGCACAAAGCGAGCGCTGATGGCAGCAATGTAGCTCTGCTGATTGGAGAAGGCCACTCGTCCAGCCCCTTTAGGATACTTCAGCTCAGGGTCAGTGTCAATGCCAGCATAGCACACCCCGCCGTACAGTCTGTCCATAATCATTGCGAGCTCCACTGTCATGGGGTAACACGTCAATTTAAAAAATATATATATATATATATTTTTTTTTTTTTTTCCAAAAACACTCAAAACATTAATTGCATCATGCAACAAGCATTTATTCAGAGAAAATGTACTGGATGATTGTTACTACACACTGTAAATAATGTCCAAAAAAAAAAAAAAAAAAACACCTCCCCGTGCTTACGGTGGCAACAAAATAAAAACAATGTTTGATCAAGGTAATATCTGAAAGCCAAACAAACCAGCTCGTAGAGGTCGTGGAACTCCCCCAACAAAGATTGTTTTTCTGGGGTCAAGGGGCTGAGAGCCATCCATCACAAAGTCACTGTCGTTCAAATTCCAGGGTCGTATCTGGACCTGAAGACACACAGTGAACATAAGAGAATCACTAGCTTGTCATGTGCCATACAGCAAACACAGGTGGGATTTAGTAGAAACATTTTCAACTTTCAGGTTTATATTTAACTTTAAAATGCTCTACTGCGTTCTCACAACTTGCAAAGTCACAGGAACAGCAGACATACAGCATTTTAATATCTTACTGGCTTGTCTTTGATTGTAGGACTAGAGACACAGAGATAGAGCTTCCCATCCTCTTCCATACAAGCGTCTATCAGTGCCTGGACCGAGCTCTCGTCTTGAAACAGAAGGAACGCATAACCTGCAGGACAACGGGTGCATTGAAGGTATTCATGCAAGAAGCAACCAGCAGTCACTTTCAATAACCTTGACCTGTAGCCTTTGCTCAGGCCCCACTGATGATATTCATCTGGAGCTCCGCTTTAAACAATGGGCGTGCTATATACTCACCTATGTAGGAATGCAAAATTCATCCGCTGAAATGAGAGAAGCTGATATCCGCATGACTCATTTCTTAATAAACATCCGTACAAATGACTTTCAAACTCACCTTTCGGTGGAAAATATGATTTGCTTTCTGCTTTGTGAGGCCAGTCCACAAACAAATGTCCAAAGCGTCGGAAACTGGCAGTGATCTCGTCTGAATTTTTTTTTTAAAAATACATACAACGTGTTTATTGTGGTTGATGCACATTTTTAAAAAACCCGGAAAGAAACGCTTGTTTATGCTTTAGTACCTTCATCTATGTCCGGAGGTAGACCACCAACAAAGACCTTGCGAGAATAGCGCTCAATGCGTTCGCCATTTTGGTGAGGGAAACTGTGTGGTGAGCCCAGTCCTCCCAGACTCTGATCAGACCGGTCATCCTCTCCATAAGTCCGCTCATCCTCCATGGGAAACAACGATGAGTGACCTGTCACACAATAGCCCCAAAGGCCATTTAGTGGCACTGATGCTGAAGTCACCTAACAAGCATTTATATGCAATGAAAAGCAGCTATATATTTTGTAGAGTAGCAATTAACATGCTTCTTCATTTGAATACAATGAGAGTGCAAAGTTTCTAAACACAACAGAGTACAAAAACCTAGCCTGGCAACCAAACAACACAAATTAACACAAAAGCATGTTGTAACTTGAAATGACATGAACCGACAGACACTTCTGAGATCTTTACCTCGTCGCCTCCCGTAATTCCTCGCTGCATGTGAAATAAAACAGAATAAACTTAAGCAAGGTGTTAGAAAATTCTATCAGATGCCATCAAATGATTTAAAGCACTACTGGTAAAATGGATGATATTTGTATTAAATGCACAATAACACATATCCAAGTCCAAAAGTATTGGAGAGCATACCGTAACCCACTTCACGCAGAACAAGCAAACCATGAAATCATCTGGTTTACCACATTTGTGCTTTTCAAACATATACTTTATTAAATCCTATATTATTAAGCATTATTAATGTTTTGTTTTTTTAAGTAGCGTACATTATGCAACTATAGTATGTGAAAATAACCAAACCAGGTCTGTGCAGAAACTGCATGTCCAACTCTCCAGTGTTTGTCCTAGATTAGCCTTCAAATCCTGAAGGGAGCTTAGGTGATATATTGGGAGAGCATCTCCATGCCCCTTCTTTCAACTTATTCTGTGGCTGTGCTTTCTGAAACACTCATCCTGTGGCATCTATAAATCACTAAGCTGTAACAGATTCCAAATCCAAACTTGGAAAGCAGGGTTGTATACGTGTTACTCAAATGCAAGAAAACATTAGTATGGGGCACAGTATGCATTTGTCACATCTGTTGCGATGAATGGAAATAACATCAGTTACATATTTTTGACATATTTTGGAGTTTGGGGGAAATTTGGTATAGTTTTATTAGACTTAAGAAGTGTAAAATGGATGATATTTGTATTAAATGCACAATAACACATATCCAAGTCCAAAAGTATTGGAGAGCATACTGTAACCCACTTCACGCAGAACAAACAAACCATGAAATCATCTGGTTTACCACATTTGTGCTTTTCAAACATATACTTTATTAAATCCTATATTATTAAGCATTATTAATGTTTTGTTTTTGTTTTTTTAAGTAGCGTACATTATGCAACTATAGTATGTGAAAATAACCAAACCAGGTCTGTGCAGAAACTGCATGTCCAACTCTCCAGTGTTTGTCCTAGATTAGCCTTCAAATCCTGAAGGGAGCTTAGGTGATATATTGGGAGAGCATCTCCATGCCCCTTCTTTCAACTTATTCTGTGACTGTGCTTTCTGAAACACTCATCCTGTGGCATCTATAAATCACTAAGCTGTAACAGATTCCAAATCCAAACTTGGAAAGCAGGGTTGTATACGTGTTACTCAAATGCAGGAAAACATTAGTATGGGGCACAGTATGCATTTGTCACATCTGTTGCGATGAATGGAAATAACATCAGTTACATATTTTTGACATATTTTGGAGTTTGGGGGAAATTTGGTATAGTTTTATTAGACTTAAGAAGTTTTTTTTGAATAGCCTGAATGAAACCATGATTTTCGGCCTCTTGTGATATGCATCACTTAAGCTGAACTTGAATCTGCTCTGACACCAAGTTGCTTTTTTGGGTCACATGGCCTTCAGTATGCACTTTGGATAAAAATAACGAGGCAAACGCACTGAATAATCACTTTATGATTTAATTAAAATGCTTTGACATAGGCTAGTTGGCAGTCTGCCAGCCTTAGAAAGAGAACAAGATAAGCAATTAATGAGGTGACCATGACGGAAGACTTACGGTAGATTGTATTTGAATTGTATATTTATTGGGTGTTTTATAATTTGGGGGATTTTTGTTATTTAGGCTGATGGAATGTCATTTTAATGGAAAGCCAACTCTAGTTGTTTTTAAATGTGCTATGCAAATTAACTAAATATAGCTGCAAGCAGCGATTACCGGGGTTCAAGCACTTAAAGGCCTTTAAGGTGGTATGCTTTTAGGGTCTAGGCCAACCTGGATGTATGGCTGACAGTAACACACATCCAAAATAGAGAATAGGCTCGCTCGCTCGCACACAGAAATTAAATGGTTAAACTATTATATTAATACTCAAAAAGCATGCTTACATGCACACATACACAGACATGCATGCACACACATTTTGTTGCAGATTTAGATATAGATATTTAGATTTATGCATAATTTTACACAGTATTGAGAAGTTGTGGGCTTTCTTATAGGATTTTTTGGGTATGCACTAATGTAAAGAACATACTATAAAATGACCATGTTATAACTGTCCAAATGCAAATGTTAAATTTTTTTAATAATTATTGGCCTAGAGAGTCTAGAGAATAGTACTGCACTGATTTTATTGATTTTGAGTTAGTTCACAATAGTAGTTTTTTTTAATAATCTCAAATACTTAGAGCAGGCCATATGGGTTTTCGAAAAAACTCTTTTGCCGTTTGTAAGGTTGCTATCCTTCAATGTAAACAGTCGGCAAAGTTGTTAATCAAAACAAGTGCATGATAAATAAAGATATTGTCTCTCAAAAGAAAGTCGACTCAGAATCGCCTTAACGAGTCGTTATATTTTTGAATCTTCTGCCCGTTACCGATCTACGTCACTGGGTAACACATTAGCATAATCCCTGCCTGCCTGCGAAATATGAACACTCTCGGTGTCGAGAAGATGCTGTGTTCCACAGCAATACAATTCGAACCTTTTGTTGTGCTTGTCATTTTACCGAGGACTGCTTCTCTAATATTGCCTTTTATCTTTTTGGCTTCTAATCTTCTTTATTTGGACCAACAAGCGTCTCTGAACCACAACCTGTAAGTACGATTGATACATTGCGTGTACATTTTCAATTGAGTGCTCAAAATATCAGTTTTTTTTTAGGTTTCCAGGTAAAGCACAATATTACCGTTTTACTGAAATGGTTCTGATAATTCGCTGTGAACCCACTATTTCCTAAGAATGTGTCGATTAATGTAGACTGTCGTTGTTCCAATTACTTTGTTTAATAATAAAGAATGTAGTGTAGCGCACAGACTTTATAATCATTGTGAAAGTGCCGTTTGTAGTTATAGGGTTAATGCAGAGAGTAAAAGACCCGGTAGAGATAGACAGTTATTTAGGCTGGTGCGCATGTGATACAGCTGTTCTGCTGTATTATTAAAGGTTAAGACACTGAGCATCTTTTGTCTGTCATTCTTCAGACATTACAGTAGACACATTTTGGTTTTCAAACTGTATCGTTTCATCAGTTAGTCACGTTAGCACTCGGCTAGCATATCCACCATTATTGTTTTGATAGTGTTTACAGTTTAGCAGCTAAACTTTAGCTGTGGGCACGATTCACTTGCATAAGTGTTAAACAAAATGGTTTTATTTCATTATTTTAAGAACTGATTGGAGCACTATATTATTGTTTTATGTAAAGGTGCATGCTAGGGTTACCAGGTTGTCACAACAAAACCCGCCCAATTGCTACTCAAAACTAGCCCAATCGTCTTTCGAGGGTGGTCCCCCTTTAAAAATCGCGTTCTGGGGTGTAAAATAGATGCTTTCAGTCAGGGTTCCCCTGGTAAATTCGCATTCCAGTGCCTAAATGACATTATTGGGGTTGCTACAACCCGCGACATCAAAAACAACTGCAGACTTGGCAACACAGAAGGTAGCACTTGCTAACTTGCTCAAGCGCTCCTCTTTGTGCCAATCACAACAGGCTTGGCCAGCTGACCAATCAGAGCAGAGTAGGCTTATGGAAGGGAGGGGTTTACAGACTTATTACAGACAGACAGATCGAACAAACCGTTTCGAAATCATGGACAAATGACTATGCATAAATGTATATTCTGGGAAAAGTACAGTGTTTTCTGACCTTAGATGCATTTAAACCTGTTGTAGGGGACTCAAACACAATATTAGGACACTTAAAAAAAAAAAAAAAAAAAAAAACCATGACCTGCTCTTTAAAGAACAGTTTGATTGACAGCACTGATGCTAGAGGCAAAGCTGTTCAAAATGAGGAGATCTAACATATGAAGATCTAGTGTATATGTGAATATATGAACATTTTATTGCAATTTGAGGTCATTTACTGTAGAAATAGTGTTTGAGGACTTTTTAACTGTTATAGCGCCACCTATGATCTGATCTCAATGAAACTGTGCGTGCTTGTTAAGAGTCATCCGTCACATGGTTTCACCAAGTTTCGTAAAGTTTTGAGTTTTAATTTAGGTTTTATAGGCTTTTGGGTATATTTGGCCACGCCCTTTAAAATTGACTTCATTATAGCTACCCAAAGGACAAAATTCAAATTTTTTTTGATAATTATTGACCTAGAGAGTCCAGAGAATTGTGCTGCAGTGGTTTGATTGAGATGGAGCGAAATACCTAAGACTAGTTTGCAAAAGTAGATTTTTAACATAATTGAGATTATTTAATGAACGATTTGATTGACCGCAATGGTTCTTGAGGCAAAGTTGCTCATTATGAGGAGATCTATCATATGATATGAAGATCTAGTGTGTGTGTGAATATATGACCTTTATTTTACAATTTAAGGTCATTTACAATTGAAATGTGTTTTTGAGGCCTTTTTAACTGTTATAGCGCCACCTATAGTCCAATCTTTATGAAACTTTGCATGCTTTCTAAGAGTCATCTAACACATGCCTTCACAAAGGTTCATACAGTTTTCAGTTTTCGTTTAGGTTTTATAGGCTTTTGGATATATTTGGCCACGCCCCTTTTCTAAATGACCCCGTTATAGCTTATCAAAGGACAAAATTCTATTTCAATTTTTTTGATAATTATTGATCTAGAGAGTTCAGAGAATTGCGCTGCAGTAGTTTGATCGAGATGGAGCGAAAAACCTAGGACTAGTTTGCATAATTGAGAATAATTAATTAATTTGATTGACCGTAGTGGTTCTTGAGGCAAAGTTGCTCAGGATGAGGAGATCTAACAAATGATATGAACTTTGAATGTATGTGTGAAAAATCGTGCAATATACAATCATTTATGCACTTGAAAAAACAATTTCACCCCCCCAGTGGCCGACTTCTTTCAAAATTCTTACAGACCTTTAGGGCCATGAGACGAACATGCCCACTGAGTTTCGTTTCGATCAACCTCCGTTAACCTGGTCTAATAGGCACTTAAACTTGTTTGGCCAATGGCGGCCATGTTTTTTTTTTTTATACGTGAATGTCCTCATAGACACTTGTGCCACTTTGGACAAAGACACTGCATACCAATTTTCAAGTCAATTGGACCAACAGTTGCTAAGTTACAGCCATTTGTATGTTTTTTTCCATCTTATAGCGCCACCCAGTTGTTTTTTTTATTTGACCAAAGATTGAGCTCTTACACACGTGTACCGAGTATGGTGAAGATATCTCACTCCGTTCAAGAGTTATAGCCATTTTAGTCAAATTGGCCCCACCCCTTAGGAACGTTTTGGCGTCCCTATGCGACGAGGAGTCGAAATGTCAACTTATTTTGATAAGTCAGATGATTTTTCTTCACAACAAAATCAAGCATTATAATGCAGCGTATACAATGCAAAAATTGCATATTGCAGATCTGATGCAACATAGGCACCGAGGCAACAAAGATGGCAAATGATACACTGAAACTAATGGTTGATGTTGAGATTACAACATACTGGTCAGGGAATCCAGATTTTAATAACCAATTCAACAGAGATTTTAAACTGAAATATCAAAGGGGCATAAAACAACAACAACAAAGACAATACATGCATTATTTGTAGTGCAGCAAACATAAGAAGCATCAAAGCAAAGTAAACCAATACTATTATTTTGGTATTTCAGGTTATTTTGTTAAAAAAAAAAAGCCATACATTTTTTCTTAATATAATACATTTAAATTCATAGCCACACAATTAAATATGCTATATTAAATATTTGCTTTCAAAACGGAGTCATAAACTCAAAGTATAAATTAGCAGAGAAAATTTATTGAACAATTGAAAATGCCTTGTCTACGGTTTCTAAATGATGTTTAATACTAAGATTTGGTGATTTTTACTTCTAAAAGATACTTAATATATTACTTAATACTGATGTGAGGCAGGATTTGCAATTGATGACCGTGAATAATGTACCTTTCAAGGAATCCTGCTCGGCTCTCATGATGTCGATCAGAGAGTTCTCTAGAGAGTGCATGCTGAAACCATCAAAGGACCGACTGCGCTCCTGCAAAAACAACAAGGGAGATGTGATTAGACCCCATCATTCTGTCTTAAATGTGTTTTATCAAGCAATGCAGACAAAGTTCTCTTTAAGTGATATCAACAGTTTTGGAAGCTGTTCGCATGCACAATTTTGTTTTGAATTTGAATATCAGCAACAGTAAAAATGCAGATGATATCGGTCACCCCACCCGTCCAAACTTTTAACTAGGGCACACATTAACATACAGAGGCTCACACAGTTGGGCACTTGATATCTACACCAATAAATGAATACAACAAGGCTCCCTAAGGCTACAAACCTAAAGAAAAGAGGTTATTCTCTGTGTCCGTTTTCTTGCAAAGGGACCCATGCGTCGCAATCCAAAAATTTACATGGAGTCTGTAGTCACCTGATTTAGAGTGCCTTCATAGCCTTTATCCATTACCCTTGGGTGTCGCAGCACAACAGGCCTCTGCTTACCAAGAGGAAAAAGCCTTGCAAACACAATACAAGGTTTGTTCTTGGTATTAGGCTACAAACCGAACAGGGAGGACACACTGAGCATGTGAAACAGTGAGTTACCACTGTGGTTCAAACAAGAACATAATCTCACTGTGCGCATAATGCAGTTCAGACTCGCTGGTAATAATCAAATCAGACAGTTACCAAAATAATTAGATACAGTACTACAAATAATTGCTAGATAAGCAATTATGTTCTAAAGGTACTCAAATTCAAATCGGAAGGTTTTGTTAATCAAATCATCGGCTGGTCTTCCACTGTTATCGAATCCATGATAGATTCAGAAGCAATAAGAATAGCCTCTTTGACTAAATTCGGAAAAGTCCCTAGTATCAGTGAATGCTAATATCTGGAATAACTGATAATTGGTGGTTATATAAGAGTATCAGACTTTCCAGTTCTCCTCCTGTTGCCTGTGCCATCCCCTGATTTTGACTCACTCATCCATGTCTTTTTATATCGGTGACATTCACAGCTTGCAGAAGTGGAGCGACAGCACCGCATTACTCATCTGAGCTTTGATCCATCACATTTATCTAACAAGCATGCCACATGAGTACTTTGTCACTATCAGATTAGGTTAGGCCAAAGGGAGCAAATGGAGAGAGAAATTTTTTTTTTTTAAATGGTGTTTTCATCCCAGCCCCAATAAACACACACACCTTTGTAACCTTATTACCCCTAAACAAAATGCTCCTCTATTAAATTAATCAATAGCTAATAATTAGGAGTTGGAGTTACCTGAAAAGGAAAGATGCTATCGTTGCGGTTTATGGTATCCTCCATCCAGGGTTTAGTGTTGAAGCCAGAGTTGTTGCGGGGATACTTCTGTGTTGGGGTTTGGTTATTTGGGAAAGACTTCTTTAAAGGAGAGATCGAGTTGAGGGGATTGACCCCTCCGTTCAGCCCTCGGCGATACTCCCGTCCCTGAGAGCTTCCCCAGCCTCCATACCCTCCACCTGGGCTCCATGAAGTAGAAGATGGGGTGGACGAGGAGCTCTGATAGCTCCCCCAGGGGGAAGGAGGCTTGCTTAGGTTGTTCCCCAAATGGGGCAACTGGTTGAAAGCAGCACTGCGGTGGGAGAATGGCGGTTGATGGGGGCTGGCCGAGGACCTGCGGTGCTGATTATGAGTGTGCTGGAAGTGAGGATGAGGAGATGGATGGTGCTGAGATAGAGGCCCTATCTGGTGGGAGAAGTTCCCCCCGAATCCTGTACTGGTGTGATGAGAGAAACTTTGAAATAGCAGCGGAGGAGGAGCATTGTTAGTAGTAGCAGCCTGATTGAAAAAGCCAACCTCTTCGATCAAGGTGGAAGGGTTGGGGGGTATAGCAGTGGACCAGCTGCTGAAGCCAGTAAGGGACGACGAAGAAGAGCTACTAGACTGTGCTAAAGTACCAATACCAGACGTCTCCTGATAGTCAAACCCTGACAACACTGGAGATTCAAGCCGCAATGCCTCTTTTCCGTTAGCGTTCTCCATGGCCCCTTTCTCCAGCTGGTTCTCCTCTGGCATGGTGTTGTCCAACTCCGATATGATTCCTGGTGCTTCTTGGTGACCTGGCGGAGAGAGAGCCTGCTTGTCTTGTCCTTCCTGACTTTCTTGTTGCGGTTGCGGAGCCTTGGACGTCTCGGACTCCAAAATATCATCTTGCATGTTAGAGTGGGTCGTCACAGCTGGGAAAAGCCAAGCAGACCCAACACTTCCACCATTGGTAGTGTTGTTGCTGCCGACGAAAGCCGGGGGGCTTGGAGGTGCTGTCTGGTGGTGAACCGGATGCTGCAGGTGTGGATGAATTCTTACCGGAAAAACTGATTTGTTTGCAGCGTTGTTTTTAACCAGAAAGCCGTAATCCCCCATTTATGTAGCCTAATCGAGTAGATCTTCACTTGTGTGTAATTCCCTCAGTTTCTTTTAATACCCTTGTGTGTGTGTGTGTGAGAAAGAGAGAGAAATGGAAAATACTCAGAATACTAAACAGCTAATGAATCAAATCATCCAACCATTATACCAGAATACATTCTTATAGGCATGCTCTATTCATTTTTACACTTACACCCATCATGCATTCTATCATGGATGTATGCACTTTGCTCTCAATCGTAATGAGAAAATATGGTGCAAGGAGAAACGCCGTAGGCAGTGCACCGTTGATTTCATCGACAATATTCCTTCTAAGCAAAAACGGTGTCGTCTTTAACAATCATGACACAGGCCACCTTATCTAATAATTCCGCACGGCCGATGATGGAGGATTTTCACGCACGCATTTCCAAAGCATTGTCATCGCAAATGTTTCAAGAAAATGCAATTGACCTACCGGCGTTCTTCCTTATTTCAGCAATGACCTCCTCTCTCTCAACCATTTCAATACAGGAAAATGTTGATGGCGTTTCAGTCTATGTGCGATAGGGGTAGTGTGCCCTTCGGTCCGAATTTGACCATAAAAATCCTCAAATTTACATTGACGCGTCGATTAAATCCTACGGTTGTGATGCCGAACGCTACTCGGTGAATTTCTGATACATTTGCTTCACATGCAACGCTAGATTATTTCAGATCTCACGCTGCAAACGACAGCGTTCGTGTTCTGGTTGCTTAATGACACCGTGCACCGCAGTCGGCGTTACAATCAAGACAGCGATTGAAAACGATCACGCATCGTTGTCGGACAACAATTTACGCGCGACCCGTTTTGGATGTTTTTGCTAAAGATTGCCAGAATCTACACTGAGAATGACACAGGTTTTCTTACGTTTCCAAGTTGCAAGGACAGTCTGCAGATGACCATGGTTTGTGAGTGTTGCAATCGACCGACCAATCGGGTTGAACTTCCGTCTTTAACCCCGCCCTTGTATAGTAGAATCTCCGCCCAGGTTCGAGTCTACGCGGCATTTGATTGGCCAAGAGAATCGCAACCACACCTCTTTCTCAACCAGTTACTTTCTGTCACACAGAGAAGGGTGAATGTAAATACCATGTTTCAATATTTGCTGTCTACACTGCCTTTTAGATCAAATTCCCCTAAACTATAAGATGCATAATAATAAATAATATTTCGAAATAATATGGCAAGTGCCAGTAATGAACCTACATGTGTATTCTACCATTGAAAAAGCAGCTTCTTTGTGATTATTAAATGTGTATTAAACAAATAATGAAGTGTGAGATGTTTATATGAGCTTGAGCCTTTTCTTGGTCTTGGAAAATGCATGCTTCACAGCTTCCTCTGAGAGCAGGCTATGAAAAATCTACATTTGAAAGAGAAATATCTGATGATGGTCCACAGTTTCCTGCCTGGTTTTTCTTCACATTCATTCAGTCTGCACGCTGCTTTTACATATGGCCAGACACAATCTATATCTTTTTAATGATGGGTTTGGAGTCTCTGGGATGCCTTCAGTAGGCCAGTTCTAGTGCTCACTGCAGCCTGCAATCCCATTAAAGTAAGCTGCTACTATTTTCAGCCTGTAATCGAGTTTTAGCGCTTGACTATTCATGCCTGGACCAGATCAAAATCAATCCATTTCTCTGCAGCATTGGATTAAAAACATGATGTATGACATCCACTGGATGGATCTGTTTTAAGCAATTCATTTTTGTGTATAGGTCTCATTTAGTGTTTGTTGTACACTGACTAATGATTCATCTGAAGGAGAACTGACATATTTGGTCTGTCTACTGAAATGGGAATAGATAAAATCAAGCTTTCATGCTTTGTCCAAAGTTAACCACTTGCATATACAGTATGTTAATATACAAAACATTTCAAATAGCATACCGTTTTCCACAAATTAAGCAATAGCAGTTAGTCTGAGTATATTTTAATTGCTCTTGCATGCAAGGCTTTCATGCCATGTATTTAAAGATGCAAATCAAAGCAGCCATAAACAGACACACATGAATCCGCTGTATTTAAAATGCATCCATCATTGACATCACTCACTTTCTGTTTCCCAGAAACCAGGCAGAGCCGGGACCTGAATAACCATTTGTGGTCTTTCCTTTCATCAGTCTGTCTGTGGGTCTGTCACAAGATACCGCGCGCAAGGTCATCTTGCAGAAGGACAAGTGCTGCTCAGAGGATTAAAAGACAGCTATCTTCACAATGTTGTTCCGTCAGACACATCTGCGCTGTAGTTGCATGCTAGACATCACCCCAGGTGATGCAGTCAGTTTTGCGTTATTTCACATGCTGTTCAAGGATTGAAGAAAACGATGTGACCTCAGTTTTAGCTTTGACGAGAATTCAAAAAATTTGCAAGCTTAAGATGCCACAAAAATGACTAATTTACACTTCCTTCAGCTGCTACTGTAATGTTGCGTATCTCAGTGCTTGCCAGCATGAATGTTTTTGAAATAAAGCAATTAATATCTCTCCATGGCAACAGAATGACTGACACTGCTGTTTGAAATGTAGGCTGCAGAGAATAGCACGCTGTATTATGCAGTAGCCCTCAAGGTTAAAGATGTGAAAGGCATGATTTCACCAATCAAGAATGTTTATTAAATTCCTTAAAATGCAACTCTCTGAACAGCAAAAACGAGCTGTGCTTTGTAGAAGAAAGTAAGACTTTATAGTAAATCAGAAGCCTGACTGCATTCAGAAGCTCTTCAACCCAATTTCTAAAGTTCCCATTTGACCCCAGCAGGTCGTTGAAACATTTTAGGCCCATGACGGGTGAACGGTGAGCAGTGTTAGGAGAGGGATTGAGCTACGCTTACTGCAGTGTCATAAACCATGTGCAAACACTGCAACAGCTGGGAAAGGACCCCTCCCTCTTGTTCCTGCACTGTTACACTAACAAAACACACACGTATACACACACAGTGTTCCCTCTCCCTCCCTTTCTGACTTTCCTGATGTGTGGCTCACAGCTAAGCCGATGTCAATGTATGTTCAGGGACAGCTGGGAAGATGACCATGCAATTCAGAAGCTCTGGCTCTCTCTCTCTCTCTCTCTCTCTCTCTGCTCCTTTGACCTTCCTCAGTTTCTCACATCGATTCCCCTGCAGTCCTTTTTCAGGTTCTCGGTTTCAATTAAAATCTTCAAGCTCTTGGCCTCAGGTCTCCGTCTCTCTCCTGTTCTTTTTTAAACTGTCCTTTATCTATGTTAAAGGGGAGAAGCTTTAGTGACTGCTAGCGCTATGTGGCACATGCCCAGGCCATGTGACTAAGGGCTTTGGCCATGTGAGAACTTCTGCTTTGGCCTGGCAGCAGAGAGGAGAGTCACAGCGCAAGAGGATGAACAATAACACACATAGATACACACACACCAAGCGCAATGCAACAAGACACACTGTGCAGGAGTACAATGACAGTTTTGTTCTCGCACTGAACATCCACTTCACGAGACATGTTGCTCACCGAGCAACAAAGCTTTTCTAGTAAAAACTTTGAAGGGAATTTTCCTTCAATTTATACGAATCATGTATATATTTTATTTACTTTGAGTTTAGAATGCACCTTAGTCATGATACAATGGACCCTTTTTGCAGACTGTGATGTAAATCTAGCAATGTTTTATATATATATATAATTTTAGTGTACATTTATGTTTTCGTACCTTGGCATTAAATCACATTATAAAACGAGTTAACGCGGCTGTGTAAGTGTTTCTAATACAAAATCTGAGAGAGTGATGGCAAATTTGACTCCTTTACTCTTTTGACCATCATTGGAACCTCATAGAAGCACTGGATTTTTTCTCTTGCTAATGTAGCAATTTCACCCAACTATGGTGGACTTCTGCTTCTGAGAAACCTATAAATGTGAAAATGGTCCATTTGATAGAAAATAAAAACGAGGCTGTGAGGATGTGGTTGTAGTGTTTGTTATTTATCTTTCACCTTAGAAATCTTTGAAAATACGTATTTCCATCATTCTAGTGGACAAAAACATTTGGGTTCTGAAAATTAGATGTGATTTAATGCCTTCAAAGCCTCATTTTTTTCATTTGTCAAATTAAATATGGCATCTCCTCTGATTAAGGTTTATTGACAGATCCCTTAAACACTAGCATCAGACTCTATGTAATGTGGCAATAAAGAGAAAATCAGATAATTCAATCAGAAAACGATAGAGAATAGCATTGATGGGACTTGTGGTCAGCATAGTATTTATTGACCACTGATTCACTCCCTGTGCCTGTTAAACTAAAGTAATGCACCTCACTGTACTGCCAATTTGTTATCTAACGTCTGCTCGAGATTTTTCTGTTTCTCATTGGTTATTTCATTATAAAACTAACATTCCTTTACAAAAATAAATGCTTAATTAATTGTTTACTTGCAAAACAAATACATATCTGCAGTTGCAGAGTCTAATGATATCAATCAGCCTCGTCAGACCTGGAATGTTTCACTGTCCCTGTGGATGTGCTGTTGAATGTGAGCACTCATTTCCTCTAGAAGGTCTAATCAATGGAGACAGGCCATTTTCCTATTCTTTACACCTGAGTGGGTTTCTCAGACTTCAGGCTTGAAGCTAACACAGCAGTATTGTACACCTAAGTCCACTTTAACCCTGGCCAAAATATTAAACCCTGCCAAGAGAGCATGTTGAGTCGAAGGTAGATGAGACAGCATAGTGAAAATGCAATAATGCATCTGTCCGTGTGAATGTTTTAAGGAAGTGAAAAGGAAAGTGAGAGATATGTTGTACTGTTTCAGCCTGCCTCTGTAAGTGCTGATGTTGTCTAATTTCATTCAAGTGGAACTCAATGATTTCTCAGAGTGTTCTCAGAGCCACACACCTAAGCCTGAGGCTCCAAAACTGGCTCACGTTCCTATGTTTTTCCAGTCTTGCTATGACTAGAGCGTGCTTGTGGCCTCCTTTTACTGCTGGTATAGGATGTAATGCAGAGAAAGCGAGAGACGAAAACTGGGTTCAAATACATGCACACTCAGCAAATTCTGGATTGAAATGTAACATGCACATGATATTGCATATGAATGAAAAAAATAGCTTTACATTTAAACCAAACTTTCATTTGCAAACTATATAAATATACACTCTTAAAAATGAAGGTTCCAAAAGTTTTTTTTTTTTTTTGCATTGATACCATAGTAGAAGCATGTTGCATTCCCCAAAGAACCATAAAGTGAACAGTTCTTAAAAGAACCATTTTTTTCCTTAGTGTGAAGAACATTTTAATAATCTGAAGAAACATTTTCCACTGTAAAGAACCTTTTGCACAAAGAAAAAGTTAATTTGGATGTTAAAGGATGTTCATGGAACCATCAATGCCAATAAAGAACCTTTATTTTTAAATCATTCTTAATTTATGTTTAAAAATACACTCTTAAAATAAAGGTTCTTTTCTGGCATTGATGGTTCTATGAGTAACCTTTCATGTCTATAGAATATTTGAATTTCACAAAAGATTCTTTATAGTTAAAAAAGGCTCTTTAAATGATTAAAATTCTCTTCACACTAAGACAAAAAAAGTTATTTTAAGAACTGTCCTATGAAAGGAGAAAAATGGTTCTTCTGTGGAATCATCCCTTTTGAAACATTTATTTTTAAGAGTGTCTGCAGGAAACATTGCAGCATTTTCTGAACTCATATTTGCCATTTGATCAATTAATTTGTATCATTTTTGTATAATGATTTTTTATATAATAATGTTTGTTATTCCTCAGCTGTTGGTGGAAAACCAACACCCAGACACTCATGCACACGTTTTCTTAGCCGACGACATGCAGACTAAAGGAGCTTGAGCCAGACAGTGTGTGCTGTATTATCAGGGTTGGGTGCGTGAACAGAACAGAAATAGCTAAACGGAAGCACTGCTCTCTGCTTTGGTCTGCAGATTACACCTGCAAGAGCTCTCGCTCTGTGAGAGAACTGATTACACACACTCACACACACACACATACACACACACACACACACACACACACACACACACACACACACACACACACACACTCACTAATGGACTGCGTATAGTGAAGAATTATGGCACATGTATGGCCATGTAGATTTATGGCTGCAAACACAAACAACAGTAAATCAAGATCCCATAATCCAGGATAAAGTCTGGACCTAGATTTAAGTATTTGTACTTGTGTTTATAATTTTGCATGAGCATTTGTGCATAATCTACTATGTTTAAGTGGTTGGCTTGGTCAAAGGTCTTGGACTGATCTAGTCAAGAACTGGTTTTAACTTGTTTAGGTCTGGCGTGGGATCTTTAAGTGTAAAGCGGGTGGTGAGTTCAGGTTAATACATGCACAAAAATAAGTAAACATACAATCTCAAATAGCTTGTGTAGTTCTGAACCTTTGACCCTCCGATCTGAGAACAGTGGGATTTCAGCAGCTGTCTGCGTTATCTCCAAACCACCTTCATTATTCATCAGACCTTCCTGATCACTTATTCATGGCCCACGTAGATCCTGGAAGCTTTAGTTTCTCTCTCTAAAAGGCCTTTGATTTATAACGTGTGTCCGTTTCTAGTCCTCTGTATGTTTCACTTAAAAACTGGTTTGCATGATTGTGTTCTTTGAAGAGGAGCATGCAGGATTTTTTGTTTTGAAGTTAAAACAGTAAATAGTGGAGTGCAGGTGACAATGTCAAACCTGCTTTATAAAAAATATTGTCATCATGAAAAATGTCATCCAGGAAAATGTTGATTTCTATAATAACATATTTTAGCATGTTAAAATGATTAAGAATGATAAAAAATGATAATGACTAACCAAATAAATTAGTTACCAATTCCCCAAAGCACTAATTTTCCCAAAAGCACTAAAACAAATTAATAGCAGCATTTTTTGGTGTGTATATATATGTGTGTGTGTGTGTGCTATCATAATATACTATGTCCAAATATACAGTATACATATATGTAACTGATTATATTCTTGTAACTGAAGGACAGAGGCAAAGAACCACGTTCCTTGTCTTGAGCTAGATAAAATTATTTCCATGTTTATTATCATGAACCTGGTCCGCTTCCTTTGACTTTAGTGCCATTGAATAGTGCTATAATGCATTATATTGTGTTCAGAATGACATCGATGTTTAATCTGTAGCATAAATGAAGGGATATTTTGAGCAAATCAGGGCAAGTATTAAGCTGCTAGCTCTCTTGCAGGGAACATCTGTACTCTAAAATAGTATCCCCGGTGTACTTCTTTTTTCAGACGTACACGAGGGAGGGGCGTGCTTTTGAAAGCATGTTTTATTTCACAACTTCGGAAAGCACAGTTGCTGTGGAGAAATTAACTTGACCAGGCTAGAACAGTTTCAGGCTGTTTCCACTTCAGTTGTTTGGGTAGAAAAGACTCAAAAATAATAATAATACAGTCAGTATCTGTCTAAAAACACATCAGCTTGGTGGAATTCAGATTATTATCGGCCAAAGAGTGAGACGATTTATCATATATTCTCATAAAACCACATTTCAGTTTTCAGACAAACACAACATTTCATTTCAAAATTTGTACTATCACACACCTCTAATAACCTGCATTGGAACTGTGAATCTGTCATGCCTGATGGGACTGTGGCTGCCATAGCAACAGTGTCCCATCCAGAACAGTGACTGGAGACTAAGACTGATAAGCAGCCAAGCAGCTGGCAGCCCATGCAGCACACAACCCCTCAGTGTTGGCATGCAGCATCTGTCACTTTCTCACCCCACGCAGACACAAACACAACTTTTACACCAGAGGAGACTCTCGTACAACACTTACATATTGGCAGTGATCAGATAACAAACATATAATGTGATTTTGAAGAAATTTTTAAAAATCAAATACTGAAGAGTTTAGGATTGGATTGTTATTGCAGCGATTAATGTTTTGGGCTTGTTGTATTGTGTGTGTTTTGCAACAATTAATTTAGCCCTAACCGATATCTTAAACAACCATGTTAGATGATGTTATTATGTTCATATTTCAGAATGGCAATGTCAAGATTCTTTGGACCCAAATTGTGAAATAATGGTTCAGTGAGCATGGGGAATAATTTTCATGTATGAGTTGGTCACCACAGAGTAATTTGGTTTAACTATAGACTCTAAAAAATGCTGGGTTGTTTCAACCCAACGTTGGGTCAAATATGGACTAACCCAACTTTTGGGTTAAAAATGTAATGTAAAAATTTAACCCAACAGTTGGGTTAGTCCATATTTGACCCAACGTTGGGTTGAAACAACCCAGCATTTTTTAGAGTGTAGCAACCATGTTTTTATTTATTGATTTATTGATTTAATTGTTTGTTGTTGTTGTTGTTTTACTGTAAGAGGACACATAGGATGAATATAGAGATGCATTTTTCACTGCTTTAGGATTGTCATAAGTCATATACTTTCACATTCACTGCAAAGAATATGACTTAAAGTATTTGACCCAACGTTGGGTTGAAACAACCCAGCATTTTTTAGAGTGTAGTAACCATGTTTTTATTTATTGATTTATTGATTTAATTGTTTGTTGTTTTTGTTGTTTTACTGTAAGAGGACACATAGGATTAATATAGAGATGCATTTTTCACTGCTTTAGGATTGTCATAAGTCATATACTTTCACATTCACTGCAAAGAATATGACTTAAAAGAAGGAGTGTATGTAAGCACACAGATGCAAAATAATTTTTGTTGTATTCCTTAATCAAGTTATGATATGAAACAATGAGTCATCTTTGAATCACTGTTGAAAAAGCAACACAAAGAGCCTGTTTTACTCTGTATTGTGAGTAATGCTGTTTAATATTACATTTCTAATGTGCAGTTGCTCTAAAAAATAGGTGTTTTGTTCGTTGTCTCTCTCTGGCATACACTCGTTTAGAGATGTTAACCTCTGTCACTGTTAAAAAAAACAGGGCCTGAGCAATGCCGAAAACTATGTGTGTTGAAACTAAATTGCCCCTGTTGGCCATTTTCTGTGAAGAATATCAGCGGGAAAGCATATAATCAATAGACAGTCATGCAGAGTCATGTAGGCTGCAGGCCAGTATCATTAAAACTTTAACAACTTTACTGCAGTTTCACTCTACTCATTCTGCTGCACAAAATACACTGATGTTTTCTGACTTTCTGCCTGAGATTATTTTAAGTTTAGAAAAAAGGCTGGTGCAAAAGACACTGCATCATTTATGAAACACACAATTTTGTCTAAAACTTCAGTTCAAACACACAATAAGCTGTCATTTGGTTATATATAAATCTGCATCTCAGGGCTTACATTATTCTGCTGAATTTGCGATCGCATACTATCATACTGCTTTTACTGTTTCTGCCACATAAAGAGATACAAATCGTAAGAGTAGTATATGCTATTTCAAATTCAGCCTAAGAATTATTAAGACATATAAAATAAGCAAGACAGCATCCTCTAGTGGTACACAAGATTATTACAATGCTAAATGTGTTGCTAAATATGTATCCTCCCAAGCTTTTCAGATCAATGTAGAATTTGACTTTTTTATTTTTAATGCAATTTTAAAAAATAAATAAAAATAAATGGTCACGAGGGAAAATGTATCAACATTTTGTCATTTTAAAACATTGCAGGGCCAACAAGTTCTAAAAATATACTGAAAAATACATTTAAAAAAGTTAGGATGGTTGGGATTAGATTAATTTAATAAAACATAGTAGTGTAGTAAACAGCTCCAAGATGTATAGGCTACTCCAAGATATATTTGTTTTACTAATATAAATACACAGGAAACTATGGAAGCCAGTTTCCGCCACTGAATAAAAAATAAAGGTAATTGCGACCTTTTTATCTCACAATTCTGACTTTTTTTCTCAGATTTGCATGATATAAACTCGCAATTGCAAGTTATTGAATTTAGCAATTCTGAGAACATATCCGTCTTTTTCCCACCCTCAAAATTGGTTTATATATCACAAATCTGTGGGGAAAAAGTCAGAATTGTGATATAAAAAAAAGATAAATAATTTTTTTTTAATTCAGTGGCGGAAACGGGCTTCCATAGGAAATGTCTTTAATTTGCTAAAAATAATTTTGCTCATTTAGATACTGAATCTCTATTGTACCTCAGAGGCCTTTTACCCCAGATTATATATATATATATATGTTTAACCCACTTTAGTACATTGTACAAAAGTCTACTTTGTAATAATGTCAAATGAAAAGTTTTACTGTAGAGTAGATTTTAACTCATACTGTCATATTTCATAGAAGTACACTTGTTTTGATGTGTTGACTAACATATTAAAGCACATGTAAAGTACTTTATTATAATTTATTATTTGAGAGTACATTTTAAAAAGTACTAAAATGCAACTCAGTCATTACAGATTTGTAATAATGAATATATTCAAATACATTACAGCTATAGAAATGATATGAAAGTATATTTTAGTTTACCAGAAATATTTGGCAGTACACATTAACCATATCTGAAAGACAATCAAATGTAATCTTAAAATTACATTTAAAGATACTTTTACTTAAGTGAGTGAAGAAAGCATATCAAATAACTGCAAGTTCAACTAATTGCATTTAATATAAATTTAAGCTATAATACATTTTCATTTTAATTGTAAATAACATTTAACTGTCCAAAAAGTATATTATTTCCATTATATGCACTAGAAGTATGCTGAAAGTAGGAGATGTTGCACCTTTATCTTAGTAGTGACACTGAAACCACATGATCGTTGTTTAAGTGTGTGTTTGTTATACAAGCCAGCGTGAAGACAGTTGGAAAAATGAGCTGGCAAAGCCCGTGGCACAGCGCGAGTTTTATAAATCGCCAGTAAACCATGCAGTAAAGCGCTCTTGTGCAGACTGATTGAATGTACGTGTGTCTGTTTATGTGTGTGTGTGTGTGGTTTTGTGCGATCGTCCGTGTGTGAACGCAGAGTATTGTGTTGCTGTTGATGTCATATCCAATAAATGTGGGTTTGCACAATAATGACCTCATCATCTTCTGTTTGCGCTTCCCAGTGCCACACGGACCACGCAGGCGGCGTACAATGGCAAAGTCCACCTATCCAACAGTAATTGCCCCGTCATAATGTACCGCTGTAGACCTAGTCCAGACTGCTGGCAGGCCACTTACACGCCGACTTGTTTCCATGCAATTCGAGTTAACCAAGAAATGAGGTAACGGCATGGCTAATGAGGGTAAATGATGAGCATTGTAACTGGGCTTGCCTAGAAGGTCTGATTACCACATTTGACTATAGATTATTCATAAGGAGACAAAAGCAGGCTCGGAGAGAGCGCTGGACTTTGAGCACGTCTCTGTTTTGGGTCCCTGCAGGGCCACACAGAGCATTGTTAACCAAAACCCTCTCTGTGTGTGTGGACGTCAAGTCCTTGGCACTTTTATTTGAGTTCCTGTCCAAAGTTCTAGCGCTGCGGGTGACGCCAGCCCTGCCTCGGTCACACGGGTGTCCGTAGCTGCTCATTTACGGTCTTTGTGAAAAACCCTGCTGTGTACATATCATCAAGGCTTGACTCTGTTGCGTTGTGTTGGCTGCAGGGTAAAATTGTAGTTGGACAAAAAGGAAAAACAACAACAAAACTAATGTTTATGTATCAAGGAATGTTTTTGCTTTAATGTGTTCAGCATATTCAGTATATCTATTATGTTCAGGTGCATCTCTTCATATCACCATTAGATAATAAAATGATTTATGCCAAATAATTATTATAAACAAATCTAGCATCCACAGTGAATGAATGAATTTTATGTACAGGATGGTTTTAATGCAATGCAATGCAATGCAATAAAATAAAATAAGTGTTTTCTTACCAAGATCTGATTTAAAAAATAATGCATGGCAAAAACAATTATTATAAACAAATCCACTTGTGCTAAGTGAATTAATGAATTGAGTCTACATGATGGCTTTAATCTGATTTTCTAAATAAATAAATATTTAAGTAAATAAATAAATGAAAGTGTTTTCTTTTCACAACACAATCAGACAAAAAATAATATATACCAAATATTTATTATAAACAAATATAGTATACAGTTTAGTGAATTAATGCACTGAGATGATGGTTTCAAATGGATTTTCATTTCATTCATTGATTGATTCATAAATAAATAAATGAAAATCATGTTGACAAAATAATCCTAACGTGCATAACACATGTATTAAATGCAGCAATTTTGAGCACAAATATAAAAAATACTAAAATATTGCAATTAAAATATTCATATTAATATAAAAATTTTATTATAAAAAGAAATTAAAGCTTGTGTGAACTCAACACAGATAAAATATGGAAAGAGGGCTATCGTGACGAGAGAGATTTTGATATTACCTCTTAAATTATTTAAATGGTATCCCACAATATATCAGGAGTAACAATAAATCAAGCAACTATTTTGACAGAAACTATGGTTGTCATATACATTGTGGCAAACAAGAAATTTCGACGTACGTTTTTTAAAGTGGAGAGAACAGAATGTAATGATGTGTGGTGACTGATTGTGCCATAAACAACCAGGATTAAGCACGCTAAATTAATTTGGTAAATAATAAACGTAGAGGCTGACAGTAAGCGTTGTGTGAGGTGAGTGCTGTGGAGTCACTGGGCCGTTTTGGGGTAGCACGTCCCGTACAGTAAAGTGTTGACCTCGCAGTGATCCACAGGGGAGCTAGTGTCCCTGGATCCAGCACTTCTCTCTAATGCAGCCTGACAGCATGAGAGCAGGGCTTGTGCTCCCTGTGCCGAACTTTCTAATTGCCACTGCGACAGAAGGGGCAGCACAGAGTGCGTCTGTGTTCCCAGCAGGTCAGGCATGCTGGAGACGCTCAGTCGAAGACAGATTCATCACTCAGGTGGTGCAGGCCAGGCCTAGGCCACACATAGAGCACAGCATTCATCAGCTCTAGCCTTCTGGGGAGGAGGAGTAAGAGGAGGAGACCCAGTGTGATGTCTGGGTCTGTAAGCAAAAGCCAGTAAACCCCACACAGACTTTTGAGTGTCCTGAGGTTGCACATGCATACAGTAAATGTGTTTGACACTTCCTTCGGTTGACAGAGGAGCGTGCCCCATCAGATTGGGCCAAGTGGATTTTAAAAGCAACTTCCAAAATAAATGTTTGAATATTTGACTATTAAGCATGATTAGGTACGACGTGTTTGTTTAAAACTCAGTGACAGAAATCGCACATTCACATTTCTAAATGTGTTCACTCCAGTCAAGTCACACCTTCTGCAGATCATTTGCTTAATCCTCATGTTGTGTTGCGGTCGTTTTGACCTGGAGAGGATTTTCTTTCTCCTGGAATGCTAGCTAATGTCATTGCTTTGGACTGAAATATACTGACTTACTGACACAGGCAGAATTTGGAGAATTTGGATTATTTTTGTTACTTGTTAAAGGATTTTTCCCCTACCTTGTTACACTTGTGATATTCCTTGTAAAAAAAATGACCTGCTTGTGAATCTCACATTATGCTATATTATCTTGGATTCATGTTTTTTTTTCAGTTAGCACAGGTTTTGTATTTCTTTTTGTAACTGATTGGTCGTGGGCTCTGCTCAGATCAATGGGGCCTATGGTCAATCAGTTCCAAAGCAAAGCAAAGCAAAACAAAACAAAACAAAAAACCTTACATAATCCGTGTATCATTCGATCATTCGTTTTTTGATTTAATATTGAAAGTAGAAAAATTAGAAAACGGCTCTTTTTTCGTTTTTTAGTTTTTTTCCAAAAAACGAAAAACGAGAATTCAGCTTAAATTTTAGTTTTTCGTTCATGGGTGGAAAAATTAATAAACAGCTTGAATATTCTATTTCTACATGTGGGCGGGAATTAAACGCCCCTTTCTGCTGATTGGTCAGCCGAAGATCAAACCGTGCCTTCGCAGTATCACGCAGCAGAATAATAGTCCTCCGCTGCTGCAGTTGAATGGATTCTTAACACATTTTTATCAATTTAATATTTTTCTCATCAAACAGACTAATGAATAGCTCGACACAACTTGTACCGGGGCAGAGTCTAGACAGGTCTTTCTTCTGTGTAGACCAGCAGTTCTTAAAGTGATAGGGGGTCCGAGAAATAATATTGCTATAGCCTAACGTATTTCCAGACCGTAAAGTCGCTTTGTTTTATCATGATACATAGGCCTACTGTGATTTATTCCAAAGTGACTTATATGATGCATTTAATGTAAAATTATCTAAATGAAGCCTTTTAAAAGACAAGTATTCCCTGTGGTTCATGTTTGTGGCATGCGCCAGAAAGATGCTCAAGGAGACCGAGACGCGCTAAAGCAGCGCATTCTGTTGTTCTCTTTATTTTTCAAAGGCATGACATTTTGTAGTTATTTTGAATGTAACGTTACACAATTAAAAATATAAATTTTACCATACGACTATAAATGAGAGTATTAAGTTATTTCCCCACAATGGGGAAAAAAATCCAAGTGAACATCAATCAGTACTCAATATTAATTTTAACTGCTTTAAATATGACTGCTGCTTATTTCCTGTGCACTTCAATACTGGTCTGCGCTTGACTGTAGTCACTTCTGTCTGCTTATTGAGTTTATTTAACCCATCACAATTGATTGGAACTGTGTGAACTAGAGTGACTACTCACCTTAATGTTGTTCTAAAGGCTTATTACTTAATAACACAAAAATGTCCTGCTCCCACTTGCCAATTTAATGGCAGAGAATGGTGACTTTTTTTTTTTTTTTTTAAGCAGATGCATATCTGTCGTAAAATAATCCTATGCATATCGTGGCGTATATTCCAAGCATTCTGAAGGTAGGCCTATACTGAGGGTTTGGTGAGAAACAAACTAAAATGGCAAGTTATTATATTTTATGAAACTCTTGCATTGCAGTGCGAGTGCGCAGCAGCTCACGCTGCACACAAGTGCATATCCTTTTGAGATATAAATTATAATACATTTTAATAAAACACAAGACTACATATTATAACTAACAGTAGGCTAATATCTGTTGTTCTCCGGTTGTCAGTCAGAATGACAGTTCTTGCATGAACATTATTGGCCTATATATACCCAAGCCAGTTTATTATCCCTTCCTTTTTGTCTTAGTGTTTGAAATATTTATTTTGAAACAAATTAATTAATTTCTTAATTAAACAAACAAACAGACTTACTGGGTGAGCAGGATAGGCTATGACAGCTGTCATATCATACCCTGCCATGCCCAGCTGATGCAAAGAATAAAATTTATATCTACACAGAAGAAAGCCCTGTCTAGACTCTGCCCCGGTATGAGTTGTGTCCAGCTATTCATTAGCCTGTTTGTTTGATGAAAAAAGATGAAATGTAGTTGCAATAAATGCGTTAAGAATCCATACAACTGCAGCAGTGGAGGACTATTATTCTGCTGCATGATACTGCAGAAGAACTGATGACGGCACGGTTTGATCTTCGGCTGACCAATCAGCAGAAAGGGGTGTTTAATTCCCGCCCACATGTAGAAATCGAATATTCAAGCTGTTTATTCATTTTTCCACCCATGAACGAAAAACGTAAATTTAAGCTGAATTCTTGTTTATCCAAAAAACGAAAAAAACAAAAAAGGAGCCGTTTTCTCATTTTTCTACTTTCAATATTAAATAAAAAAAACAAATGATCGAATGATACACGGATTTTACATGCCAGGTCAGGTCATAATTTAAACACCATCCCCTTTTCACAAAACAAAACAAAAACACTGACAATTCACTGACAGACAAAGACAGAGCAGCTTACTTTTGTTATGAAACTAAAGTCTCAACTTTCAAATTTTGTAATTTTTAGGAAATTCAAACAAATACCGTTTTGCAGCTGTGTCGTGACAGATCGCTGTAGCACCTCAGTTCAAGCAGCACGTGAACCGGTCGTCTCTTCCTCTTTACTGGTTATAGCACAAAATCAACATGAATGAACATCAAAAGGTATCTTGTTTCAACCGTGGAAAGACGTCAATACACATAGTCAAGTTCAAGTCCACCAACGTAAAACTACTCTCCTGTCTTGTTTATTTGTCGGACAAAATTCAGTGTTATGATTGGTCAAATCGCCTGTCAATCAAACTCCCAGCGAAGGGTCAATTGGTGACCTGTAACTTGTAATGAAGTTTAGATGTCTTACAGTATCATGCTTAGAGAACTGCTTCTCAAACCCCTTCAAAACAATAAGTACATGATGCCACTGTGGCAGAACACCATGCGGCCATGTGTGTTTTTGTTTCATACTGATCTTTATGTTCCAGTGCAGAAGGGAACAGAGCGCTGGGGCCGTGGCAAAAGGTGTCCTCCAAATCCTCCAAGTTATGAAATCCTCGGCTACTGCCAGGGTGTAAAAACTATCCTGTTGACAGACAGACAACGCATTCCTCTGGCCTGAGCTGTGCGCCACCCCAGTGTTTGGAGGAGAGGCTTGCGTTTTTGCACATACGTGCCTTATTTCTGTGAGTGGCCGCTGAACACGTACACCTACTAAAGGGCCCTTTCGCTTCCAGAGGCAGAGTGCAGACTTCACTGCAGCGAGCGCAGAATCAGGCTCAGCTATGTGAAATATGCCCAGCAGGGACAAGGATTGATTGCTGCAGGCTGAAGGGTGTTGGATCCTCACCTTTCCGCCAAACACAACATTCTCCACAGCCAGGCGAGTGAAATGCCAGCCTGACAGCGCTAGCCTCAGAGTGACCAGTTGTTCATACGCTAACTAGGTCATACACGTAAACACATATGTGACCCTGGACAACAAAACCAGTCATAAGGGTCAATTTTCTGAAATTGACATCATCTGAAAGCTGAATAAATAAGCTTTCCATTGATGATTTGTTAGGATAGGACAATATTTGACCGAGATACAACTATTTGAAAATCTGGAATCTGAGGGTGCAAAAAAATCCAAATATTGAGAAAATCGCCTTTAAAGTTGTCCAAATGAAGTTCTTAGCAATGCATATTACTAATCAGAAATTAAGTTTTGATATATTTACAGTAGGAAATTTACTAAATATCTTCATGGAACATGATCTTTACTTAATATCCTAATGATTTTTGGCATAAAAGAAAAATCAATAATTTTGACCCATACAATGTATTTTTGTCTATTGCTACAAATATACCCCAGCGACTTAAGGCTGTTTTCCTGCTCCAGGGTCACATATACTCAAATAATGTAAATTACACTGACAAATTTACAACACTAAGTGTACGCAGGGGGAAAAGTTGCATGAAAATGTACATGGTCTTACATTCAAAGTCATCAAAGTGTAGTTAGTGATGCTTATTAACACAATAATTGAACAAAGCCCTAACTAATACACGCTTTGAACATGAATGATACATCAAATATTAATATATTATTAAAAATATATAATATATCTTAACCAAGTAAAGCCTGACATAATCTATGTTTTTTTAAAACAAAACCTTTTTTTTAAATGGAACCATTTATTGAACCTTTAGACAAAAAAACAACAACAAAAAAACATTTTATTTGGAGGCCCAAAATGAGCAAAAAATTTAAATATTACATTTGGTGCAGTTGCCAGCCAAAAAAAAAAGAGATGAAATTGTGATAGCTTGTAAAGTAAATCAACAAGATTTTTATAACAGTATAGCAGACTGCTTACAAAAATGCATATAAATATCAGTTGTCACTCTTTATCTACCAATAATGTTTTAGTAAGATGTTTGAATGCTCAGTTTTATGATCAAAGCTCTGTCGTTTTTATAGTGGTGGCAAAACACATAATGCAATGCAATACAATGCTCCTGAGAGATGAACAGATAAATGTTTGCTAAAAGCCTGATGAGCATACCTGATGCTAATTTTTTTTAAAACAAACAAAAAAAAATGGTGCATGGATATTCAAGTAAACGTAGGTTAGTGTAGTTGCTTCAATCCAGTAAGTGTTCATCTTGAAATATTACTAATAATATAAAAGTCAAAAATCAGATTTCACAGTAAAAAGACATATGCACCATATGAGAAGAACCATAACCAGAATGGGGACGTTTTTACGATTATACTAATAGGACTTTTACTTGCTAAAATGTCTAAACTATCAATAGGTTTTTCAGCAGAATTTTGATTATGCTGATAATTTAGAGGCCTTAGAAATTTAATAAATATGGTAAAGTAGGCTTTATAGGGTTAATATCTAATATATATGTTTGACATATTTCACTGATTATGTTACAAAAAAAGTGTCAACATGCAAAAAGATGATGATTATAAACAAAACTTGTTAATAAATCTTGCTAAACACTTTAAAATCACATTTATTAAACAACATCAGATTTGCAATACTCTCGGGGGGGTCTCAGTGGTTTTCTGGCTGATTGAGTACTTATCCATGATTCTGTGATGCTGCACTTAAGAAGGTCAAAGGTCATGACCAGGCTGACAGAGAGGTCCTTGTGTGCGAGAAGCAGGTGCTAATTAGTTCCTCTCTGCTCTGTTTGTGAGATCATGGCATTTTATGTGAAAACGGACAATGGTTGTAATTAGGAGACAACGGGGCAGAGAGCAGTATACGCACATACTCTCCGCTTACGACAAACCCATTGTATGGAAGAGTTTGGAAAAGACAGCAGGCAAAAAGACGACAATAGACAAATGAACAAGCAAAAAAGAGGTCCCTAAGTGTCCTCATTTGATAATGATTTCCCATGTGTAAAAACCTAGGGCTCGAGAATGGGGGTTTTGTGCGACGGCACAAAGCAAGCACATGCACCGGTGGAGGAAGTTGGAAAGGGAGAGAGAGGGAGTTGTGGTAAACCTCACTGTTTGGTGTGAGAGAGCATGGGAAATGCGTGGGACCAAACACGGCCCTGGTAAGTGGTTCTGGCCTGTCACATTGGGGCTCGTCCAAATCTGGCACAGAATGGGAACCAAAGTCCAGCAGAGCGCCTCACTCATCTTCTCCACTAGCCCAAACCAAAGACGCTCCTTGACATTTATGGTTTTCATCCCATAACTCACAGGCATTAACGTTTCCCAAAAATGTTTGAAATGGAGCATGTCTTCCTGTATTCCCGCCCTGCGCAAGGTAACTCACACCACCCACCGCCGAGGACAATAAAAAGTCTTCCCTTAGGCTGAGGAAACTCTCTGCCATAATGATTGCTTACAGCTCAAGGCAAACCTTGACCAAAGTCATTTTTAAGATGTATTTACTATTTGATGTTGAAGGTGGCAATGGCAATGGCTAAAGAAATGCCAGAAGGAATGAACTTTTCCTTCAAGACAGGCACTGACAGGTTTGACACACCTGGAAAATTGATCTTAATTAGAATGAAATGCAAACGTCACTAAGAATTCATTTTATAGAGGTGCATCTTTATAGTTTAAACATCGATCCAGGATAACACTAAATGATACATACATATATATATATATATATATATACACAGTATATATATAAAGAGTTCATTTGCAAAAAGAGATAACTCAGTTTTTATAAATTTTCATAAATCGTGTTTTTTGTGTTATCATGTTTATTGTGTTAGTTAGTGGTATTTTTTTAGTTATTATTTAATCAAAACAACCCAACTGCAGTTTGATTGATATCAATTAGAATGCAGGATAAAAAAGATTTTTAAAAGATTTTTGAACATTTTTAAAAACTGAGTTATCAAATGAACTCTTCATATATAAGCCTGTATGGGACTAAGACGAAGATATGGTTTAAGGAAGAGTGTGTGATGAGGGAAATAAATGGTTTAAATGCAGCCACCAGGGGGCAAAATTATTTCATTTACAATAAACTACTACATTTCATGACACTTTAATCTATAATGTCAATATTGTATTGTTTGCAGTGTGCTCTACCTTTTAAAAATACAAGGATGATACATTTTAGCAGTGACCGATGAGCAAAAAGTTCTTTTTGGGATGAAACAGCGAGATTCATCCCAAAAAGTCTGTTTACACTGAAAAGTAGAGCTGACCACCAAAACCAAGCCAGGAATTTTCCTCAAAAGCGTTTCGCTCAACATTAAATCAAAAAGAAACATTTCAACAACTTCAGGGTATTTTTCTGTTGGGATTTAATGACACACTCAACACAAAGCGGACTAATCTGGCCTCGCAAAAAATAGTTAACCAGTTGCTCACAGACTTGTTTTTTACTTCATTAATTCAGCTGCTGGACTATTGCTTTTCATTCACTGACTCCGCTGACTGCAGCTATTTTGAATTCCTCTCATCCCTTGAAGTATTTTGTTATCCTACGTGATAATGACACTGAAGATTACCGACAGTGAAGCCAAACCATTAGAAATCAGAAAAGCTGGTTGCAATAATTTATGGCAAGCCATTAACAAAACACGGAGTGCTTTCTGGAGTGGATGAACAAAGTATAAATAGATCTCTCAGAGCACAACAACCGAATGCTTCATCAGAAATGTTTGGCATTACATCACTGCCTGTGTGAGAGAGACTCTGGAGTTACCCGACGCTCTCTGAGCCAGCTATTATGGTTTGTACTAATGTTCTGGTTTTAAAATCCAAACATTCTCAAAGCTGTTATTTGCTCTCCCTTTTTCCTTTTGCTCAGAAATTCTGTCTCTCTTTCAGCAAAGTGCCTCTGTCTATGGTGAGGAGAGACAGATTTCACAAGGCCTGCTACTGTGTTCGAGGCTCATGGGACTGTTTTGTGGCAGAAATCGGTGTAACGTTCCTCGTGTGCATGCGGCTGGACACACATACTCACATGTGCATAAGAACCGGGAGTGTATAGAGTGATATTTATGGAAATATTACATCTCGTCTGGCTTTTGTAGGATGGACTGTCATTAAAAACCTTTAATTCAACATCAACTCTATTTAGCGAAGAGTACAATGGGTCACGTCAAGCTTGATTTTTTTCATTTGTGTGATATGGATTGTTTTGCAGCGTGGTGGAAGGTACACAAAACTATAACCAAAATGCCTTTATTAAACCTGACAAATATAATGTTTAAAGAATTCTTAAAAACCAAAGGCAAAAGGAGCCTCATACCACTAACAATTAATATACAGCTGCGAATGTCAATACTAGCAGGCACATCGGCACATCTGACGACTGTAGTGAAAAACAGACCCTCTGATTAAGCTCTACGTAATGCTTTGATCCCAGTCCTTGCATTCAAGTGCCCAGACTTCAAATAGAATGAGTGTTTCTTGTGCATGGTATTGACATATATTAAAGCTGAGACTTTATGTCCTCATTATCACACACATGCACTTGCCCAAACACTCATCAGATCCATTAGACCTGCCTTCACCGCATCGCATCTGAACCTATAAACTCACCTGATGATAAACAAACCTAAATGGCATGTCATAAACGTGAGAGTGTGAACATGAACAAACAATATTTACTTTTTTATTTATCTATCATCAGTCATTCGTTGCATGTGCAGTGAATAACCAAAACCAAATGTTAAATATTTGACAAATCATGCGTGCCGAAGTGTGCTATAAGTAGAAATGTCCTTGAGGAAATTCCAGAGCAAAAACAACTGGTTGAAATATCTAAAAAGCATATGACATGACTCGATTTTTGTGTTCTCGCTGGTTAAAAGCACTGTAATTTAAGATTTTGAAAGGTGGTTGATTCTCAAGGCAGCAGCTCAAAAGATGATTTAATGCCGTTTGAGAGGAAATTCTACGATTTTGTATTTTGTTCTGTCCTGAAAACCACAAATTGAGCACTGGAAACTAATAACACCGTGTTGCCATCATATAATTGCCACCAATGTCCTCATCTCTAACTGCACTTTAACACAATTATTCCTGAATGTAGAATGGAACAGAAAAGAACACCATGTGAATGTAATGATCTTGATATTTCAAGCTATTCAAAGGTAATATAAAGTGAAATATAAAGGATATTTTCTAAGGGTAGATGCCATATTTAATTTGTTTTACAAATGAAAATGTGGCTTTGAGGGATAGAAGTAGTCTACAATGCCTTCAATAGGTTAGATCCTAAAGGAATATTTCAGCCAAAAATGAAAATCTGCTGAAAAATTACTCACCCTCAGGCCATCCAAGATGTAGATGAGTTTGTTTCTTCATCAGATTTGGAGAAATGTAGCATTGCATCACTTGCTCACCAGTGGATCCTCTGCAGTGAATGGGTGCCGTCAGAATGAGAGTCCAAACAGCTGATAAAAACATCACAATAATCCACAAGTAATCCACACCACTCCAGTCCATCAGTTAACATCTCATGAAGTGAAATGCTACTTGTTTGTAATAAATTCATCATTAAAGAATTTTAGCCAAGATGTTTTCACTTGTAAATGGTGCTTGATCTGTGCATATTTCGCTCCTGATTCAGACCAGATGACTTTATTATCGATAGAGGATTCATTTAGCTAAGTTAAAAATGCTTTAATGATGGATTTGTTTCTTACAAACATGCAGCTTTTCGCTTCATTCTGACGGCACCCATTCACTGCAGTGGATTTATTGGTGAACAAGTGATGTAATGCTACATTTCTCCTAATCTGTTCTGATGAAGAAACAAACTCATCCACATCTTTGATGGCCATTATTGAACTATTGATTTTCCCCAAGACCATAAATTCTGTCATCATTTAGGTACTAACCTTCATGTCATTCAAAAATGTATTTCTCCTATAAAATAAGATATTTTGAAGAATGTTATGGTATGTAATGGTAACCAAACAGTTTTGGATACCATTAACTTCCATTGAATGGACAAAAAACGCAGAGACATATCAGAATATCTACTTTTGTGTTGATGTTTGGAAAAAAGAACGTCACACATTTTCGGAAAGAGGGTGACTAAATGATGACAGAATTTTCATTTTTGATTCAAGTTTTATGATTTTATGTTATTACACTCTAAAAACTGCTGGGTTAAAAACAAACCAGCACTGGGTGAAATATGGACAAACTCAGCGATTGGGTTGTTTTGACCCAACCTTCTGGGTAGTTTTATTTAACTCAACTATTGCTTTAAAATGACTATATTTCTTGCTTAAAATGAACCCAAAATGGGTTGGAAATAAACATTTATTCATATTTTCAATTAACCCAACATTTAACCCAACCGCCGGGTCAAAACAACACATTCACTGGGTTTGTCCATACTTCACCCAGCATTTTTTAGAGTGTATAAAGTCATTCTATCATTCGAATATAAACTAATGACAGCCCATGTTTCCCATTTGCACATCTATGTTCACAATTCAGCGTAATCTGGAGTAACTATCCATTTAAAAAGTAACCTTAGAACATCCTAAAACATGTTAAATACCCGAAGCAAAAGGTGACAAGTGATTTCATTTCCGAGGTCATCTCAATTCTGCTCTGCTATTTTTAGGGCCGGTTAAATATATGCTGGAATTTGCCTTTGCATTTCTCATGGCGAGCCAACCGCATGCATGTGGGAAATCAAATGTTATTACAGCAAATCAGAGCTGCTGGAGAGAGAAAGAGAGGGACCGGACATTTGAGCTGTCATTCCACGCGCGGCGGCAGATAAGGAGCGCCTGGCTCCACTGGCACACCGCCGCAATGCCTGTTGAATGCCAGTCATTGCTAAAGCCCCAGGCCGAGCTCGGGTGTTTATGCACGGGTGACTGTGGAACCGGCAAGCATCCCGGTTAGCTCCATCCAAAACCATCTCGCCTGTGCACATCTGCCTCTGTAGCTGCTGAAAGTTTGAAGCCTGTGTCTAATTACGCCGTTTTGGACTCGAAACATCACATCTAATTACGGCCGACGAGTCTTCAGCAGAATAAGTCCCGATGAGAGACAGAGCTTTCCGTGAGCCGAGAGCTCCAGTCCTGCACGACAGGTCCAGACCTCAGTCGGTCCCCCAGCACAAGTGGCTTGCGTGGGACGAGCAGCAGTTGTTTATGGTTTACTCTGTTCTCCTCAAAGCACATGTGTCACGCTCAATGGAAAAAGCGCAGATTCTATATCAACACACACACACACACACACACACAGATGACTGGACACTTGGCTTTGGCCAAATATAGCTACAAACCTCAAAAAGCAAAGGCATGTAGCTAATGGAACAGAAAATGGGTTTATCTGGCTATTTTGGGTCTTAATTGTGTACTCCATATTAAACTAATCAACTGAGAGGAAATAACCAAAGGCATAAACTTAAGAGCTCATGGAAAAATATTAAGATATACAAGATATAAAACGGGTTGTGAACTTTGCGGCACTGGGTTTGTCAGTCAACTAATTCGACCATCATGTCCATAACCTAAACACCAAAAAGTCCTTTGAAAAGCCATAAGCAGTCACTGATAGTGGAATGCAAAGGGAGTTATTTTGTGTAATGTCCCGGCTGCTCTTTTTCACAGAGTGAACATGAATAGGGATGAAACAAAGCTATTGCAAGGCTTCAGAAAAATGCTGTTTATGATAATTAAATGGTGTTTTTTGTCATTGAGCAGTAAAGATATTTATTTCCTTTTGTTCAATAGAAGAAAATCACATATAGGTGGGATACATTGGATGAAATGATGGCAGTTTTATCATTTTTGGGTGAATTATTCCTTTAACTATTCCTATCTGGCATAAAATAACCAAAGTCATAAGCGAATTCAACACAAATTGTTTCATATAAATATATCAGTCAAAAGAACTTAGGAAACATTCAGTTTAGAAAATGAGATGTGCTTTTTTTCCCCGCAGATTTGAATCCATTGCAAACTGCTGCCTCATAAGCTTTCATCCGTATCTGTTTTATGGTAAAACTAAGCTGGGAAGTAAAAAGCTTTTTTATGGTTTAATGGTGATATCAAAAGTTTCTTCAGCTCTATTAAAGTTTGCAGCAGTGGGGACCTGTCTGTCATTAAAATGTCTCACCCTCTGGGTATCTTCAGAAATCATTCTCATTCCCAGCTGCATACTAAAGCACTTCTCTAAGCGAGACAAAAACCTGGCGTTCAACAACCAGAGCTGTACTCTGGCACACCGCCGCAATGCCTGTTGAATGCCAGCCATTTCTAAAGCTCCCGGCCGAGCTCGGGTGTTTATGCACGGGTGACTGTGGAACCGGCAAACGTCCCGGTTAGCTCCATCCAAAACCATCTCGCCTGTGCACATCTGCCTCTGTAGCCGCTGAAAGTTTGAAGCCTGTGTCTAACTCGAAACATCACATCTAATTACGGCCGACGAGTCTTCAGCAGAATAAGTCCCGATGAGAGACAGAGCTTTCCGTGAGCCGAGAGCTCCAGTCCTGCACGACAGGTCCAGACCTCAGTCGGTCCCCCAGCACAAGTGGCTTGCGTGGGACGAGCAGCAGTTGTTTATGGTTTACTCTGTTCTCCTCAAAGCACATGTGTCACGCTCAATGGAAAAAGCGCAGATTCTATATCAACACACACACACACACACACACAGATGACTGGACACTTGGCTTTGGCCAAATATAGCTACAAACCTCAAAAAGCAAAGGCATGTAGCTAATGGAACAGAAAATGGGTTTATCTGGCTATTTTGGGTCTTAATTGTGTACTCCATATTAAACTAATCAACTGAGAGGAAATAACCAAAGGCATAAACTTAAGAGCTCATGGAAAAATATTAAGATATACAAGATATAAAACGGGTTGTGAACTTTGCGGCACTGGGTTTGTCAGTCAACTAATTCGACCATCATGTCCATAACCTAAACACCAAAAAGTCCTTTGAAAAGCCATAAGCAGTCACTGATAGTGGAATGCAAAGGGAGTTATTTTGTGTAATGTCCCGGCTGCTCTTTTTCACAGAGTGAACATGAATAGGGATGAAACAAAGCTATTGCAAGGCTTCAGAAAAATGCTGTTTATGATAATTAAATGGTGTTTTTTGTCATTGAGCAGTAAAGATATTTATTTCCTTTTGTTCAATAGAAGAAAATCACATATAGGTGGGATACATTGGATGAAATGATGGCAGTTTTATCATTTTTGGGTGAATTATTCCTTTAACTATTCCTATCTGGCATAAAATAACCAAAGTCATAAGCGAATTCAACACAAATTGTTTCATATAAATATATCAGTCAAAAGAACTTAGGAAACATTCAGTTTAGAAAATGAGATGTGCTTTTTTTCCCCGCAGATTTGAATCCATTGCAAACTGCTGCCTCATAAGCTTTCATCCGTATCTGTTTTATGGTAAAACTAAGCTGGGAAGTAAAAAGCTTTTTTATGGTTTAATGGTGATATCAAAAGTTTCTTCAGCTCTATTAAAGTTTGCAGCAGTGGGGACCTGTCTGTCATTAAAATGTCTCACCCTCTGGGTATCTTCAGAAATCATTCTCATTCCCAGCTGCATACTAAAGCACTTCTCTAAGCGAGACAAAAACCTGGCGTTCAACAACCAGAGCTGTACTCTTTAAATACTGTGTGATGTGAACTTAATTACCCAGAGTGAACCGAAAATGACAATTCTGTTATCATTTACCAACCCGGATGTGAAACAGCAACATTTTAATAAATGATTCAGTGTTTTTTGTCCATGCAATGGTGAAAAAAATAATAATAATTTTGTGTTCCGCAGATAAAAGAAAGTCATACAACTGTGGAACGACATGAGGGTGAGTAAATGATTTTTTAGAGTGAACTATCACTTTAAAATGACATCATCACTCAGAAGTAATAATAAGTCGGAGGATCAATTCGCAGATTCTCAAAATAAAATTCCAACGGATGCCGTTGGCTTGTCATTCTCAATTTGCTTCTAATTCGCAAAACTGCGGTACCTTCGCTTAAATATCTAAACAGAACTCTGCAATGTTGAGACATTGTAATTTCAATTTGTTGGTCCGAATCATTACACAAAATGCAGGTATTTTAGGTAAATTGTTTTATTATTTTTAACATACTAATTGCAAGGCAAATTCCCTTAATTGTAACCCCAGACTCTGAAATAAACAATGCCGAAAAATGTAACCCACAATTATGGTTTTCAAAGTCCTGATGTGGTATTTGTGAAGCTTTTGCCAAGTCTGTTTTCATGTTCGTCTCAAGTTGCTGCCTAACATAGCTTCCCTGAATCATTCATCAGCACACAGCCTTTAATGAATATGAGTCTAAAACACTCATGCCAGTTAAGAGATATATGCATTGAATTTGGCCTCCACAATTCATTCCTGAATGATGTCCTTAATAAATCAACCATAAATCAATTATCCCTAAAAAGAACTGGCCTGTGCTATCACCATTCATTCGCTTCCCAGCAATACTGGCCAAGAGCTTCATTTTGAAGTTATCTCAGGTGGCATGCTGAAATGCCCTCTTCACATTCCCCTGGAAAGCAAAGTACATTGAAACCTCAAGACTACATCTCAATTTTTTTGGCTGTCACACACCACTGATTGCAGCCATCCTGGCAGAGCTGCTGGTCTATGTATATGCAGTGCGCACTGGGACCAGTTGTAACTTTTATCGAGAAAGTTTCCTCAGTCCAAGTGTGGTAAAGGGCACTGGGAGAAAGGTGTGCTTTGGATATGCATACAGTATGAATGCAAACACACACAACAGGCACACTAAGAAAAATGTGTTGGCACTTTGCAAAAAATTAAACCCTAGCTGGCTGATAAAAATATCAACCACAAGAGACTGAAGAAAACAGGCCCCAGTCTAATTGCATGCAAAATAAATATGACATTTTTCCAAGGCTGTCATGACATTGGAACTAGCGCATACTTGTAGTCTGCTTTATTTAGTGTCAACACTGACATTAGCTTCTAAAAAAACGATATCATACAGCAGCAGACCAGGACACCAGGAACAGATGAAAAATGTGAAGATTTATGAAACAGGTCTGGACTGAGTAACCTTGAATTAAAGGGTGGCAAAATTAAGGAATAGTTCAGCCAACAATAAAGAAAATTGGTTAAAATTGACTCATCCTTGGGCAAATCAAGATGTAGACGAGCCTTGGAAGAAATGTAGAAAAGATTTGAAGAAATGTAGCATTACATCACTTGGTGTGAATGGGTGCCGTCAGAATGAGTGTCCCTTAATAAATCAACCATAAATCAATTATCCCTAAAAAGAACTGGCCTGTGCTATCACCATTCATTGGCTTCCCAGCAATACTGGCCAAGAGCTTCATTTTGAAATTATCTCAGGTGGCATGCTGAAATGCCCTCTTCACATTCCCCTGGAAAGCAAAGTACATTGAAACCTCAAGACTACATCTCAATTTTTTTGGCTGTCACACACCACTGATTGCAGCCATCCTGGCAGAGCTGCTGGTCTATGTATATGCAGTGCGCACTGGGACCAGTTGTAACTTTTCTCGAGAAAGTTTCCTCAGTCCAAGTGTGGTAAAGGGCACTGGGAGAAAGGTGTGCTTTGGATATGCATACAGTATGAATGCAAACACACACAACAGGCACACTAAGAAAAATGTGTTGGCACTTTGCAAAAAATTAAACCCTAGCTGGCTGATAAAAATATCAACCACAAGAGACTGAAGAAAACAGGCCCCAGTCTAATTGCATGCAAAATAAATATGACATTTTTCCAAGGCTGTCATGACATTGGAACTAGCGCATACTTGTAGTCTGCTTTATTTAGTGTCAACACTGACATTAGCTTCTAAAAAAACGATATCATACAGCAGCAGACCAGGACACCAGGAACAGATGAAAAATGTGAAGATTTATGAAACAGGTCTGGACTGAGTAACCTTGAATTAAAGGGTGGCAAAATTAAGGAATAGTTCAGCCAACAATAAAGAAAATTGGTTAAAATTGACTCATCCTTGGGCAAATCAAGATGTAGACGAGCCTTGGAAGAAATGTAGAAAAGATTTGAAGAAATGTAGCATTACATCACTTGGTGTGAATGGGTGCCGTCAGAATGAGTGTCACAACAGCTGATAAAAACATCACAATAATCCACAAGTAATCCACACCACTCCAGTCCATCAGTTAACATCTGGAGAAGTGAAAAGCTGTGTGTTTATAAGAAACAAATTCACCATTGAGGCATTTTACATTTACATTTAGTCATTTAGCAGATGCTTTTATCCAAAGGGACTTACAAATGAGGACAATGGAAGCAATCAAAATCAACAAAAGAGCAATGATGATATGCAAGTGCTATAACAAGTCTCAGTTAGCTTAGCGTAACACGTAACAAGGATTTTTTTTAAACTATACATAATAAATAAAAAGAAAAAAACAGATAGAATAGAAAAAGAATAGAGCAAGCTAGTGTTAGAGGTCTTTTTTGCTTTTGATAATTGTATAATAAATAAAAAGAAAACAAATAGAATACAAAAAGATTAGAAAAGCTAGTGTTAGTTGTTTATAGAATTAGAATAGAAAGTTAGAGGGTCAAAAAAAAGATGGAAGAGATGTGTTTTAGCAGATTCGATTCTATTTGATTTTAACTTTAAACCGTCACTTCTGGTCAAAATGACAGTCCAACATCCATAAAAACACTTCCGCCTGTGAAAAAGTTCATCTCCTGTTGTTCTCTCACATCAAAATCCACCCACATATTTGTTTAGAAGTGTTTTAATTTCACTTATAAATGGTGGTTGACCTGTGCATATTTCTCTCCTGATTCAGACCAGATGATTTTTTCAAAGCAATATGTTGGACAGCAATATTATTTAAGAAATTAAAACTTGATGGATCTGTATTAAATGTCTATTAAATTAGCTTTTGGCTTCACAAGACATTAACTGATGGACTGGAGTGGTGTGGATTATTGTGATGTTTTTATCAGCTGTTTGGACTCTCATTCTGATGGCACCCATTCACTGCAGAGCATCCATTGGTGAGCAAGTGATGCAATGCTACATTTCTCCAAATCTGTTACGATGAAAAACATACTTATCAACATTTTGGAAGGCCTGTACATTTTCAGCAATGTGCATTTTGGGTTGAACTATTCCTTTCAGTCAGACAAATAATACAGTTTTTTTTCAAGCTATTATTGTCTTTTTTCAATCTTGTCAAATCAGTTTTACAAATGTGTGACCCTGGACCACAAAACCAGTCATAAGGGTCAATTTTTCGAAATTGAGATTTATACATCATCTGAAAGCTGAATAAATGAGCTTTCCATAGATGTATGGTTTGTTAGGATAGGACAATATTTGGCTGAGATACAACTATTTGAAAATCTGGAATCTGAGGGTGCAAAAAAAAAAATCTAAATACTGAGAAAATCATCTTTAAAGTTGTTCAAATGAAGTTCTTAGCAATGTATATTACTAATCAAAAATTAAGATTTAATATATTTATGGTAGGAAATTTACAAAATATCTTCATGGAACATGATCTTTACTTAATATCCTAATTATTTTTGGCATAAAAGAAAAATCTATAATTTTGACCCATAGAATGTATTTTTGGCTATTGCTACAAATATACCCCAGCGACTTAAGACTTACGTTTTGTGCTCCAGGGTCACATATACAAGATAAAAATCACAAAAATCACAAGTTGTCTCAATCGCTTGATTTCTGCTACAATTTCAGCAAACGGTTGCATATAATACGGTCTGTGTGATCGGTTTACAGTGCCCGTGGGTTTGAAGTACCTGCAACCTTTCCCAGTGTTACCCGCAGATCGCCGAGGCTGCGCTGGATGTGGGCTCGCGCCAGCACAGCAAACGGGTAGGCACGCCGCCAGTGTTGAGTTTGGCCAGATGCATTGAATGCTCTTGGGTTAGCAGAACACCCACTTTTTTGAAGAGCGCTGGCAAGCATCTGCCAGGGTTGTCACACAGAGGGGTAATGATTTAGGGGCCCAAATTTGGCTTTACACTGTACTTCATTTGTTCCTCCATGTTTACAGATCATTTGCAACCACCATTCCCACTTCTGCAGGATCTTTGTACCTCTCTATAAGAGACCAACAACCTTCAAAACCATCACGTTCTGCCCTGATTACCGTACACAGGCCATATTTTAAATGAACTGCACTGAACCCAAACGTTGATTAGTAGAAGATATATTTGTAGTCTTTAAATTTGTAGTTGGTAGTTGGTAGTCTTTACTCACTTTTATTATTTTGAACTGACATTTAAAGGGACAGTTCACACAAAAATGAAAATTCTGTCATCATTTACTCACCTTAAAATCTAGAAACCTGTATGACTACGAAGATATTTTGAAGAATATTTCACACTGCAAAAATATTTCTTTTTTTGGTCCAGTGTTTGGTCCACTGTTTTCCAGTGCAAATATAAAAAAATATATATATTTATTTTTTTTATCAGGATACATTTATTTGAGAAGCAAAATGACTCAGGATAAGAAGTCTTGTTTTCTTGAAAAAAATGTCTCAAAATCAAGTGAGTTTATAGTTCAAACAAGAAAAAGTTATTTGCTAATAAGGTCAGAAAATAAACTTAGTTTAAAGGGAAAACAAGATTATTTGGTAACGCTTTAGATTACAACCCGCAAAGAACTATGTAAGTATACTGAATTTACGGTGTACGTTTCTGTAATTATAGTGTACCTATAAAGAACATACGTGTAGGTATAAGGGAACAATGTGTACGTTTGGGTAATAAGGGGGTAACAACCAGATATGCAACCTGCAAAGAACTGCATAAGTAAACGGAAGTTACAGTGTAACTTTTTTTGTAATTATAGTGTACCTATTCAGTACCTCCGTGTAGGTATAAGGGAAAAATATGCGAAGTTTGGGGAATAAAGGGGTAACAACCTGTAAAATTACAAATCATTTATACTGTAAGTATTTTGAAACTAAGAGGTGCTTATTCTAATATTACGTGGTATGTATGGCCTAAACAACAATCTTATGTTTGGGAATGATTTAGAAAGACGATATATACTTTTTATAATTTTATATTTTATTATAGGCGTATAGGTATTTTTTAACCATGGGGTATACATTCTATTATAAAAGGACGGACATGATGGAGATTACTGAACAACAAAACTGGACATCTAGTGAAATGAGTTAATGAGTTTCTGCTATGATTTATAATTCACAAGTCTACTTACCTTATGAAAGAGTATTCGTCGATTTCAGCAACTTCACACCAGCAACTTCTCAACACCACTATCACCAAATAACTTTGCATGATATACCATCAAGGTTCAATGCAGCTTAAAACAAGTTTACCTCTTTCCAGCTGTTCGCAGAAAAAATACATGATACAACATTTGTATTTCAGTGGATGTATACTGTGGTGTTTTTATAGCAAAAAAAATTTAGAGGGTTTAATTTGGCATCGAACAATTAAATTAAAACTAGTGCAATAATTTTCTCTGTAAATACTGTGCAAATATACACTTGTTCTGTGTTTAAGTCCCACTTGTTCCTCCCAACTAGTAATGAGTAGTTAAACTATTATGGCCAAACCATCACGCCAATAAACACTGAAAGTCAAGATTAAACTGTGTATTATAGCGAACTGACAGGATTTTACCATCTTTGATTTACCGTTTTGATCCACGTCCTCAAGCACCATTTTGACGAACATATTTCAGTTCCCGGTTTTACCGCTCATCAGTCGCTGCTCAATGTTGTGAGAACATACTCGGACAAAACCCTCCAGTTTTAAAAGAACACATTCCAGTCAGTTTCAAAAATCTCTCTCCTCTTCGTGTCGTGTTAGTTTTCTTGTATTTTCTACACATATTCCTGTCATGAGTGTCGCAAACACGGATAGACTGGCCTCATGCGCCATTCCAGCAGTTTCCAGTTCGCGCTCACCACATTCACTGCTGCAGTTTTAAAGGAACACACTCTAGACAGTTTCAAAGTTGTCCCTCGTCTGCACTTTGATTAGTTTTCTCCTATTTTCCACATATGCCCGTCTTAAGCACCGCAGTCACGGATTTCGTCGCACACAGAGCTGTTCACGTTTGAACTCACGTGACTTGCTGCATGCTCTCATTCACGTCCTCCACATTCATAACCCAGCAACGTCGGGTTACTTACTGATATCAACCCAAATTGGGTCACATCAAGCCAGCTTCCTAACCCAACAGTCTCAACCGAGCGTTTGGATTGAAACAATTACCAGCGTGTTTTATGTGTGTAGGCTATAAAAAAAGTACACAGTGTATGTTTTTGCTTAATCTCTTGCAAATATAAGAGGTCATACATACCCTGTAATATTAGGATAGGTACCCCTTACTTTCAAAATACTTACAGTAGAAATAATTTGTAATTTTACAGATTATTACTCCTTTATTCTCCAAACTTCGCATATTGTTACCTTATACCTATGGAGGTACTGAATAGGTACACTGTAATTACAAAAAAGTTACGCTGTAAATTCTGTTTACTTATGCAGTACATTAATCAGTACATAGGTTGTAATCTAAAGTGTTACCGATTATTTTTCTGACCCCACTGGCAAATATTATTTGTTTGTCATGTCTTACCATTTTATGTATTTTGAGTCCTTTTAAACTATATTGTTCAGCACAATGGTCAACCATTGTTGTTTTATTGTGCTTTATAAATAAAATAAATGAAATATTTGTTCTTATTTTAAACTTGGACTCACGTAATTTTGATCGTTTTTTCAGAAAACAAGACGTAATATCTTAAGTCATTTGGCTTGATCTTGTTTTAAGAATGTTTAGATATATGTACTGTAAATAAGAAAATAATTTTTTGCAGTGCATTATTTTTGTGTCCCATTCTCAGAAAAAAAATTATACAAATGTTATCGCCGATTCTGTATCCTTTCAAAAGATACTAATATGTACCAATACGATACTAATATGCACACTTAAGGTACTAATATACACCTTTCAGGGATAAATAATGTACTAAAGTGTACCTTTTTTTGTCTCAATGTTTAAAATTGCCAGATGTTTGCACCTATACTCACTCTAGTGTAGGTGCAAACATCTGGGAATTTTAAAAGGCTGGTTTCAGCTCCAGATCAAAGAATTAAAGCTCTCAAAACACGTCCTTCCTAATTAATCTAATGCTTTTTATATCTGACATAAAAAAACATTTGGGATTAACATGCAGTAGTAGTACATTCTGTACTTCTAAAAGAACAAATACTTAATTCCAGACTCCTGTAAAAATGTTATACTGGAGACTGACAAAAAAGTCAGACTCAGATTTCCTCCTCAGTACTGGACAAAGTTCATTTTAGGGGAGATATTTTAATGAGTTCACACTGATCTGCATAAGCCAGCGGGATCAGGCTCTCTGCAGGGTTCCTGAGTTCCAGCAACTGTTTCTCAATCTCCACTTGAGGCAAACCATTAGATGTCAAACGAATCCTCTGTGCTCTCGGCTCTTTTAAATTTCTAATGAAAATGAAACTTTGTAGCGCAGTCAGTGCACTTGCTGTGTCGGTTGCGTAATATGAGATAAGGAGATTGTTGTGGCATGGGAATGTACAATGAGATCGCTATTAAGCCCTATGTGCATAACACTTGACATTGAAAAGTTAGCAATAATAACTTTAGCAATAGATGAAGTGTTTGTAGTAATAATAGGCATTGTTGGCAGCAGGTGTTGTATTATTCTTTCTCTGTGCTATTTTCATGCATTATTTAGTATGTTTGCATATCTTTTTCAATTGTGCATGAAGTTGGGAAGGTTAATTTTAAAATGTATTTCACTACAGATAAAAATAAATAAATAAATAAATAAAAAACACATTTGTAATGTATTTCATTAGAATGCACAAGTTTCGTAACTTCATATAAATACTTTAAATTACTTTGCAATACTAATGCAAAGGGTCTTCTAGACAAAAAATGGCATCTACCAAACATAGGACTTGGTTTTCCATAAATACATTTTTAATAACATCAGTTTTCCGCAATACTTCTTGAAGGGAAAATGCAAAAAAATAATAAAAAATACATAATATAAATAAATTTACTGATGCTCAAGTAGTCAACAATGCAGGGTGTGTAAACTTTTTTGGATGAACAGGGTAAATTGTACTTATTTTATACTCTGGGAAACTTGTTAGTACTTCTGAAGGGTTGTACTAAATGACAAATTTGATCTTTAAACAAAATAAGAAAAATGTACACATCATCCTGTTCAAAAGTTTACACCCCCTGCTCTTAATGCATTGCATTTCCTTCTTCAGCATCAGTAAATGTTTTCACCATTTGTAATAGTTGTGTATGAGTCCCTCAGTTGCCCTTAGTGTGAAAAGATGGATCTCAAAATCATCAATTATTGTTGGAAAGGTGTCAATGCAGAAGAATGCTGGAAAAAGGATTTTTCGGAAGAACAGTGGATAGTTTAACGGTTTAGAACAAACACAAACAACTGTCACAAAACATGAAAACAGTTGTTAAGACAGACAACAGACAGTTAAGATTCAAGGGTATATACATTTTTGATTGGGGCCATTTTTATAATTTCAGTTCTTTTGTCTTGTGGAGTGTAAAAATAAGATGCATTTGTTATGATAATTTCACGGTTAACATGGTTTTCATTAATTGCAGGTTACAGTTTAAATGAAAATATATGACACTTTGCTAATCTAAAATACTTTTGGGATGCAACTGTAATTTAAAATGTAACTAATGAAATACAGCTACTCATATTTTGTATTTTAAGTTACAGGCATTCCGTTACTCCTCAACCTGCCATGTAGTTTTTAATAGCACTTTTAACACAGTGACATTGTAATCACTGTAAGGCAGAAGTATTACAGATTGCAGTGGTTATAGAATAATACTAGAAGCTGTTACAGCACTAGCACAGTTAGCAGTAGTGAAAACAAGCGCAGCCGTTGTAGTAATAGTATTAGTAATTGTAGTAAAAGTAGATGGAGTAGTATCAAAAGTAGTAGTTGTGGCTGTATAAATAGCAGCAGTGGCTGTTGTGGTTCTGGTGTTGTTAGTGGTCACAGGACTAAGGCCAGTGGTACCAGACCAATGTGGTGATCTGAAACACAGTACAAGAATTTGAGGCTTAAATGTGGGCGAGACGCTGCAAAAAAAACAAGAATTTTGAAGCTGTTCTTGGCAAGCGTATCGACGAGCACCTTTACGGCCACTGATGAATTACTATTTTTTTTCCGTGACGGCCAGGTTTACCAGACATCAACAACGTGGGAGCTTTGAGTTACATCACATAAAACTGAGTCACTGGATAAGTTTAGTGCTGGAATGATGTCTTTATTTGACCTGCGAATTCTCCATAATCTCAGCAATTCCTTCATTTTAGTTTCACGCTCTCCTTACCTCTTGATTCGGGGTAGTTGAGGTAATGAATGCTACCCAGAAAATGCCTGCTTTGTCCTCCACTTATCCACTCAGTCGAGTGCTTACATCTTGGCCTGGATATGCAGACAGTATGCGGAGCTGGGCTCCTCTTTGCCACTATCTTCTGGCACGGACTCGCTCGTGACTGAACGTGAGCCATCGGAGCCTCTACTTTGCTGCACATAAGCTGATTTTTGGAGCCTCGGGCCAGTCCTGCGGTTGGCAAAAGAAAGCCATTAATATCAACTTTGGTCTCAACGTAAAGTGAAAAATGTAGTCTGTCTATGTATGCAAAAACCTGATGGAATGAAAAGACTCACCACAAAAGGATTACACTTGGCCTAACATCCTTAAATGCCATTCATGCAAAAACATTTTGACAGCAAAAACCAAATTCCACAAGGATTTGGTTTCTACTCCTCTCCATTGTCACTCCCAGGTTTTTAAACACTCTTTCATTACCCTGTAGTCGAGCCTCTGGAGAGCGGTGGAAGAAGCCACTGAGCTCTCCAAACGTTTGTTGAGAGCAAAACTGGAGCAAAGAAGCATTTTAACAAATGAACTTAATCCTACCCTGATACGAAAGAAACAATGTGTGCAGCCCATCTATGGCCTTTCTAAACCTGTTTGTTAGTGCTGTTCCAAACTCTAGTCCGGCTTCCAATCTACAGCTACCTTCTAAGGCAGCATTTGAACTATTAATGTAACCTCATAAGTGAGTGATTCGAAGCTTTCTATACAGAGTTTGACGTTAGCACGTTGACAATAAAAGTATATGGCATACACAAATATTGGGTACTTCTGCCCAGTTTACTTTTAAATACAGTGATAACAATTCTGACATTACTCTCACTTTTTGGATTTCATTTTTCACTGACGTCATCACATTGCATTATGGGTTTGCTTTTACCATAAAGGAAACATTTGAAATGAACATTTAGTTTATATAAAGAAAAAAAAGTCTCATGTGTAATGAAAACAAGACACATTTCCAATAGAGGTGGAATATAAATTTTTTCTCTTTTATTTTTTTATTCTTCATTTCTTTAGGTGCAAGATTAAGTTGGAGATTTAGTAGTGTTTAATGTTTTACCATCCCGGTGACAGTTGTTGCATGAGTTTAGTTTAAGAACAGGTATATGTTAAATGTTCTATATTGCCTTACTCATTTAGTAATTGCTATATTAATCAAAGCATTGTTACCAATTAGCATATTTAAATTTACTGAACAAACTACTTAAGTTTGCACTACTAAAAATATCTAAGTTGAGAGTACATGATCATTTTAAGTGTCATCAGAATATGAGTTACTCAAATATTTCGTTACTGTTACGGGGCGAACGAGACGCGAGACGTGCGGATCCATCTGCAAAGCTTTTATTTAAAGGCGTGGTCATAAAAACAGGCAAGGTTCTGACAATGGCAAACAGGTATACTGAGGGCAAGACAAAAGAGTAATCCAAACCGGGTGTGAGTCAGTCGACAGCGAACGCTATCCAGAGGGCTTGACGAGGGGAAATCCAATAACATGAGCAGTAGTCCAGGCGAAGTGCAAACAGTCCGAAACAACAGGCAAAGGGTTAATCCAAGATAAACAGGCAAAAATCAGGTAACACGGGAAAGCAGGCAAGACAAGACTATGCCTAGGAACTAAGGACTAGAAACTACGGCAGGAAACTGGCTCCGTAATGTGCTACCACTAGGAGAGCGATAAACGCAAACAATACTCGGTGTCGAATGGTGGTGTGAGACTGATTTATATAGTGTGTGTTATTGGTAGTAGCTGTGTGTGATTGGTTTCAGGTGAGCTTGTGATTAGTGCAATGGAGTATAGGAAATGTAGTCCAGGGTGATGTGTAACAGTCTGTGTGGTGTGAGAGTCAATATCATGGGAGGGCGACCTCTGGTGGCAAGTGGATGGAAGATCATGGACCGGATTCGTGACCGTTACCATGAGTACAAATAAAAAATCTGGGTTCTGCTTATTTAAAACTTAAAAAATGCTGATGTAACTGATTACCTCAGTTGGTTTGAGTTCTTCTAACTTATTCAAGTTTACAGTGAAGTTTGTTATTTTTTATACTTTATAATTATCAAACTATTATTTTTATTTCACAAATTTTCTTTTAGATAAGTCTGGCTTAAAGTGATAGTTCACCCAAAAATGTAAATACTCACCCTCATGTTGTTCCAAACCCGTATGAGTTTCTATCTTTTAAGCACAAAAGAAGATATTTTGAAGAATGCTGGTAACCAAAAAGTGGTCGGTGGACCCATCCATAGTATGGCTACCATCAACCATTTGGTTACCAAGATTCGGAACAACTTGAGGGTGAGTAACTGTTGACAGAATTTTTAAAAATCCCTCAAAATAATACATTTTTAAGAATTGATTAAACTTGTCCTATAACTTGTCCTAAAATTATTACCAAAAGTAGAATCGAGAATGTATTTAGACTTGTGACAAAGACTCTGTGTCAGAGACTCGTGATCATTGCTGCCTTGTGCCCATGTTGCCTTAAAATACCGCCTCCATAGGTGACTCACTACGTTTTGGAACAGATCTAGTGTGTTTATGGAGATAAATGTGATTCCTCAAAGGTTTGACAGGTTATGGCAGAGCAAAACCCAGAATTTATGCGATCAGCTATGTGTCTCTTCAATCACCTGAACTCACATGATTAGAAAGCTGTGCAAAAATGCACGTCTTTGGTGATGAGACCGTTAAATCAGGATTTATTGACCATTCCGTTGATTATGTAGAGTTTATTTTTATTTGTTTTCATTTTGCCAATTCCAATAAAATCCAGTTCTCTCCTCAAAATGAAATCCTAACTCAACACTCAAAAGCCAGGCATTCTTCTTTTAATGCAATTATGGCTTTGCGGTGAAGGCGCTTGAGGAGCAGGAGTCCCTCAAACAACAGATGGAGGAAGACATGGCATGGAGAAGATGATGCAGGGTGTCACGGTCTGGCACCAGAGACTGGAGACCAACAATCAGCAGCTGTGACACGCACAAAACTTCAATGACCCAGAGATGTAAGCGTGACTAAAAATACCGTGAGGAAAAAAGAACTATTAATAACTCGGCTGTGAGAGGAAGGAGTGAATTACTGTAACAATGAGCCACGAGACACACGCATGCACTTGGACCTTGAAGCGACTGGGGTACAAAAATTGGTACCAGCTGTCTAGCCTGCAAATATGTTACTGTGGAAAGGCAAAAGTGTCCAAATGTGAGGAATTAATCATTTACTCATAAAATCTGGCCACTTAAGAAACCTCAGGCACTCCATGTATTTGCTTCCATGGTTCTGGCTCTTCTCTTTCTGCGTCGACGTTGCAGTCCAGATTTGCATGGGACCGCTGAGCGCAGCGGGAGATGTGAGAGCCGTACCACCTACATTCCAGGTGGTTTCTCAGCAAGTGACACAAGCCGCTTAACACCGTTTAACCCACATCTGCAACCAGAGGGTGACGTCTGTGGCTCCTACAATAGAGTTCAGCGAACAGAATGTTGAATTTTAGGGTGTTCTGAACAGTTATTAAAAATGGGGCTGTTCAAAAATTTGGGGTCAAGATTAATTTTTGGTTACACTTTATTTCGATAGTCCACTTTAGACATTCTACTAACTATAAGTAACTTTGTAACTACATGTCAACTACATGTCAACTAATTCTCATTCATTTGCAACTACATGTCTACTAACTCTCAGAGTAGACTGTTAGGGTAGGTTTAGGGTTAGTAGAATAAGTTGACAAAGAAAGTGTTAGAAGATATTAAGCAGACAGTCTACTGATACTGTACTAACTGCTAGTTGACATGTAGTTGCAAAGTTACTTACTGTTAATAGAATGTCTAAAGTGGACTATCGAAATAAAGTGTTACCTAATTTTTTTTTAAATTAAAGTAAGCATGTATTCCACAAGGACACATTAAATTGGCCAAATGTGTTAGTAAATTTCCATTTCAGATCATTTTTTTTATTTTTGAAGAATCCTGGAAAAATCAGTTTCCTCAAAAGCATTGATGTGCATAACAGTTTTCAATATCGATCATATTAATAATAATAACTAGTTCTAAAGCATTAAATCACATTAGAATAATTTCTGAAGGATCATGTGTAATTATGCTAAAAAATCAGCTTTGATCACAGAAATAAGTTACATTTTAAAACATTAAAATAGAGCATATATAATAATAGAAAATATTATTTCACAATATTACTGCGCAAATAAATGCAGCCTCTGTGAGCATAACAGACTTTACAATAAATATTAGTTAACTGAATTAGTTAAGATAAACTAACAATTAAAAATACTTATGAAGCATTACTTATAAGCATTAATAATGTTAATATCAATATTTACTAATGCATTATTCTGTTATTTAATGGACCTGAGCTAACATGAACTAACAATGAACAGTTAACAAAGATTAATAAATGCAGTAACAAATGTCTTGCTCACTGTTAATGTTAGCTAATGCATTAACTAATGTTAACTAATGGGACCTTATTGTAAAGTGTTACCCAGACTTTTTTAACACTAATGTAAATGATCTTTTAATCCCACAGTAACTATATATTTCACCAAAATCTATGGTTTACAGCATATTTACTGAACTAGATGTCACTTGACAATGACATGGTAGATTTTTGTAAAGGTCCAGTTTTCTGGAGGAGGGGCTGACCTAAAAAACACATTGTGCACATTTTCCAGTCTTTATGCATAGTGAAAATAATTAAACCTGAAATTGCACACAATGAAAAAAGTTGAACGTGTCACTAAGTGCATTGCTAGACTGAATGCTTTTCTTTATATTTAGGAATATAACGACTCACTGTGACTCTACGAATGACTCAGAAATCGTAAAATAAGAGCTTTTCTCCTGTGTCATATGCAGCGTTGACCAATGCCTTTCTTTTCACTCCCTTTGGCTTGGCTGACTTTTCATATCAAAATACCTTACTCACTGGGATGGCATGAATAAGTGCTAAAGGCTCATTTTATATTAATGACTACGCAGTATATCATACATAAGTCATTCTGAGTTGGCCTATTTGGACCAGAGATGAGCAGCTATGTTTGGCAAACTCCTGTATGCATTAGAACCTGGCAGCCAGTGCACGTATATCTAGTGACTTACTCCCAAACATTCCTGGAAAAGCAGGCCTGGTTTCTAAGAAGAAGGTGTCACACGTCTTTATTTAACACTGTGAAAGGTGACATGATCTCAACGCTACCTCTGGTGACTCAGTGCTTTCGCTGAAAAAAAAACTTGCATGCATACAAACAAACACACCGTAGCATCTGTGAGCCTTTGGTTTATGGGTCTAGAGCCTCTCTGCAGCCTGAGGGGACTCTGTTGACACGACTGTTTCATAAGTCAATAAAATATCATTCCGAATCACTGGGTTCTTGTATAACTTGAAAAGCCACATCTGTGGAGCGTTGATCTCTCGTATGAGACCATGGGGAATAGGTTCAAATACTATGGGCCGCACAGACCCCCGTAACTTACATCTGAGAAATCTGCCCTTTCTAATTAAACCCTCCGTTACTCAAACACAGCTGAGGTTTGAGAGCAGCCATGCTTATTCTGGTTCAAGGTTCTGGGTCTGGTGTTCGGTGAAGGAAAATGACAAGCAGTATTTCTGTGCAGAACTCTTGTAAAAGGCCTCTGATGTTGATCATATTCATTGATATGAGCCAAAATAAAATAAAATACCACTGTGCATGAAGTATACAACATAAAATTAAAATGCATTAAAATTTCACACACACAGACCTTTCAAAACTTTGGGGTCGATTTTTTAAAAATTATTATAAAATATGTAAATGTCATTTTAATAAGTTTCTTGTTCACCAAGGCTGCATTTATTTGATCAAAACTACTGTAAAAACAGTAATATTGTGAAAAATTATTACAAATTACAATAACTGTTTCTATTTGAATATACTTCTAAATTCTTTTCAAATTTAAGATTATGTTGAATTTTCAACATCATTACTCCAGGCTTCAGTGTCACATGATCCTTCAGAAATCATTCTAATATGCTGATTTGCTGCTCAAGAAACACTTATTATTATTATTATTATTATTATAAATGTTGAAAACTGTTGTGCTGTTTAATAATTTTATGAAAAGTTGCCATTACCTAGTAGTCGAGTTGAATCAATCATATTAAATATTTCTGACTTACAGTGGTGAAAACAGCTGTGCTGCTTAATATTTTGGTAGAAATGTGATTCCCTCTTTTAGCATCCAGGAATCGGAGTAGAAACTTCATAAGAACAGCATTTCTTTGAAATAGAAATCTTTTGTAAAAATGTAAAAGTCTACTGTCACTTTTGATCAGTTTAATGCATCTTTGCCAAATAAAATAATTCTTCTTCTTTTTTTAAATATACTGTAGATTTTGCTGACCCAAAACAGTGTATGTCTTCTCTGCTTTCCTGGAATCACACATAATTAGGCTTATTTGGTTATGTGAATAGTATGCCCGATGTCTTGTGTCTTATAAATCTTGATTTACTGCATGTCAAAAACCATGTTAGTTCCTAGAACTGCCCTGATAAGCATTACTCTGCAAGAGTGCAACGACTCTCAACAACTACACAGCAGCTAGATTTAGAAAAACACCCTAATAAAACAAGTGCGCATTTATGCAAATCGAGTCTGATGACGTCATATTTCCTCCAGCTAAAAGGCATTGAAACTTGTCCCACATCGAACCTTTAAGGAACGATGCATGAATGCACAAGCTCACATTGACGTCTGTGCTCAATCTGAACTTTAAAGACCCTCATTAAGCCCTCAATTTCTTCCAGAATCAGTACGGATTCCGTCTGTATGGAGACCGTGTCACTCACCATAAGCTTTTGATAGTCAAGCCACATTGTTTTGACCAAGACTCACTTGAGTGTTGCGTGTGGATTTTGAAGGTGTCCTGTCATTCGTGTTGTGTGGGGATAATTTGTTGCAGCGCTTGTAAATGAATTAAACACTGGAAAATCATCAAAGGGAGGAGAGGAAAAACAATGATAGTAAAATAAGAAGCAAGTCAGAAGACAATTATGGTCAAAGCCGAGGTCTGTTCACCATCACACTCAACCCCCTCACAGTTGCCAGCACCGGTCAGCTTTTGCCCACACCACCGTCCTCCAGCCGCCTTGAACCCCAACAACTGTCCTCTCTGAGCCAGCTTCACAGCACCAAGAATGTGGGAGCAGCCAATAGCTGGAGGGGAAGAGATGACAGATGGCCATCCTGAAGATAATAATTACCACATATTTCTCACTGCTGTGCATGTCTCTGACGCGTCTCCCTCCACAGCACAATGGACTCCCACAGAGAATGAGAAAGAGATACATACTAACAGATGGATGAACACAGGAAGAGACAAAGATACAGGAAACCATAACATAAAGCTAGCTCATTAAGATGCTATTTTCACCGTTTAAAATAGGGTTGGGAAATCAAAAAGTACTGGACCTCAATAATGTTCACTTTCTGTTCTCGAACCCGCTCAGAAAACCCGAAAATTTACTATGTGTGCTCCGAAGTCCCGATTTGAATCAAATGATTCACTAACCTGCTTCGAAGTTCCGACCTAAATCACAAGATCAATGAACCCGCTCTGAAGTTCCGATTTAAATCAAATTATTTACGAAATGTGCTCCGAAGTTCCGATCTGAATTAAAAATTCACGAATCCACACCGAAGATCCAATCTAAGTCGATTCACATACGCTCTCAAGAAATCCCGATCTGAATAATGACCCCCGATCCGAAATGATTTGCGATATGTGCTCCGAAGTCCTGATCTGAATCAAAAGATTTGCGAACCGGCTTAGTTCCGATCTGAAACAAATGATTCGAGATACGCGTTCCGAAGTCCCAATCTGAATAATGATTCACGAACCCGCTCCGAAGTTCTGATCTAAATCAAATGATTCACGATACATGCTCCAAAGTCCCTATCTAAATCAAAAGATTCACAAACATGCTTACTTCCTGTCTGAATCAAATGATTCATGATACATGCTACGAAGTCCCGATATGAATCGAGCTCCGAAGTTCTGATCTAAATCAGATGATTCACGATATGCACTCCGAAGTCCCGATCTAAATCAGATGATTCACGATATGCACTCCGAAGTTCTGATCTAAATCAGATGATTCACGATATGCACTCCGAAGTTCTGATCTAAATCAGATGATTCACGATATGCACTCCGAAGTTCTGATCTAAATCAGATGATTCATGATATGCACTCCGAAGTTCTGATCTAAATCAAATGATTCACGATATGCACTCCGAAGTTCTGATCTAAATCAGATGAATCAAATGATTTGCAATATGCGATCCGATTTCACACATCATTTTGTGCTTTTTAAAGTCATTACAAGCGATGTCGAAATTCAAAAATGAATGGCTTGTTTGAACTGTTTTTTTGCTAGTGAAGAGCTTGAACTGAATAAGTCATGAGTTTTAGTTTGAATCATTTGCAGCAGCAAATCCAAATGTAAATATCCAAATGTCCATTCCGAATATAACTGCTTTCCACGTCGAAGATATCCAACACAAATTTACAAACATATTCAGCTAGAAAACACTCCATTACTTTGACGAGCTGCACCACAAAATGCATGTTAGGTGTAAATCATTGTGCATTATGATCGAGTTTGTAGCTTAATTAACTACATTTTAAATAGTTTGACCACTGAGATAGTTCAATGGGAAATCAGTTGCAAGCATCCAGTCATCTCATACCACTGAAGTTAATGTTAAATTTATCAGTATATACTGTAATAAGTATTTGAGATATTATTGTTGTATCTGATAGTATTAGTCTATATAGAGTGAGAATCAATGTAAAAAGAGCAAATGGGAGAAGCAGATGAACACAGAACAGTGAAATGTGTTGAAAAGATTCATTCAGAATGATTCAGTTCTGTAGTCTGTTGTGTTCCAGTGCTCATCAGTGATCTAGTGTTTGTCAGATGTACAGTTCTGTCTGTTCATTCTGTTTTATGAGTGTCTCTCCGCTTCTGCTCTGCAGGATCTGCTCATGGATTACTATGTCAGTAGAGATCGGCTGACGTAGCTGAGTAAGTTTGGTGATGGTATCCCGGAGGACATGGCTCAGTTCTACCTGGCTGAGATGGTGATGGCCATCGATTCAGTCCACAGACTCAGTTAAGTGCACAGGTCTGTACTAACACTGATCACCTGCTGTATTTGGGCAGTTCACCTAAAACATGCAAATCATGACAGAATGTTCATTTTTTGGGGGTGAATTATTTTTTTTTAAAGATCTTTTATCTTTTATCTAATTATTTGTTTTATTTATTATTTATTTGTAATCTCACTTTAAACTTGATAATTTGTTAAATCTATTATCTTATATTTTAAATATGTGTGTATATACACTACCAGTCAAAGGTTTTTGAACAGTAAGATTTTTAATGTTTTTAAAGAAGTCTCTTCTGCTCACCAAGCCTGCATTTATTTGATCCAAAATACATCAAAAGCAGTAATATTGTGAAATATGTTTACTATTTAAAATAACTGCTTTCTTTTTGAATATATTTTAAAATGTAATTTATTTCTGTGATCAAAGCTGAATTTTCAGCATCATTACTCCAGTCTTCAGTGTCACATGATCCTTCAGAAATCATTCTGATATGCTGATTTGCTGTTCAAGAAACATTTTTATTGTATTTTTGAGTCTACTTCTCTCACTCTAAACATGTGAGAGAGTTTTGAACAAATCGGTGAGTCAATGATTCACTGATCCATGCATAAAAACAGTTTCTTACTTCGTTCTTGAATGAATCAGTCATTTGGAAAGAATCAATTGAATAAATGACTCAGCAACTTATCAAGACAATGGCTTACCGCCACCTACTGGTAATTTTAGTTTCATATTTAATAGTATCATTCAATTTTTTTCTAGTATATTTCTATATTCCAGTTTTTATATTTAAAACATTAATCTCATAGCATTATGCAATTTGTAAGTGCAGTCTAAATGCATGTACAATTGCTAGAAATATTAAAATAACATAAAATAAAAAAACCTGCATGTTTAAATAGGTCTATACTTGGCTTTTTTAATCAATAAAATAAAGCCACTTAGCCAATGTAACCTTTAAACATTCAGTGTAACATGTAAATATACATTTTGCAACAAAAAAAATTTACATTTATCATTGAAAGTATTTAATTTTTGATATTTTTAAATGATTAAATATTATTGATATTATTGGAAATTTTGTCACTTGGCAATGAAATTGTATCTTCCCCACAAATATTTATTCCATTGAAGTACTAAAATAATTTATGGAAATGTTAAAGAACCAAAGAAATAACAGAACAGAAACCTGACATCTTGAATCTGTGATGACCTGAGCTTGAGACGCTCCACATCCTCCTTGTTTGATCAGGCCATGTCATAGTGAGAATGAATGAACGTAGTCCAGTGATTCCTCAGGAAGCGATGATAGATGATGAACTTTCACCTGTAGGTCAGAAGCCAAGTGACTCGTCATGTCAGTACCCGCTCTGATCTGATATCAAAGTTGTCCTTCATCATGACTTCTCTTTCAGAAAGATGTGTCATGCTCAAAGTAGAGGGACAGTTGCTAGAAACTACTGCAAACTGCATAACGAAAGAGGAGTCTGTCTTGATTTATTCATAACTACCATGTATGAACCGCATAGAAGATTCCACACATAGACAACTTGTGCTCCTACTGGCATATTCTGTGATCAGTGAAGACTGGACACTACTGGGGGGAAAATGAAGAATACAGAAGTGTCAGAAGCACCTCAGATGCCTCAGAGGTAGCTTTTGGAATTCCTCTGGAGGCTCGTCTCTCTGGGATCTCTGTATCTGTCACAATGTCTAAGGAAGCAAGCCTTAGGAAAAATTCAACATGTGCCAACAGACAAAGGGAGAAAAGATAAACAAAGGTCCAGGAGATCAAGATTATAAAGTCAATTTCTTCAAGCCTTGGCAAAACACTCTGTATCACCACCACTGAAGCAAAGATGCCATAGTTTTTATAGAGTTGTTATATTATTAGGGTGTCTTGCGATGCATTTCTGAATCAGGTTGATATGACTGACCTATCATTATACAGAGCCAGTCTGGACTCTTATCAGGAGATTTCATCTGTCACAAATTGGCACATTTGATACATTCCCGTCCATTATGAAATTGCAAGTCTGTGTGGAAAACATTTTTGAAAACCTTCGTGTCTGAGAGCTGCTGTGAAATGTAAGGATTGTGCCAGTGTATAAGTGGGGAGAAGCGGGACAAGAAATACGCACAGTTCACTCTGTATTTTCTCAAGCTTTTGTATAATAATACAACTTTATTAAATCTAAATGTGTGATCAATTTCATTGGAAATGTCAGAGGCACCATGGAATTGGCTTGAAATAAGATTTATGGTTTCACAGAATTTATTGCTGATATTCAATAAGCAATGTTTCAGTAGTTTTCTTTGGTTACAGACCTGCTTTTACAAAGTTTTCAGATGATAAAGCCAGGCAAATGAAAAACAACATTTTTAACAAGGAGGCAAACAAGGGTATGTTTGTTCTGAGAGTGAAGAAAAAAATGCAGTAATGAAGTCAGGTTTTGAATTTCTGCACTGAAATTACGAAATGTTACTTCACAGAGACAAATATAGACCTGAACAGTTCTTTATATCACTCACATTAATTAGAATTAAATTATAGGAAGGGTACTTTCATCTTTAACGGCCTGGCTTCATGGACAAAGCCTGCAATTGACAATTTACTATTGTCTGTTGATACTTACAGTTAAATGGATAGTTCACCCACAAATAAAAGGTCTATAATTATTTACTCACCCATATGAATGACTTTCTTATGATATTTAGAAAAATGTTGATAACCAAACTGGCTTGGATACCTCCAACTCTATGTACAAAAAGACTTCTTCTTTTATGTTCCACAAAAGGAAGTCATACAGGTTTTGAAGTGACATGCGGTGGAATAAATGATGGCAGAATTTTCATTTTTGGGCAAACTAACCCTTTATTTGCACCAAAATTGTCATAGAAAGAATGGAAAACATTGTAATTTACCTGCTGTTGAACTAATCCCTCTTCATGCTATCTGATTAACATAAACCCTCCAATAAGAGATGGCAGATCAATCATTGGTGTTTACACAAGATTTGTGAGCGGGGGAGGTATGGGAGAGAGTGCTGCCGCTCAACAAAAGGCCCATAAGCTGATTGCCTTCTCCCCAAGGATTTAGGCGGGAAGTTGAGAAAAGAGGGTGTCTGCTGTTGCCCTTCCTGTGCCTCAGGCAGGGTCAGAGAACCCCCCATCCCTCGGGCTTCAGGCGATCGCATGCTCCCAGTCACATAGGCAATGGTGGCAGATGAGGCATCCATACATACTCAAATGAGTAGATGCATGCCCAAACACCATTGCCACAAGTCAAGGGTGCAATCATTCCATTTCAAGCAACCTCTGGAATGAGCTCTATATAGTCATTTTGTGAAACTGCAACTCAATCATGGCAACTCTCGGAATGGCTTGAGCATGTTAGCGGCTTTGGCATTGGTGAACTTGATCTAGGTGGACTAAACACACTGCTGTGAGCATGTAAGATATGCTGCTGCTGCATGAATAGGCATTCATAAATCCTGTAGACAGGTGGAGCTTGGGGAGGTGGAGGGTTAATTAGCTGCAAAACAGCTTGTGCTGTGAAAATCAGTGATCGCTAGCAGATTGCATGTAAAGAACCAATCAGTCTGTTCCATATAGAGTTTCACAACTGAACCTAGATATATGTTTCTCTGTGTTATCCATGTTATTTTTAACGTAAGAATGGGTGCAGCCATTAAATGTGTGAAGCTTCCGCTGTCATTCGCTTCCAGTTATTTTAGCTTTACAAAACAGCTCATTATGCTACTTGATATTGCAAACTGGTATTTCTTATCATATTATATTATTGTATTGTTGTAATTGTAAATACACTGGACTGTAGCGCAACTAGTTTTAGTAGTAGTAAATAGTAAGGTAGCTTACTAGTGTGTTGGGAAATGATGCTGTAGTGATTTGTAAACCATGTTTATTAGAGAAAGAAATACTTAAAATATAGCCTATGTTCACCTGTTAACTATTCAAACTTGTGTTCATTCCTATTGCCATTCATGTCAGAGGGTGAATGTGGACAAAGCAACTCTTGACGACAAGGAGAAGCTCTCAGTCTTATGCTCTTTCCTGAGCATTGTCAGTTCGTTCCCCATCCGGTGGCTATTCACTTCAGCGAATGTGGGTCACGAGGCACACAATCTTCTCTTGATTGACAATGAGTAAATACAGCAGTGAGGAGAGGTTTTAATGATCATCTGAGATCTCAGACCCACCACAATGTGCTATTCATCTCTAATGAGGAGTAAGTGTGTCACAGCGCATTGGCTTGTTGTCTTTGGCCCTCCACGGAGATAAATTTAGCATCCTGTGTTATGGGTTCAAAACAGCATAACCCACTGAAATCCAAGTCTCGCCTTGCATAACAGAAGCCTTTCCGTAATTCATGCCACCGACCCGAATCGCTTTCCAGGTTCCCATTGTGTCCTGACGCATCGCTGACCCACCTCCCACACCGAAAGTGTGTCCTTCCCGGAGCTTTCCAAAAGCAGATGACATCAACCCCTCTCCTGATCGACAGTGCAAGCAAGGTAAAGGGTCACATGGCAGCATCACTGAGTCTATTGTGCTGCAGTGGGAAAGCCACACAGACTGTAATGAGCTGGAGGGCTTGGCTGTAATCTGCCAACACTGCTGCAATATAAATCACAGCATAAAAAACACTCTATAATAGCACATTGTTCAAAGCCAGTAAAAGCTGGGGTCCAAGGCACTATTTTCACACATTTGGAATGAAAGTGCATTTTGGCGCATTGTGCTCGGCTTGTAAAAAACGCTCTTTTCACGAGTCAGGTGAGTTGAGCAAGCTTTCATGTCGCAACGGCATTGCGAGTCGGAGTGCTTTATGACCTGCTGATACTCGCATATCTTTTTTTCTCCACCGTCACGGTTCCTGGAAGAAGCTCGGAGATTCCTGGTCTCCTTCTCTGCTTCCAGGTCACCGAGCTTCCTGGGCCCTCTCCATTTCACCCGGGATCACACTGAGCCCCCTGGAATGTGGGATTAATGGGACATCCGAGACGCTTCCAGCCCGGCACAGCACAGTCCTCTTATCAATAACACCTGATCATCGTGATGTCAGGGCACATTAGCAGGTAGATCAGAGAAATCGCTGATTAAAAATTTACCACCGAGTCAGAAGATGCAGCCTTTCATTTCGTAGAAGGATTCGAAGCAACACTAGTCCAAAATGATGATGGACTGATGGGATTAGCAAGCTAAGCAAAACAGAAATTGATGCATTTCAATATGATAGCTCACATTTTAACAGACCGTCACTGCCAAGAGAGAATTAATAAGCACTCTTGTTGACAGCCTCATGCAATCTGTGAGCAAGGCTGGCATTTTCCAGCAACACAGTGACTGAACGCAAGACATAAATTACAGCATGATTAAAGACCCTCCTGAGAGATGTTTATGTATTTTATACATGGTTTTGGTCTGCTTCATCCCCGTTTATGCGGATGTGATTGCCTTTAATTATTGAGAGGCATCTGATAATGCCAGATGACTGCACCTCTTCTTTTAAATTATGATGTAGACGTCATGTTGAAAGTGCATTAAAATAAATATAGGCTATCTTTTCGTTCAGTAATAGCACATTTCGGGCTGCCACGGTGCGCTCGCTCTCTCTCTCTCTCTCTCTCTCTCTCTCTCTCTCTCTCTCTCTCTCTCTCTCTCTCTCTCTCTCTCTCTCTCTCTCTTTGAGACACGCTTTTAGGCATCACAGAAGTACAAAATATATGGATAAACCATCAGTACCCTTTTCGGCGCTCCAGTCGTCTGTGGTGACACGCGTCATTACGAGGTTGCGGTCTGTGAACGCATGCTGATTGGTGGATACCGAGGGTGTGTGCACATCATGGACTGGCTTTCTTACAGACTCTGACTTATAGACTCACTGCACAAACTAAACCACCGCACCAAAAAGGTAAAGCAACACACAGAGTCTCGCCAGAATGCCATATAGCAGAGTATGGGCACATTATGCATCCCTTGAAGCCACAGAAGCATTCATTCTTTCATTTCCTGGAAAGCAAAGCTTAGAGAACTAAAATACCAGATTTTAATTTATAGGCTTTCTGTTGTGAATAATCTTGCCAATAACATTTGAAGTGCTTAATAGCCTATAAAAAAGCTTTGACAGTCTAACCATGTTTTATTCTCCTCTCAGCACAAGAGTGTGTTGTCCAAATATTTGTCTGCAGCTTCAGCGCTGTTCATCTATTTTTTCGCCTACGGGTGGCCGCACATGAAATTCTCAATTCTCAGTATGGCAAGCTGTTGTAACATTTATTGCTTGAAATTAAGTCATATATATTTTGGAAGTTTACATACTTGAACATGTTTTCTCATGGTTTGTTGTTTTGTTGAGGTATGAGTCCCTCACTGATTATTTGTGTCCTTGTTTTGTTTTTGTTTCTGTGTGTGGGGGGGGTGGGGGGTTGGGGGTTGTGAAAGGGTGTCCCTTATTTTGCCTTGCTGAAGGTGGCAGCCCTAACTAGATTCTGTCCTGATAGTAGTAACTGCTGCACCTAATTTAGCAACTATTCCAGTTGTTGGTATAAAATTTGTAATCACAATAGTAAGTAATTTATTTGAAATATTAAGTAACCATTCTCACTAGTAATTACATATAACAAGTAAAATGCAAGTATAACTAGTGAGATAAGAAATGTTGGTTACATTTTATTTTAAAGTGTCCATGTTACAGTGTAGTTATACATTTATGTACTGAGCAATATTAATTAACTATATGGTTAGAGTTAGGATTAGGGTTTGGCTTAGGGTTACTTGCATGTAATTATACATAATTTATTGTTTAGGTGTAACAAGGACACCTTAAAATAAAATGTTAACGAAATGTTACTGGTAACGTTATATTGTCATAAAAAATGTGCTTGCCTATTATGGAGATAGTAACTAGAAAACTATAAACTAAATACTATTAGTATACTATTAGTCTAACTATTAGTACTATTAGTATACTATTATACTATTAGTCTAACTATTAGTATAACTAAATAGCCAATAAATGACAATTAAAACAACACATTATTACACAACATATAGGGTAAAATACAGACAATAAACCTGTATAAAATATAGAACAAAGTAAATTTATACAAAATAAGACCAGACATCCTAAAATGGCAGAGGCTTAACTGATGTATCTAATAAACAGTTAATTGTGAAACTGAAATACTTATTAGTCACTACTGGATTACGTACAACTAATAATAATAAAAAAAGATTAATCAAATAAAATTAGATTCTAGGAGTGATAACTTAGCTTGCCATACTGACAGTTTCTTAGTAGTACCACATCCATGAGAATGGCCTGCAATCCATTTGAGGCATATCTCTCATTTGCAATAGATTTGCATGGCTTGAATTGGATCCCATCAGAGTATTGTCATAAACCATAGTCACCAAAGAGTAAATCAAAATAGATGTGTTCTATGTAATTATCAAAATTTCATAATTGGGTGATTACTAGTGAACGCAGTTATGGGATTGATTTGATCTAAGAATTCATTGCAAGAAATATAAAATGAGGCTTAATAACATCAAAGCTCTGATTCAGCGGCGTGCCTATATATGCTGTGCATGTGTGTGTCACAGTCAGATGTGCACACATGTCTATATGCCTTTTGTGTTGCTTTGTCTGTGTATGGCAGCTGCCTAGCGGGGGTGGTTTGAATGATGCAATCCCTGCCATCCATTAGCTAATTTGTCCCATTTTCTGCGCCGCGTGGAGCACATTTTGACAGCGGGACTATATAATTAGCTGTGTCGACTGGTGAGTTTTCAAAAACTGCAAAGTAAAAACTCACATAATCATTATGTTCCTTTTTTTTCATGTTCATCTGCTGGGTCACCAATATACCAGCAGCAAGCAGAACAGAAGGTGCCATTCCCTGTCAGTGCCATATTTATTTATTTAGAAGGGTTTTTGGAAATCCTCAAATCCTTTCTACCTCTTCTTCATACTTATTAAGATCATGGAGCATACACTGTGTATATTATGTCAATTGTGGACATTGTTTTAATAGATTCCATGTATTTACTGTACATAGTATTTATATCTATCCAACTGATTTATAAAGAATTGATTATTTAGTTGCACTCTATGTAATGCTTCTATTATATAAACAGCATGTGAACACAACATGCTAAGCTTAAATTTTCAAATATATATTTTGTGTAATTGAAACAGCTATAGTCACAGCAGTGGTCAGTGCAATTTGTTTTTATTTCTTTCATGAAAAATATTTCCTATTACAGATATGGAGTTCTTTGTGACTAGATATCTAGAAATTCATGCATTGCAAATGCAACATTTCATAAACGCTTCCTTTTAGATTTGAGTCATATTCGCTCCTCTATAAATCCATCAGTTACAGTATTAACAGCAATAATCACCTATAATCACAGGCTCGCGTGCTCTTGTCCTTACAGCTGTCTGATGCCCAATAAGCGTTTGTAGAGTAAATACTCACCCACCCTTGCACATTTTACAAGCTTAGTTTATGTCAAGTAGAGACAACTTTCGCCAGACACACCCCTAAAACTTGGACGTGGTGGTCTGCGTTTCTGATTGGTCGGGAAGCGCGACTGACAACACCTGCTTAACTCCCTCATCCACATTGACACCCGGACTCTGGGAAATATATCCAGCATCCATCCCTTCTCCACTCTCACACACACGCTCCCTGTGTCATCTCGACAGTCTCCACATCAGATCCCGCGCTGACAGCCTGTTATTATTTATCGCGCAAACTGAGTGGAGAAATGTTGATCAAATGCGCACTAGCCTTGCTGCTTGTCTCCGTTTGGGGGGAATTGGTGGGAACGGATACCGTTGACGTTCACGAGAGTCACCCTGAGAAGCCGGCCAGTCAGAAGGGACGTCTCTCCTTACAGAACACAGGTAAGAGAAAGCAAGTGTTGCGAAGCTGCGATCGATCGCGCTCCAGACTGAGTCTTGTGCGGTCAGAACGCGATTTCAGCGCAAAACCGACCAATGCACATCTCATTTTCCGAATACGCAGGAAGACGATAACTCGTAAATACGGAGCACACGCAGAGAAATCCAATATCTTCGTAAACTATTAATAGCGTGGCACAAGGTAGGCAGAGATATACGGTGACATTGCTGTCAGGTTCGCGCGTGCGTCTTATTTTCGTGGATTCGTGTTTACGCACGTATTTTATTATTAACTGCCATGCAAAGTGCTCATTATAAAGAGTATCAAATATAAACGTGCGCAACTTTTGTTGCATTGTGCGGGCGAGCAAGTTAAACCTGTAGTGTGGAGTGATGCAATGGCTCTACGTGTTGCACTAGGTGGGTCAAACTTAACCGTTCTCACGGCAGAAAGGCAATTTAATCCCGTGCATTATGACAATGAAATACAGCAGCGATGTCAGGCATCAAATCGTTTCAACTTTTGCACGGGACTGGCCCAGTCTAGTTTATTACAGCAGAAGAGCTCAGTACTGTGTGATTCCACGCACGATCCACACGTCCTCACTTTACCTGTGCACCTCCATCAGCAGAGATCCACTGCAATGCATTTACACTGATATTGGGTAGTATTCATATACAAGACCTTAAAAACCTGTTTTCTGTAAAGCTGAAATGCTTTAGGAAAACTCGAAAAGCTTTTGGAATACCTAAATCAGAACATTCAGGTATAATAGAAATAGCCTACTATTTCATTTAGAACATTTCAAAAATTCGAATCTGGGAATCTTTGTGTTCAAATAATAACCACACGTCTTTTGTCACAAACATTAACAAAAAAGGGAGATATTCAGAGAATGATCTGGCTCTGATGATCTCCTTTTGGTGAAGACAGACATTGTTGTGCTCATGTGTTTAACAGTTAGATTGGCTCATATAATGTCACGTTAGAAATAGACAGTCGGTCTGTATTTTTATTTAATCTCTTTACAAAAGCATGAGGATTGAAGTAGCCATTGCGAGGTCCCTAGAAATAACATAAAAAAAATAATAAGTGCAGGCAGTTTGCAGAGCTTTTTACTTTTCATGAACTGATTTATGCTTTATACTTTGGCTTTTTTACGGAACACGATGGGGTTTGAATTTCACAGTAACTTTTATTAACTGTTACGCCTTGCATTAGAGCAAATACCATGACATATTTAATCATTTTTGTCTTATTACTGCACAGGATTTGTTCATTTTAAAATTAAAGTCTTTAAATGGCCAGTTTACATAATGTTTGTGTTTACCCTCTAGTTGCAGTTGTAAAACTTAAATATTTAATGCAGTTCATGCAGCCTTTCTCTTACTACTCTTCTTTAGTAGGACACGACTAACAGACTCATCACAAACTATTTCATAAATACTGCTGCCAATGAGTTGTGAGTTGATCTAATGTATCAAACATTCATCAGTGCTTTTGCAATCTCTAAATAAGCGAATAAAGTGCTCCTTTGTGTATCAGAATTGCTTTTTCAAGTCGAAAAGATTCACATTCTTGTTATATTTCCCTGGTTCTTTTTCTGAATCTCAGTAGTCATTGCTGATCTCTTCAGCAAGGTAAAAGCAATCTCGTCCTGCCCTATATACAGTTAACCTTGCTTTTCCACATCTCAGGCGGTTACTGCAAGATGCCTCCCAGTTTGATGGACTTTAATGGCATACCTTAATTACCACAGCGCGCTCTCAGCTAAATTTGTCCCCTAAATACAGTTCTTCAATTTTCACAGAAGAAACAAAGCCGGAAAATAGGCTTCCGCATTCATGTGTAAAAGGTTATGCAAAGTATATTTCTAAAGCATTTTTATTTCTTATTTAAACATAGACCTGTTGTAGAGATCGCTTTGGATCGGCCAAAATCGAGTGACGCAAACTCTTTATTTAGCTTTAAACAGCATGCTCTGTCTTTCTATCCTCCGCAGCTGAGATCCAGCACTGTCTCGTGAGCGCAGGAGACGTGGGCTGCGGCGTTTTCGAGTGTTTCGAGAACAACTCCTGCGAAATCCGGGGCCTTCAGGAAATCTGCATGACCTTCCTGCACAATGCTGGCAAGTTCGACTCGCAGGTAAGCACATGGTTGCCCCAGTCACCCACGGGGTTCATGTCCCTCAGATGCGTCCAGATGATGGCCCAGCGACTGGCACCGCCTCCAGCCTGGCTCGTGTTTCACAAGGTGCAGGTGGATTTGAAGCAGAGACGCTTATAACGCGGTCTCAAGATGTGTGTCTAGCAAAAACAGTCATACTATTAGTCCATGTTATCCCAGCAGAGAAAGAAAGGCTGTTTATGACTGATAAGACTCTGTTTTAAACACTCACAGGGCAAGTCCTTCATCAAGGATGCACTGAAGTGCATGGCTCACGGCTTAAGGCACAAGTTTAGTTAATTCATTTAATCACACTCCGTGTTGAGTCTGAGGAGCAGCTGCATTTCATGAAAGGTCCACACAGTCACTGTACAGCGACATAAACTGTCATTGCAGTGTCTTTTCCAGCACTGGCCTATAATGAACATATGAGGACAACAGGGAGCAGAGTCGGTCATTTTGAAGTAGAGCAGCAGTGCTGGCAAGCTTTCGCCCGCTTGACTTTAACCGCGACTGACACAGGCCCAGCTCCAGAATCAAATCACTGAGGGTGCTACTTAAATTAGGGTGCTCCAACCTTAATATATATATATATATATATCTCACCTAACATTAAAGTTTTTAAAAATACTTTTACATTGCAGTTATTTCACATTCAATCTTCACATTAATGTAGAAACAACATAAAGACAGTATAGCTGTAATATTTGTATAATGGCATGTTTTTTTATGACTGAAGGCCAGTATCACTGATACCAATACTACTGATGTCTCTAGGAAATTGTTTTTCCCCCCTGATATTTAACCATTGACTACAGCCATTCAACATCACAAGAGCTATCAATTTTAACATTTATTAGACTACTTAAAATAACTTCTAATTTAAGTGAACTTAAAACAATCTTCACATAAACCCATTATAATAAATGTCATATTTAGTTACCTGTGCCCTTCAGCAAGTAGGAAATACACAGAAATTGAATAAAGTTAAAAACACTAAATTATAAATTAAATAGATGAATCCTTAAAGCTACAAAAGTTATTGATTTCCTTTTGATCTTTGATTAATAGACATCACAGCAGCTGATTATTAGGTTTTTCGGCTGCTAATTCTTTAAGAGCTTCCGCTGCTGAATGTGAGACTCATCTGATCTGACGCATCTCTCTTTACCTATTCTGACCCACTTCAGGTCTTAAAGTCTCTACTAATTGAATTGAGTTAAACTGAAAAAAAACTAATCGTCTGCATTAGAGCGCTAATATTGACAGCACTAAAATATATATGCTGTATGCATGTGCGTGTATATATATATATATATATATATATATATATTAGTGCTGTCAAACGAATAATCGCGATTAATCGCATCCAAAATAAAAGTTTGTTTACTCAATATATGTGTGTGTACTGTGTATATTATTATGTATATATAAAGACACACACATACAGTATATATTTTGAAAATATTTACATGCATATTTTTACATTCATATAATTTATATTATATATATTTAATATATAAACATAACATATTTTTCTTAAATATATACATGCATGTGTTTGTTTTTATATATACATAATAAATATACACAGTACACGCATATATATTATGTGAACAAAATTTTTTATTTTGGATGCGATTAATCGTTTGACACCACTAATATCTATATATATTAGTGGCGTCCGTTGCTATGGTGCAAAGAGCGCTCCGTTTATAATCACTAAAAAGCTGTCACTCATCTTAGTTCATCGCGATCTCACAAAGACACGTTTTAATCAATGTTCTCTATGCTGCACAATGAATCTCTTATTTACATCGCGTCTACATTTTTTTTATAATGAGATGATTCGTGCTGAACACAATACCTGAACAAAAACTCCGGTGATTTGAGTGGTGAGTGGATTCTACTGTATCTTTAAAGCCTCTGATTCAAGAAATCAACAGATATGTCTGTGATTGGCTACATTGCTCAACGCTGCAAACAGAAATCAATCTCCAGAGCCCAAACCATAACGCAATGGATAGTTTGCCAAATCTGCAATGAAATGCCATTAATGCAGCTTTAACTGAGGGTGCTATTGATTTTGTTTGAGGGTGCTTAGCACCCCCGTAGAACCAGGCCTGGACTGACCGCTATCATCCCGCTTTCTTAGGCCATACGTCGAGCTGGTGAACATCTTGCTCAGCTGTGGAGAGGAGGTGAAGGAAGCCATTACGCGGAGCGTGCGTCTGCAGTGCGAGCAGAACTGGGGCGCTCTGTGCGACAGCCTGAGCATCTGTACATCCATCACCGCCGCTCCAGCATCAGGCGGCCTCGAGCGACGCCCGGCGCTTTCCTCCCAGTCAGACGCCGAGCACCACAAGAGCGCTCGAACAGGAGACAAGGACAAACCCGGCAAGGTCGGCTTCAGTTCCCACACAAGAAGTCGGAGCCAAGGCCCACGCCGCGCCAGTTTAGAGGCCGGCCCCGCCGAGCAGGAACACTCAAAGATCAGCGACATTCGGAGGTGAAATAGCAGGATCACCTAAACTGACCATGACACCCCAATTCCCCACTTCACAGACTCAGCAGACCTCTTAATTCAACCCATCCATCCTCACATCTCCACAGTCATTCCAGCACATTTTGCAGGGTAAATGTGGTGCAACTTTTTTGATACTCCATATTATAGGACAGATTGTTAATTTTGTAGAATTGCTTTTATTTTAGTTCTAATACAGCATCTCTATTTTGCAAATCATATCAATCACCTTGTTTATTTATTTTATGCTTCATGCAACATTTGAATATAAAACATGTACATATAAATCTATGTATATCTATATTTATATAAACACGTCTAAATATAGCCTCCATATTCAGTAACGATATACTATATGTAATATAGTGCTTGCTGTTGTACTAGTTACATTATTGCACCAATTACACATCTGACTGTAGATATGTAAGATACGTTTGCTTGTTTCAAAAATGTGTGTAATTGTTATTTGAAATACTTGATTAAATATAAGCTGTACAGGATTGAAGTCCAGGTCTAGCACAAACAGTACGACGCTCTGTGCTTCTTAGAAGGAAAGCGAAGTCAAAACAACGTCCAGTAACAAGCTTATTGTGCCTTGAGAATATTACATAGAGGCTTTACCCCAAAATGAACTGTGGAACCCGAGCAGATGTATGATAGTAAAAACTTCTAGCTGCCTCACGTCTCAGTATGATAAAGCGCCCTGATAGTATCGCTTAAGTCTAATGTGTGTGCTACATTTCACATCCCAAACAGATTAGTTGAACATAGGAACAACTTTAGCGCACAGTGTCTCATGGAAAGCAGGCCTGCCTGTGCTCTGGCCAAGTCCACAGTCAGCCGCTGGTGTTTCCAAGTAAAAAATAGCAGTTTTCTCCCAGAGCCACTGAGAAGAGCCAGAAGCTGGAATTGCAGTCGACTGGCCTTAGACCCAGGAACTGGGTTAAGTCTACATAGCTCAGGGTATTACTGACAATAATATTGAAATGGGTGAATTATTGTTTACTATAGCTACGAAAAGAATTGTTTTGGGTCCTTGCCACGTGATTGGTTAATAAAATGTTCGGAGCTGATTGTTGGTTTAAGAATAAGGAATGGCCTGTACAGTTCTGCTATTCATCAGCCTAAAGACAACAGTAGTTACTTTGACCAATCATCTTCTTAATTCACTCAGGTATTCCAATGAACATGTGGGCAAAAATGTGATCAACTTTGGGTTTAAACCTGGAAAACATTTTTAGATTGTTACAAGAAATGAAAAAAATCTGTGTACAACTATTACATTGAATAATAGATTCCATATCAGTACAGATAGCATGTGTTCCAATTGTTTTAGGAAAAATAAATACTAAAGCTCATTTCTTACTCAGATGTGTCTTTCTGGATTTTCTTTTTTCACACACAGCATTTTAGCACAACAAAAGTGAGTATTTAGAAATGTATTTATAATATATTTATTATATTATTATAACTTTTTTTATTGTGATCGTTGTTAATAATTTTTTGGCTTTGGCTTTAAATCAGCTAATTGTGGCTAAATATGCCCATACGTCTATATAGACTGTGTGTGTGTGCGGGCGCAAATTTTATTATAAATTATATGATAGTTGATATAATTAATATAATTTAATATATTAGAATTAAATATTCAGTATATTGTATATAAAACGTTTACAGAAAAACACACATTTTATTATTTAATAATAGTATTATTTAATAATAATATTTGGTATTGAGAAACGGCCTGGGCTGCCTTTCCCAAAAGCATGGTAAGCCTAAGTTGATCGTAGCTCCATTGGTGACAATGGTTCAACGATCAATTTTGGCTTGCTATGCTTTTGGGAAACGCAGCCCAGTTTGTAGTGATGGTCATTTTTCTTACATTGTTCCGCCATTAGATGGCGACTGTTTTAATGAGTGAGTCAGCGGCAATGACTTTTATTTTGAAAAGGACCATAACTAATAAGAAGTTATTTAAACTTTTCGACATCGTAAAGACTCTATCAGAAAATTAATTGAGCAGTGTTTTCATCGAAAATCTCCCTCAACGGATGAAAGGCTAGTACGACAAAGATATCGCTTTCCTCAGCGGACATTCAAACTGTTTCATTGTGAATATATTGAGCTGAAGAATGAATACTGTATCAAATGCAGGTAATCACACACACCTCTGATAATTCTCTGCTCTACATAATACAATAAGATTTCAATGAAGCAACCAATTCTAATTCTAAAAAGTTCTAAATTGACTTGATTTGGGTCCTTGCCACGTGATTGGTTAATAAAATGTTCGGAGCTGATTGTTGGTTTAAGAATAAGGAATGGCCTGTACAGTTCTGCTATTCATCAGCCTAAAGACAACAGTAGTTACTTTGACCAATCATCTTCTTAATTCACTCAGGTATTCCAATGAACATGTGGGCAAAAATGTGATCAACTTTGGGTTTAAACCTGGAAAACATTTTTAGATTGTTACAAGAAATGAAAAAAATCTGTGTACAACTATTACATTGAATAATAGATTCCATATCAGTACAGATAGCATGTGTTCCAATTGTTTTAGGAAAAATAAATACTAAAGCTCATTTCTTACTCAGATGTGTCTTTCTGGATTTTCTTTTTTCACACACAGCATTTTAGCACAACAAAAGTGAGTATTTAGAAATGTATTTATAATATATTTATTATATTATTATAACTTTTTTTATTGTGATCGTTGTTAATAATTTTTTGGCTTTGGCTTTAAATCAGCTAATTGTGGCTAAATATGCCCATACGTCTATATAGACTGTGTGTGTGTGCGGGCGCAAATTTTATTATAAATTATATGATAGTTGATATAATTAATATAATTTAATATATTAGAATTAAATATTCAGTATATTGTATATAAAACGTTTACAGAAAAACACACATTTTATTATTTAATAATAGTATTATTTAATAATAATATTTGGTATTGAGAAACGGCCTGGGCTGCCTTTCCCAAAAGCATGGTAAGCCTAAGTTGATCGTAGCTCCATTGGTGACAATGGTTCAACGATCAATTTTGGCTTGCTATGCTTTTGGGAAACGCAGCCCAGTTTGTAGTGATGGTCATTTTTCTTACATTGTTCCGCCATTAGATGGCGACTGTTTTAATGAGTGAGTCAGCGGCAATGACTTTTATTTTGAAAAGGACCATAACTAATAAGAAGTTATTTAAACTTTTCGACATCGTAAAGACTCTATCAGAAAATTAATTGAGCAGTGTTTTCATCGAAAATCTCCCTCAACGGATGAAAGGCTAGTACGACAAAGATATCGCTTTCCTCAGCGGACATTCAAACTGTTTCATTGTGAATATATTGAGCTGAAGAATGAATACTGTATCAAATGCAGGTAATCACACACACCTCTGATAATTCTCTGCTCTACATAATACAATAAGATTTCAATGAAGCAACCAATTCTAATTCTAAAAAGTTCTAAATTGACGTTTTCTAATGTTTTCGGCTTCAAACTGGTAACTTGAGATTTGTATCCGTGGTGGAAGGATTCATTCCGCACATGGAATGTTTTGTGGTTTCTTATTTATTTACACACTTGTGCCATCGAACTGTTGTATAAACTTAATATCACATAAGCCACACAATCCCTATCCCAAAAAACACAAAATCATAGGACATAATGTCTACAGACCTGTTGCCCTAACCTCTGTGGTCAATTGAAGAACATCACTGGACCCTTGCTGGAGCTCCTGCAGTTTGCTTGGGTCTACACTTCATCCTGCAACATCTGGACAAACCAGGGACTTACAGTCAAACCAAAAATTATTCAGGCACCTTCAAAATTTCTCACATTATCACAGTTTATTTGCTATAGTTTAGAAAATGGTAATAAAATATGACAAGAACTCGAGTTAAACTGTGTCAGAAAAAAGCATCTTTAAAATGTCAGATAACTTTGATAGGAAGGGAAGCAATGGATTAAAATTAAACAAAAATTATTCAACTGTTATATTTAATTACACAATTAGATAATACCAGTTTAGGTCAACCAGTTAGCAATGATTATTTTTTGTTCAGTCTGTGGTGTAAAAAGGTCACATTAGCAATTAAAGAAAAAACACTTAAAGGGTTAGTTCACCCAAAAATGGGAGTGCATAAAGGCCTCCTGTAGCGACTCGATATGTTTTTGTAAGAAAAATTCATATTTAAAATGTTATAAACACTTTTCTCTCACTTCCACTAACTGTCGTAGGCGGAAGCCGTTCTAGGCGGATGGTTTTTGTGTGAGTGAGATTAGTTTTTGTGCAAGTGAGATTAGTAGGCCTAAATGCATGTTGACATTCTAGAACTACAGTAACATCATGTTCACACAGCGCACACAACACCTCTGCACTTACTCCCGATTTCTCAACATGCCGACACCAGAGTCAGTCAATAAATGGGAAAGCAAAGTAACTGGAGTGACTTATTTGAAAAATATCTTGTAAAATAGGGTTGACATTTGTTCTTTTTGTTTCATATTTGTTCATGAGTAAGCCTAAACTTAATTTAAAAAAAATTCAATTTGCATTAAAAAAATAGCTTAAATGTGTTTGTATTTTTTTAATGCATCAAACAACAGGTGTCTGAACAGACAGAATGGATAGAACCTCTACAGGAATATAAAATTGCATCAAATCTGCATGTAAAGTTTCACAAACAAAATTAAATAAGAATAAGTAATAAAACACAAATAAATATAAAATGAACAAATATAACATTGTAAAAATATATAGAGGAACTCCTTATGCATCAGTGGTATTACAAATATATATATGTGTGTGTGTGTGTGTGTGTGTGTATACAGTATATATATATGTGTGTATATGTGTGTGTGTGTATGTATGTATGTATGTATGTATGTATGTATATATGTGTGTGTGTGTGTGTGTGTGTATACAGTATATATATATATGTGTGTGTGTGTGTGTGTGTGTACAGTATATATATATATATATATATATATGTGTATGTATGTATGTATATGTGTGTGTGTGTGTGTATGTATATATATATAATATTTAAAGAATATGAATACGAATTAGAGAATTTTTTACAATGAATAAACATTTTCTGAACAAAATTAAAAATTAACAGTGTAATTCACAAAATTATTAGTTTTCTTTTTTATAGATTTACTAAATTTTGGATTAAATTCAATTCAATTTAAATTTAATTAAATTGGATTTAAATTTTGGATTTCATTTTTCCTGGAAGAATTCAGATGCTTACCTATACTAGAAGGCAGCCTAAAATATCAAAGTTGAGTTATGAAACAGCTTAACAGCAATGTTCTTTGCTTCTTTTTTGTTATTCTGACCAAATATATGTAGCCATTCACTTTCACTGAACCTTGAAAAACTCTATTTTCTCAATTAGTCTATAATAGAAGTGAGTTATAATGAAAACTGTTTGTTTACCTACATTCTTCAAAATAGCTTTATTTGTGTTCTGCAGAATAAAGAAAGTCATACAGGTTTGGAACAACACGGGGGCGAGTAAAGGATGACAGCATTTAAATTTTTTAGGTGAACTATCACTTTAAGCATCGGATAAGTATACATATTTCTGCCAATATAACTGCAAGACAGACATGTGTTTGTTTTTGTGAAGAGGTTATTACTTATGTCTATACTCTGTTGACTGTAATACAGGAATGAATGAAACAGAGGCAGCAATATCACTGCTATGTTCAAATCCGCCCCCAGGAGGCAGATTCTGCAAAACTTCAGGACAGAAAGGAGTCTAGATTAGCAAATGTGCTACAATGTAGTTTAATTTCACAGGCAACATAATAAGTGTTATACATTAGCTATATTGTAAAATAAAATGATTTAAAGAAAAAGATTATAAAAAATGAAGTGCTATGGAAAAAGTGTGGAGCTTCTGTCTTCTGAACAGGGAATGTTTTTTGGAAAACAGTCACTTATAGAGAGACTATAAACTCCACATCCAGTGGCACTCATGAACTCAGCTGCAGGAGGGTCTGTGAAATCATACGGGAGCAACCAGCTGCAAAAGCCCTCTTTAATTATGATTAATATAGTGACAAAGTCTTTTTGAAATATGAGCTTATGAACATGTTTCAGTGTGAGCGAGTAGTCAAAACTATTCTGAGGCATCCAAAGGAGAGCAGGTCATCTGACTCCCATCGGGAGCAATCATGTTCCTGTCTGCCCGACTAATCCACTGCCAAAGCTGTGAACATGAGTTCATAAAGAAAACTCTTATTCCCCGAGACATGCGAGACAAATGATGTGATGACTAAACGCACAGCTCTGAATCGCCGTAATGATTTTCTTCTTGTTTTTCGTGCAATATTACAGATTATCCACATCTGATTTTACAGTGTTTTGTTTTGTTTTGCAACTTCAACCTCGTAGTTTTTATTTTAATTTCCTTCAATACTGGCATGAATTAATAATGTGCATTAACTTTTAGGGATGAACTACACAAATGCATTATATTTATGCTTTTTAAAAGACTTTTATAGTTTAATTTAGGCTAGTTAAACATTTAAATCATTGTAATAATAAGTAATGACTAGCCTACAAAAACTACACATGAAAAGACATTTTAGCTTTTCTTTCTTATAGCTACTTTAAAGCAGTGTTTATAATAATTTAACCGACGCAGGATCAATTATGTCGTCAAAATTACTGGATAAATCCACGAATAAACACATTACAAAAAAATTGTAAAACGTAGCAAAGCAAGAAAGTAGGCTAGCCTAGAAAAGCGGATTCTTGGAGCCCGGTCTCATGAAAATGCGTATAAATAGTTCGCTAAATAAAAACGAAAACTCGTGGTATCGATACGCAAAAATTTACTTTGGCGTGTATATGCTACGCATGTGTTTGGCGTGCATATAATACGCAGTTTTCGCGTGCATATGATACGCATCTACCCCACAACCCTAAACCCACCCATCGCGTAGCATATACACGCCAAAGTCCATTTTTGCATATCAATACCACTAGTTTTCGTTTTTATTTGGCGTACTATGTATACGCACTTTCATGAGATCGGGTTGATTCTTGATACAAAATAAAGATAAGCACAATTCCTTAATTGGCTATAAACGTATATAGGCCTATCTAATTGCACACATAATCCAGTGTTTAATGTTACACGATGAAATTGAATTTTACATAATGATTTTTTTTTATTTATAAAAAAACCATTTGTGAATATTTAATTCTATAATAAGTCTTGACATTTAGCACGGGTCATATTTAGTTGAAGCAAGTCTAAACACAGCTGCCTTAAATTAAGTGTTGAAAACGTGTTAGATTAAATATAAATCCATTAAAAATCCCCACGCATGCAGCCAGGTCTCGTGCATGAGCTTCCTTCAGGAGGTGTTAAATGTGCAAGTGATTGACAGGGATGAAGAGCTCTGTGGTTTCATCACTGCAGCAGACTCATTTAGATAACACCCATCTCACCCCTCTGCCCCATCGTTTCCTAAACAGGTCGGCCTACAGGAAGTTTTCAAGAACGTTATCCAACTCTTTATCTGCTCCAAATGCGCTGTTGAAAGATAAACCTGCAGACGCAGTTGCTTTGCGGGAGTTTGTGCCTCTTCTTCTCTCGACCATGACTAGTCTGTCATAATATTTATTTCAGAAATGCATCAAACAAGACGAATTATTCGACTGTGCTCCAAGCAAGCTCTGTCTCAGAAAACCGTAGTAAACTCTCAGAAACATTTGCACGTATCGATACGCAAAAATTGACTTTGGCGTTCATATGATACGCATGTGTTTGGCGTACATATAATACGCAGTTTTCGCGTGCATATGATACGCATCTACCCCACAACCCTAAACCCACCCATCGCGTAGCATATACACGCCAAATAAATTTTTGCGTATCAATACCACGAGTTTTCGTTTTTATTTGGCGTACTATTTATACGCACTTTCATGAGATCGGGTTGGACTGTCACTGACTGCAGTGGCGCTCGGTGGAGGAGATGCTTCATAAATCACCGTGATATAAAGCAGTTTCCATAAGCTGCGGAGTCAGTTTACTTTATTTCACCAATTATTGCAGCGACGGATAAGGGAGTGTTGATTCGCTCATAGAGGAAAGTGCTCGCGTTCATTTATCAGAAACGCCTGTCTGAGACTCGGACGCACTGATTTTCTCCAAAACTATAAACATGAAGGTCTAGTGCAGACACGAGCACCATTTACTCTGCAGCATTAACCGTTAGAGATCAAATAAACGATAATACTGTCTGTCTCCTCTGCACAAGCACAAACGATGACTAATATCCAGAGGAACGGCACCACTGTCCAATGCTGCTGCCAAAAATCTGGACTAGTGTCCATATTGCAGTGTAATTACAGCTTTAACATATAGGAACTAACTACTTAATATGCAATTGCTTTAAGGAGCTTGTAGTTAGTTTATTATTATTATTGATGAGTCACTAAGCATGTATTACAGTAATGTATTACAGTAACTGATAGGCTGAGTAACGTGTAACAGACAGTGTAACATTGGTATTACCGAATGATCACAAATGTCCAAAACGAGCCTATTTGATTAAATAAAACTGAAATAAATGCAGATTCACTTCAATTTGAAATAAACACTTTTAATTAGAACTAATTAACATAAATGAGAAAATAAAGAAACTAGTAGCCTTTCTGTAGGCCTATTGTCTACAATTGTCTACTGTATTGTCTGTCGTCTAAATGCATTGTTTAAATAGAAAATGCACGCAAAATATTTGATCTAAAATGAACGTATAGGCCTATATATATATATAGTTACATAATTTTTTTATTATAATTACATGAATATAATTACATGATAATTACAAATTTATTCAAAAGTATAAAATAAAAGATGTCCAAACTGGTATCTGTAACTATCACACTATCAGTCACAGATGTCTAAGTCTAATCTGTAGGCTATATGTGTTTTTGTATTATATCATTTCCGCCACACAGATCTATATTTTATTATTATATGAATTGCCATGTGTTGCTCTTCTGCTGCATGCGGCTGTTCGGCGTGGGTGGGTTTCTGGTTTGTTGTCATCTGTTATCACGTCTTGATAACAAACCCAGTGGCACCAGAATCTTTCAGTGGTAGACAGTTGGGTTTGTCATTGCAGGTTTCAGGTTCCAGCAATGGCACTGTCTGATCCCTTGGAGAAAACTCTTCTCTGGCCTGTAGTTTCCTCTGGATTAAGCAATTAAGAGGAAAACAAACAAACCGAGTGCGCACTCTTGCGCTCAGTGCCAGTTCAAGCCAAAAGGGACATTTGCAGCCTCGTAGTTAGTAGCTAAGGGATGATTTAAATCCATCTCAAATAGCCTTTGATGCTGACATGGCATTACATAAATATATACTATCTATCTATTTAAATCCATCTCTCTCAGAGCTGACAGACTTCACTTGATAATAAAGCGTTGACTTGAATTGCAGCACTGCAACTAATAAAAACAGGCAACACCGAGCGAACGTTAAAAAATAGCAAGATTAATATGGATAGCAGCAATGTTTGTTGGTGTTAGTAAAGTTGCTATAATTGGTGGATATTATATGCATGGACTTGTATGGAACTCTCACAAGTCATTTTAATATTATGCCTCATTTGGCCAATGACAAGCTCTGAAATGTTGAGCCATGCCCCCTGCCTCATTACAGCATGCAGTCACCCCAAAAGTGTGTTATGAGGGCTCTATTAGAAACATAAGCGTGGGTTTATAGGCTACCTCTAAACACAAAAGTTTTACCCTATTCATTAAACGACTAGGCACCCCTGATAAATGCCAACCGGGTCGCCCAAGAGGACCATCATTCCATGGCAATGTTCTCCAGCCAGATGACTTCCACTCCTTTCTCAGTGCGGGACATATTGAACCTGGAGCAGAATCAGGAGGACTTGGTCTCTCTGGACATGTCTCAGCGGCTGGACAGTGCACTTATTCCGACCTCATCCTGCATGCTGTCCACTTTCAAACAAGAGCAGTTCATGGAAATGCCATCCGGAGTCTCTCTGTTCGGCGAAGACCTTCAGGACGACAAAGGCAACAAAAACAGCTCTCTGAACTTCGGTACCGCTGCCTTTTATGGGAAGAACTTCCTAGAAATGGACTATGTTAAAGACGCAAAGACGGACGACACGTTTGAAGACAAAGAGAAAAAAGGTGAGCGTTCACAAGACTCGGACATTTATTGGAAACTAAAGATGCGTTTCATGATGATTAAAAACTTGGCTGAAAAATGCATAATAACTCATAATATTGAGTTAAATAAAAAAACAATTAAATATGCGCACGTGTCTAGATTGATTCTAACACTAATTAGACTACCATAATTGTACATTTTCCGTAGTTTTTTAGTTATTTTTATTACGTTTTTTAGTAGGCTAATAAAGCTGCCGTTTTCAAAGTTCATGATTAAATTTCTTTATATATCTTAGGATCCATAGAGAAAGTTTAGCATCCACCGATCCTTCTTCGGAATAAAATGTGCCTCACACTTAGGGAAAATGGTTATTTTAAGAACTGTTCAGAAAAGTTCTTTAGGGAATTTGAAATAGTTGTTTTATGTCATCGCTGCGAAAACTCCATTTGGAACCTTTATTTTAAAGAACGTATGATGGGATAAAACGGCGCAGTGCATACAATTCAACTCACTGAAATTGAAAATGTTTTAAGTTGAAAAAGTTTTAAATTATGTTTTACATTTTTTAAGTAAAATCCAAGAGGTTCAAACCTCCCAAGAGGTTACAACCTGCAGCGAAAAGGTCACTTATTAGTCCCTATGAATTAAAAAAACCGTAGAAATGAAATTGTTTCATTTCTAAATGGAATGATTGGATACAAACGTAGGCCTAAGTGTTATTATATTGATGATCTGTGTCCCATCTATGAAATAAATCATCCATTTTCAGACATCAGCTGCTCTCAGGAAGATCCAAGTGAAGATCTGAAGCTGGATGATGCGGATCGACCCAAGCAGAGGAAAAGGAGGAAGCCTCGTGTTCTGTTCTCTCAAGCGCAGGTGTACGAGCTGGAGCGCCGCTTCAAACAGCAGAAATACCTCTCCGCACCTGAGAGAGATCATCTAGCCAGCGTGCTCAAACTCACCTCCACACAGGTCAAGATCTGGTTCCAGAACAGACGCTACAAGTGCAAGAGGCAGCGTCAGGACCAGACCCTGGAGATGGTGGGCATCGCTCCTCCGAGACGCATCTCGGTGCCGGTTTTGGTTCGGGATGGAAAGCCGTGCCTGGGCGACGCTTCCACATACAACACCTCTTACAATGTGGGGATCAATCATTTCACCTACAACAGCTACCCTGCTTTTAGTAATTTCCCGAGTCCGGGCAACACGAACTACTCCTGCAGCTATCCGTCGAGCATGTCCTCCATCCAGCCCTCACAGTCCAACAGCAGCTACATCAACTTTGGAGTCGGGGATCTAAATAACGTGCAGGCTCCGTTTCAGTCCAGCAGCGGGGTTCCCTCACTACACGGCATCCGAGCTTGGTGAAAAAAAAAGAACTTGAATTGCATGTATGGACATTTATATTCAAATAATATTTTCATAATTGATGATTACTATTTGAATAGACAGAATGCGGGCCGGTGATGGTTTTGCTCTGTCAGATGCAAGATGCATTCTTTCTTATGCTTTAATAGCTATTTTTCCGTATAGCCGACGCATCGTTTTCTTTAAAAACATGTCTGAATAATTTGCTTGCACTTGAGTTAAATTATGAGAGATAAACCGCACGTGGAATAGGTAGATTATTTATCATTTTCACCAGATGTATTATGAGGCTTTTATAAATCTCGAAAGAAGTTCCTATGTTTTATCTTTCTTTTTTTCTTTTCAAGGCCAGTCTCATTTTTATCAAAAATTAATAGACCATTCATATTAACTGTAACCAATAATGCGCAACAATTAATGAACTATTGTTAATATCCAGAAAGTACCGCACGAATACGGCTCGTATTAAGGTGTTGTTATTCATTTGCTTGTGTAAGTCTGATATGTAAACCTTTTAAGAGAAAATAATAAAGGCTTTTCAAGAATGTAGCCTATGCAGTTATTATTTGGTTTGAGAATAACTATTAAAATGTTAGCATAAACAGTACTAATAATTGATATTTGACGTGTAGGATAATTAAAACTATATTTGTATTTACAAATTACATTCCTAAAATTGATAAACACTTTATTATTATAAAAGTTATCTTATTCCTGTTCCTTATTTGTAGGCCTTGACGACTTCATCGATATTTTCCATTAAAGTGTTTTGTTGTTGTTTTACCCTTTTTTATACCTTAATTTTGGCTAAACACGATTTTGCAAGTTTAAACATTTTCGGGGTCACTGTTTTACCAAAGGTGAACCTGAGATATACCTACTTTTCTATGACTTATTCGTGTAAATCAAATAAAAAAAGATTTTAAATAAATATAATATTTAATAAAGACTTATTAAAGGTTCATTCTTGCGCTGTAAACCTGCAGAAATAACCCCAGATTGCAAAAAGGCCTAATTCAGCATTTATCATTTTTCTGTATCGTGTGATTTGATTTGTCAGGTCGTCAGAGTAAAACGTGCAGCTGAGTTTAAGTTAAACTAAACTCTCTAATCGCGCATCCACCAGCAAAATGCTTTTGGTCGATCGCAACAGATGCTCAAACCTAGACCATTTACTTTTTTTTGTATGCTATTCTTGCAAAGGTTGATTTCACACTTGATTGACAACACAAAAGTGCTCTGCTTAGTGTGCAGAATGGCACAATTTGCTTGACATGGAGAGGTAAGGGTGCATGGCTGCGCATGCAAAGACTTGGATGGAGGAGGGAAGGAGATCCACATTTGCTGCCACTTAAAATGAGTAATAGATTGCCCTCGGGCATCTCTCTGGCCTCTCCACACATATCAGTACAATTCCCCCTCTCCACTGCATCTACCTACAACTGAGCCAGCGTCTAGCTGAAATATATATATATTACAATAGCAAGCTTACTGTGGAAATGATTGTCGTTTCAAGTCAAATACAGGGCCACTGAGATGTACAGAGAAAGGTCACACAGTAATAATAGTGGCCCACTCTTCAGAGGCGTTGAAAAGAACAAGTCAGATAACATGGACGCACATCTCTAAAAATAACAGGCCTTGTCCTCCGGCCACAATGGAAGGAGAATGACAGAGAGAGAGAGAGAGAGCGAGAAAGAGACCAGGGATGGAATAATCAGCTTTTCCGGGTCTTATCGGAGCAAAGACAGGGTCGCATGCCTCTTTATCAGCGGAGCTCTGATTATGGCCATGGCTTTTCTGAGCTTTTCCCCCTGTGATACTCTGGTTCTGTCCCGCTGCTGCTTCATCACTGCGCGGGATGTGAGTTTAACTCACCTAAATTGCCTGTCATACTGTAGGTGTCCATGTGACAGCCTCCAGTGTCCCCAGAGTTAAATCAACTCTGCTCAGAGTACATATTTTCCCAATCTACAGAGTGTTATAGTAACACTGAAGCAGAGTTACCACTGTTGAGGATTGTGTGGAAAGTTTTCATGTCTAAAAGCCTGAGCAGAAGTTGTTCATCTTCGACATTGTTAACAGCGGGTTTTCTTTACTAACGCTCAATCATTACTTAATTAATTGCCTAAGTATCCCATTAACTTTAACTCGGCTTCAGTGTTATTTTTAACACTCTGTAGATTGGGACAATATGTACTCTGAGCAGAGTTGATTTAACTCTGGGGATTTTGCTGTGTAGCATGGGTTCAAAACTGAGGGCTGACTGTCCCCAGAGTTAAATCAACTCTGCTCAGAGTACATATTGTCCCAATCTACAGAGTGTTATAGTAACACTGAAGCAGAGTTACCACTGTTGAGGATTGTGTGGAAAGTTTTCATGTCTAAAAGCCTGAGCAGAAGTTGTTCATCTTCGACATTGTTAACAGCGGGTTTTCTTTACTAACGCTCAATCATTACTTAATTAATTGCCTAAGTATCCCATTAACTTTAACTCGGCTTCAGTGTTATTTTTAACACTCTGTAGATTGGGACAATATGTACTCTGAGCAGAGTTGATTTAACTCTGGGGATTTTGCTGTGTAGCATGGGTTCAAAACTGAGGGCTGACTGTTAAACCGTGAAGGCTTATCCTAAAAAGTACATTATGTGTAGTTTTCATAAAAATAAGACTTAAATTAGATTAACTGTATGTAATACAAATGTGACCCTGGACCACAAAACCAGTCTTAAGAGTCAATTTTTCGAAATTGAGATGTATACATCATCTGAAAGCTGAATAGATAAGCGTTCCATTGATGTATGGTTTGTTAGGATCGGACAATATTTGGATGAGATACAACTATTTGAAAATCTGGAATCTGAGGGTGAAAAAAATCTAAATATTGAGAAAATCATCTTTAAAGTTGTCCAAATTAAGTTCTTAGCAATGCATATTACTAATCAAAAATTAAGTTTTGATATATTTACAGTAGGAAATGTACAAAATATCTTCAAGGAACATGATCTTTACTTAATATCCTAATGATTTTTGGCATAAAAGAAAAATCTATAATTTTGACCCATACAGTGTATTGTTGGCTATTGCTACAAATATACCCCAGCGACTTAACACTGCTTTTGTGCTGCAGGGTCACATATGAGAAAATAAATTGATACGATGCAGATCAAAACACACAACTGTTCAAAGGTTTTGAGTTAGCAATTAATGCTTTTATTCAGCAAGGACACATTAAATTGATCAAAAGAGACAGACATTTATGTTTTCACTTTCTATTCATCAAAAATATATATATATAAAAAAAAGATTTCCAGCACAACTCTTTTCAACGCTGATAATAATAATTAATGTTTCAGATCAGCATATTAGAATGATTTCTGAAAGATCATGTGACACTTAAGTCCGGAGTACTTGTTCAGCTAAAATTCAGCGTTGCCACCACATAATATAATAAATTACATTTTAACATGTATTCAGCATAAAACAGTTATTTATAATATTTCACAATAGTACTGTTTTTACTATATTTTTGAATTATTTTCAATATATTTTGAAGAGAATAAAACTTTTGAACAGCAGTGCACATAAACTAAACTACTTTGAATATTTAACTTTCAGGCTTTCCAATCTAGAACAACTTTGATATACCAGACTCAATTAGATACTTTTTTTTAGCTACATCACTAATTAAAAACCCATGACACAAAATTTGTAATTCCAGGTTTCTCATAAGAAATAATCCTCGGCTTACACTGTAAAACGTTTTAAAATGAAGAGATTTGATTCATAATTCACTTCTTTTGCAAGATTTCTAACTTCAGAAAATGTCTCTTTATGGTACTCTTAATAATACCGTTATCATAAATATATGAAGCATTATAGTTAAGCGCAAAAAGTGTTATGGTATGAAAATAAATTATGACGGCAACAAAATGACGAGACAAATTAGTTGGTCATATATATTTTCATGACATGATCAACCGTTTCACAAGGAAAGCAAAACGTTTTTACGGCTTGTAGGTGCCTTTCTCTTCTTTTATCATTTATGAATCATATTCATTGCTCATACTTTGGTCAGTATTTAAAAGAAAGGAAAAAGTCTTTTCTTCAGGATGTACAAGACCGTGGCCAGGAAGAGCGCGAGAGCGAGGAAAATAAGCAGCTTGTCTGTCAGTTCCCGACGATTGTATTTAATGATCAGCTTTCTGCCCAGCTGTATCGTTCCTGTCATGGCTTTAAACTCTTCATTAGTTTCCTGCACGGTCCTGGAAGACGTCGCTACAGGAGTTAAACGAACAATACAGCATTAGTTTCCCAGCGTGCAGACGTGGATAAAAATGGAAAACCTGCGGGATGCCCACCTAATGTGCTCATGGTCTCCTCGCTCTGCTGAACCTGCTGTGCCATCATCCGGCTGATGCTCATCAGACTCTCTGTTATGCCACTGGAGGTCTGAGCGAGGCTTTCTTTGGTCATCTTTCTGCGAGAATGAACTCAGGCGATCGGAAGTAGCATTAAAAACCTCCTTCAGTGAAAAAATGCTGCTTTCGAACTCACCTGTGTCTTATCGACATGTCCTCTGAATTGAACAAATCTTCCTTCTCCAGCTTATCAATGGAGAGTTTACAGGCGAGATTGGCCTTCCTCCAAGCCGTCTGATTACTGCAAGAAAAACACTCTTCATTTAAGACCAATTACACTGCACTCCTTCCACTTGAATAATGCAAACTGTGCATTACTCTATAAAATGCATTGAAACTGAGAAGAACCTAAGCATCTGTTTCCGATGTCCTTCTGCTTTATTGAGTAGGGTCAGCTTGTCAGACTCTTTGTCCTGTTCTTTTCCCATTTGCTCCAGATCCTGTTTAAAAAGGTCTTAAGTTTAGAATTCGCTTAATAAGCAGCAAATGTGCACACATTGTTTCTCACCTGAATCCGTTGTCTAAGATTGCAGAATTGTTCTTTTACTTGTGAATTGAAATCTGTCAGTTTGCTCTGTGGTCCTGTGCATTCACTCACATCCTGCAATGTTTGAAAACATGATATGGATCAATATGTGCAGCTAGTTACAGGAGAAGAATATTTAGCAAGACACATAAAAATGATCATTTAACATGGCACTAACAAACGACAAAATTCTTAATTTTCCATAATAACATTAAAATGCCATTCGTCACTTAGTAGCTTTTTATGGTCCTTGTAATTCATTAATTTCATCAGCATTTCTATTTTTTTTTTTTTTTTAATACTGTCCCCAAAACAACACTAATATGACAACAATCGTAATGTTTAAGTTTTATAAATATGAACAATAAAACATTAATACCTGAACGAGAGCTTTTATTTCTAAATCATACTTGATGATTTCTTGTTCACATATTCGGATGTGTACATCTGCAGAGGATGCCATCGCTGCAGTCTGAGCACTTCCGGAAGTACACTCACTGCCGATGTCAAAATAAAAGTCGTGACACTCCTGTTTAGTTATTGTTTGAGGACTGAATGTTAACCATAGACTGTAAAGGATGTTGAAAATTGAAGGCATTCATTATTTTTTGTTTGATTTTTTAGGATATGCTTTAGTGCTTTAAAATGCAGTTTATCAGCTTGATTATCAACACTTTTACCCTGAATATAGAGGGTAGATGCACCAGTTAAATATGGACATTTTACAAAATGCAGTCCTGGGGCATATTTTCACACTGTGTGGGGTAAGTTGTCACAATGTAGCCTGCCATTAAACAGCCCATGCGTTTCAGCCAAATTTTGAAAACAACAAATAATTTGTGTTATTAATCAATTGTATAACCTTATAACATTCAAATATGTGTGAGGACTTGCCCCAGCTTGACGACTGTGATAAACACTCTAGAGAGCACATCTCAACCAATTGAAATCTGCCTTAATTATATAATTGACTCTTGTCTGATATAACTATCCTGGAATTTTAGTTCAGAGAGAAAAACATTTTCTTAGTTTAAAACATGCAAAATAACCGCAAAACATACTTTGGAGAGTTGACTCAAAACCAGTGCTGGGTAACAAAACACATGTAATCTGGATTACATAATCAGATTCCAAAATATTAGTACTTGTAATTTGGTTATATTACATTTTAAAATGCTCATAATTGGATCACAGTTACATTATGGATTACACGATTACAAGTGATTCACACATTAGCAGTAAATGATTTATATGCAGTTTATTGATTCTTTTTTTCTCTTTTAAATGTTCCTTTCTCAAAAATTCTACTGTGTGTCATATCATTTAGCTTTGAAAACTCACAATATCGAATGGCTAGGTAAATGTCAGGTAAATTAATTTGTGATCCACGCCTCTGAATTTAAGCACCCCTCAGTCAACTATACCATGTTAATATTTTAATAATTTTTAATAAATTCACGTTCACAGTTCTCTGATCTCGATTAATGGTCACACTGACATGCAGGTAAACAAATAAAAATAAATTAATTTGTGATCCACGCCTCTGAATTTAAGCACCCCTCAGTCAACTATACCATGTTAATATTTTAATAATTTTTAATAAATTCACATGTTCACAGTTCTCTGATCTCGATTAATGGTCACACTGACATGCAGGTAAACAAATAAAAACAAGATGTAAAAACGTAATTTAATGTATGCATGTTAGTTTGACATTTTTCTGATTTAATTAGGCTAATATGATCTTTTCATTAACTCATAAACCCTCTGCAGTTCTTTCATTTACCCCCAACCTTTTTGTCCTTGACCCTTTCTTGACACTGTGTGCTCCTTTGTTGAAATAATTAGAGGGGCTTAGAGGGACTTATTCACATTTGTTAACCCATGGACTGAAGTGTGTATGGGACCAAAATAAGACCACAATTAGCTTTCAAAATTCAGCATTTAATGTACATTTGTTGCAATAAGTCTAATCGTATGCTCGCATTGGCTAAAACAGATTGAGGCTTCAGAATGACCATAGCTTTCTAATCGTTACATTATTATTTGAAAATCTTTAATTAAAGCAAATGTGGACACATTAGTGGTCTGCACTGACCTGTTTTCCACACTTGCTTCATTGATCTCCATGCTCCTCATTTAGTGAGTGATGGTTTTTCATACAGAGGAACCTGTCTAACGGGATTAACCACGGCATTCAGAAAAAGGATCTGTATCCGTGGACTAGAACGTGCTGTTTGTCAAGTACTTAAAGTCTTTTTTATAAAGCAAGCGACATTAGTCTATATTAATAGTGTACTATACACTCTCAGAAAAAAAGGTACAAAAGCTGTCACTGGGGCAGTACCTTTTCAGAAGGCACACTTTTTGTATCATTTAGGAACTAATATGTACACTTTAGGTACTAATATGTACCTTTAAGGCACTAACATGGACTGTTTAGGTACAAAGGTGTACCGCCCCAGTGACAGCTTTTGTACCTTTTTTTCTGAGAGTGTAGTAACCCTAGAAGTCGTACTCCTAATGCCACTGTCTTTTACATTTATTCACTTCATTGCTAGCTTTAACAGACTGACTCCTGTGAGGCGACTGCTGTAAAAACATCTATGATTATATAACAACAAATGTACTCTGGCATTTAACAGATGCTTTAATACACAGTGACTGTACAGTGTTTGCGAGACAGTGTTATGCCTTGAGTTGCTATAGCACAAGTAAATTAAATATACATTTCAGGATGACGATGTTGACTTTGCAGCGCTGGCTAGCGTGTGTTTCAGGCGGCCATCAATAAACAGGCTAACATGAACAAATACTCCCTGACTTTAGTACTAATGGGAGGTTACTGTTCTTATTAAGGGTCATGGCGGATGTTTTTTCAGTATTTTATTGTTGCAGTCATCATGACCAATCATTTTGATGGAAAATTTTTATACTGTATAGTTTTAGTTTCCTTACAGTCATCATCACCAGGGTAAAAAGTCTCAGTATTTTAGTTTGTAATCATAAAGTAAACAAACATTGATCAAATAAAGGCTTCAAAGAAGTAAAGCACTAATGACCTGATGCTCAGTTTTTTGTTTTATCTATTAATTTATTAAAATATACATTATAACGAAATACAGCGGCGCTTCTAATTTCTGCATTAAAATTCATTTTGATATTTTTAGGGGCATAAGATAAGAAAAATGTCAGGTTGAAATATCTGATATCAGAATGTAAAAAAAAAAGACATTCAAAATTATTATTTAAAAAAGTCTTGTCAACCAAGTCTAACCAACGAAAAGTTCAGAAAAATAAAACAGGAAATGATGTCACAGAGAGGGCCCCTAATGACCCTCATGACTTTTAATGGTTAAATTAAATTTTAGTAATCAAGAAGCATGTGTAATTAATTTAAATAATGAAACATATACAATGTTACAGCAATTTCTTAAAAGTTTAAGAAAAATGACATTTTAGAGCCTTATGATATCCGTTTTTTTTCTTCTCAAATTCTGTTTAATTATTAACAAATTCTCTGTTTAGCTTTTTAATTTTTCTAGATTCCATTTTAATGGCTTAATTAAATTTTAATAATCAAACTTAATTGAATTCATAAAAACAACTTAATTGATTAATTTTCTCGCAATAATGAGGCCCTGTGAAATGTTGTGTATTTTCATTTTTATGGTAATCAAACATACTGTAAAAATTAAAACATGGAAGAAAAATTGTGATTATTATTATTATTATTATTATTACTACTACTACATTAAGATGTACATTCTGTCACAATTTCTGTCACAATTTCTTCAAGCTAAACCGAACTTTTATTTTGACGGGTTACCTTGAAGACCTTCAGTTTCTGTGTGTATGTGAAATGAGGAGAGATTTTCTCAAAAGAAACGGTAAAATGCTCATGAAGTGACTCTCAGAGCAGCTCTGGAGATCAAATTCATGAGTTTATGTCCCCATATAGTGAGATGGCAGACGCTGAAACCTCACGTCTGTGCCGTTCATTCACACAGAGACACAGAGCATGCAGGATTCATATGTGCAGGAATCTTTTTGCTGTTTGATATTCACAGAAATATCGCCATTTCATTAATAATGTACTGACCTACTTTTGATTTATTTATCCAAAATTTGACAAATTCTGTGACATTATACAATAAATGACATGACTGGAGTCTGCAATTCCATCTGCCTTTTCTGCATTGCGGAAATCACATTTTTTATTAAGTAAAGGTTAGTTAGTTTATGTTGAAAAATAAGTCGCTGGGGTATATTTGTAGCAATTAAATTAAAAAAACATTGCATGGGTCAAAATGATTGATTTTTCTTTTATGCCAAAAATCATTAGGCTATTAAGTAAAGATCATGTTCCATGAAGATATTTTGTAAATTTCCTGCCGTAAATATATCAAAACTTCATTTTTGATTAGTAATATGCATTGCTAAGAACTTCATTTGGACAACTTTAAAGATGATTTTCTCAATATTTCGATTTTTTTGCACCCTCAGATTTTCAAATAGTTGTATCTCGAACAAATATTGTCCTATCCTAACAAACCATACATCAATGGAAAGCTTATTTATTCAGCTTTCAGATGATGTATAAATCTCAATTAGAATTAAATTGACCCTTATGACTGGTTTTGTGGTCACATGTCTTTTTTGTCTACGCAGAATGATCAAACATCAGGAATCCCCTAAAAGATGCGATATGAAGCATGCACTGGAGTTTTAAAGCACAAAGATAATCTCATCTATCCTGCCACCTTCAGTTCATGATGAACAGCACCTCATTCACACCGAATCTCTCCAGTTTAAGCAACGGGACAGATGTGGCGGTCTCTGGTCCCGTCACCTGGAGGATGGCCATGATCACTCTCATAACCGTCCCACTCTCCATCATCACCATCATAGGCAACGTTCTGGTCATGATCTCTTTTCGAGTCAACCCTCTCCTGAGGACAGTGAGCAACTACTTCCTCTTAAGCTTGGCCGTGGCTGACTTCATTTTAGGCGCCGTCTCGATGAACCTCTACACTACCTACATCCTGATCGGCCAGTGGACTTTAGGACACCTAGCCTGTGATGTGTGGTTGACTGTGGATTATGTGGCAAGCAATGCCTCTGTTATGAACCTGCTGGCCATCAGCGTGGACCGCTACCTCTCTGTCATGCGACCTCTGACCTATCGGGCCACTAGAACGCCCAGAAGAGCGGCGGTGCTGATTACTCTAGCGTGGACCGTCTCGTTTGTGCTTTGGGCTCCAGCTATTTTGTTCTGGCAGTATATAGTGGGTGAACGGACTGTTCCAGAGGGAGAGTGTTCAGTGCAGTTCCTGTCTCAGCCTGTGATCACATTCGGGACGGCCATCGCTGCGTTTTACCTGCCGGTGAGCGTGATGGTGGCGCTGTACTGGCGGGTGTACCGCGAGACAGAGAAACGCTCTCAGCAGCTCGCTGGACTCATCGCTTCACAGGGAGGACGCACGGGAAACGCATCTCAGGTGGGATTCAACTGGGCTCGTCTATTATTTTACATTTTAGGTCTTAAAAAAGGTTCTTTGTTAGCATCAGTGGTTCCATAAAGAACCTTTAATACCATGGAACCTACGTTCTTAATGTTTTTAGATTTACAATGTGAAAGAAATGGTTCTTTTAAGAACTGTTCACTGAAGGGTGCAAGGTTCTTTAGGGAACCAAAAATGGTTCTTCCTAAAAAAAAACAACAACAAAAAAAAAAGATTTTTTAAATGCAATTAATGCATCTTCCTTTTTTTCAATTTATAGTTTATGCATATACAGTGTATTGTTTGTGAAGATTGTTTTAAGTTCACTCAAATTAAAAGTTGTTATATTTTTCAAAGCCGATTAAATGATCAAAATATTGGCTGTAAATTATACTGTAATGTTGAATGGCTATAATTAATGCTGACCTTAATTAACAGGCTACTTAGTAAAAAGATGCCATTAAACACATCTTTTAAATACACCTTCTTTATGTTGTTTCTACATTAATTTGGAGATACAATGTGAAATTATGACAATATATATATATATATTTGTATGCAATTAATCGTGATTAATTACAGAAAAATTTTAAAATGTTAGTTAATTTGTTTTTATCGATTGACAGCATTATACATAATATATATCGCCAAATAAAAATTAGCAATCAAATTCCTTCCAACAGCTTATTAATTTGTGGTTCATTTTTAATAATTGGTTTTAGTTTACTTTAGTTTAGTTATTTTTTGTTAAATTGTGGCCACTGTGTATTAATAACACTGTGTAAAAATACATTGACTAAACAGGATGTAGTGCTGTACACTGAGACAAACAAATACCCAATCACACAAAACACAGAATTTAAAACATCTATTGCTAATACTGCTATTTTTTTTCTTCTAGAATGACTTCTCTGAGGATAATTTAAGAAACTGGATTTAAAAAAATAATAATTTAGCTTCCAGGATTACATAAAAGAATGGGGGGGAAACTATGTTTACCATAAAAAGAAAACAAATATAAAAACAATTTTCTCAAGAAAAATTATGTTTTTTAAAAGAAACAAGTTGCAAGCATTAGTGCAACCTGAAAGAAAGATGATGTGCTACATGCTATTGCTAGTGAGATCTATTGTTATTTTAGTATTGTTTATTTACTGTATTCATTAATATTTTGACTTAACTTTGGTTTTTACAGTTGAAATCGATCTGCAAAATGTTAATTATTTTAACAAAATAAGCGGGATCATACAAAATGCATGTTCTTTTTTTAGTACGGACCTGAATACGATATTTCATGTTTATATTATAGTCCACAAGAGAAAATACGACCCATACAATGTATTGTTGGCTATTGCTACAAATATACCCCAGCGACTTAACACTGCTTTTGTGCTCCAGGGTCACGTATTAGAAAGGAGTGAACGAATGTAGGGAATGAAGTCATTCACTCAGAATTCGGACAGCACTACAAAACGGCTAACACCTGATATAGTACACTTTATAGTGGATAGGGAGCGGTTTCGGACACAGCTTTAGACTACAAGAAACAAACTACTCCTTTGGATTTCACAGGGTTATTAAATAAGCTCTGAAGTAAACTAATACTTGATATTTATTTACTGATGAAAGAACAAAGATGTTAACATTTTTTGTCATTTAATATGTCTCCCAGAGATCTTGTCACAGCAATTCTCGCAGCGTTGAAGATGTCAGACCACAAACGGACCCGGACCAGAACCAGCACAAGACCATCTGTCCAATCATCACCCACCGGACAGCAGCGTGGTGGAAGAAACGAAGGGAAAGAGACGAGATGTCCAGCTCGTATCCCACAGACAGCCATCCACAGGTGGACGACAATAACAAATACATTCCACTCGTTCGGATGGATAAGACTGCGGTCAGTGATCTACACAATGACCGTAACGCCACCAAGAGGAGCTGTGAGTCCGGAAGTCAGAATTCGCTTAATTCACCTATGAATCCTATAACCACGAGTGCTTCTCACGCCCCGGCTCGATCGCTGGCCCGCAAAGCCCGGACCTCGGGTCTGATCAGGGAGAAGAAAGCGGCCCGGACCCTCAGTGCCATTCTCCTGGCTTTCATTGTAACATGGACACCCTACAACATCATGGTCCTGGTGTCCACTTTCTGTGACGACTGCGTTCCTGAGGGCCTGTGGCAGCTGGGATACTGGCTCTGCTACGTCAACAGCACGGTCAACCCCGTCTGCTACGCGCTCTGTAACAAGCACTTCCGGGTCACGTTCAGGGCGCTGCTGCTCTGCAGGTGGAAGGAGCATAAGAAGGGGATCAGATGGACCCCGACGGGGAATGGTTGATGTTGGGTTTTCTCTCTTGATTATATCAGTGATTCAGCACTGGTTGACAAATGCAGATCTTTATGATGATGCCAAAGAGCATGTGGGCTTGAAAAGATCCTAGAGATCAAAGTTGTGCATCAAATGAAGTTCAGAGCAGCTGTTTGTGAAATCGGTGTCTTGGCAGGGTATGTAGCAGTTTTTAAATCTGAATTGCTTTACTTGACACATTCAAAATATAAAATGTAGCATCTGGGTGTTTTTTTATCAAGCATAACCCCTCTGGTGATGTTTGGTCAAAAACATTTTTTTTTTAATTGTACAAGACTTGGTAAAGGTTTTGGCACTTGTTACATTAACAAAAATAAATAAATAAATAAATAAAAATCATGGACATAATTCAAAAATGTTAACTGGTCCTGAAGAAAATAGTCACTTATATTGTTCGCATTGGAAACGAATGGGAACCCAAACCCAAACTAAATCTTACTGAAAGCTCATATTTTTGTGATATCAACCTCAAATTTGGAACAGAGCTTATTTAGATTTACGGCTTTGATTTTCGTGTAGGTTTAGAGTAAAACAGGTTTTGGAAAATAAATATTGCATATCAAATTTAAAAATAGCATTTTGTATATTTTTTTGTAATAACAAACCTAAACTTCTATAACTTTTTTTTTTTCACTTCAGCTATAATTTGCCGAGTGTCTTATTTAAAAAGAGACCAAACCAAACCTAAGTCTGCGCTCCAAAGCATTCAAGCGATTCATTTTCAGGTCTATGCTCAGTGGTTAATAAATGGACCACAGCTATTCCATAAATATAATTTAGTAGCATAAAAGCACAAAATGGTAAATGTAAAACATTATAATATTGTATATTAATTTAATTGAAATACATTTTGATCATCATGTGAGCAAAACCAGAAGGTTAACATACAAACTGTGTACCAGAGCTGCAGACATGAACTTAGTAGTAACAGCAGAGTGAGAATTATGTAAAAAAACGTCATCCCGCATTATATAAGCTCTTAAATTATAATTATATACATTTTAATCTAAAATCTTGATGTTAAAAACTATGATATTTAAAAAAAAAAACTCTTACCTCATGTCTATTATTTCATATGTATACATTTTACTGGGTCTCAGAGTACTGTAGTAAATTTCAGTGCAGCTTTTATTTACTTTGCTGGTAGCATTCATAAAAAATACACATGATTAAGATGAATATCTCTGTTACACGTATGTTTATTATGGAAAGGCCAATATGAAAAATGTAAATAAAAAAAAGACTGAAAAATACAGCATTTACATTGAATACCAAATACAATCTGACATGATTTACCAAAAACAAATACAAAACGATACAGTACTCACGATAATTCAATATGGTCAACAATAATAGATATTGGTTATATATCATCACATACAAAATTCTGCTACGAAAGATAACCCGCCTCATGAGAGTGTTTTTGTCGAATTAAAATGAGCGAATCCAGAAAATGAAGAAACAGAAAAAATAAAAACACAGCACCATCTTCTGGTGTTTGAATCTGGACCTTGGCACAATTACTTCCTGAAAGAATAACTTACAAGAAATAATCATTTATGACAAAGACAGAGATACACTTCTTGTACAAATGAATATTTAAATCCATAACATCCGTGAAGGATTAAGCCATATGTTTGCTCTATGTAAACAAATGTATCTTGAGTGAACGAGACAAAAAAATAATAATATTTGGCAATGCATAAACAGGTGCTTAATCATCTGAACCACTGGCCCTAACATCAAGGAATGTGGAAATACTGCTCATAATGCATGAAGTGTACAGTATATGATCCATTTCAAACCTTTCCTTTATGCACTCTTTCATTTCAAACACTGCTTGTGATGTGTGTAACAGTCATAGTGAGATCAAAACCAAAAACAATGGCTATGTTAGGGCCAATGATGTCTCTTTCTACCTCTCCATCATTCTGTAAAATCTCACGACCGTCTGTGGATTGTGAGGGCTGCACATTCTTCAAGCTAGACTGTTTTCATTATCACTCCATCGCGGGGTTTTGGCTCTGATAAATGGAGGCCTTGTCCTTCAGAAGAGCCAGACACAGGTGGCAACTCCAGCTTCCTATAAACAAGATTAAAGCCAAATATGAATCAGTGGCAAACACATAACTATAACTACTACCAACTTAAAACGATAAATGCATAAACTTGTGCAATCATTTTGGTGTCAAAGATGTGGCTTCACAAGATAAGTTTGAATATGCACACACACACACACGCATGAGATTTGATTGCTTTTTAAAGCTTTCTGACTTTATTGTTTTGGTCTGTTCCTAATGCAATGCTATTGCACTGCATCACAAGACTTGAAATATAGCACACAAGTCAATAGTGTTACATGCAAAACTCAATGTTAACCCCAATGTTGTGTTCCGGTCATTTTGACAGAGAGGATTTTCTTTTTCCCAAAATGCAAGTTAATGTTATCACATTGGAATACAACTTACTTTGCTCACACAGGGTATAAACAACATCCAACTTTAATAAAAAAAAAAAAAAATAAAAAAATTAATCTTTTTATGGGATTTTTGTCCTTCACTTTGTTACACTTGTGGTGTTCCCCATAGAGAATGCCCAGCCTTTTAAAGATTTCTTATCAAATTCTTATGCGGTATTTTTACCAAATATTGGATTCAGGTTTTTTGTTTTTCTATCTTGTTTTCTTTCAAGTAGCACAGGTTTTGTACACTGATCGATCATAGGCCTCACTGATCTGAGCTTATGCACCTCTGCTTTTCCATGAACATTATCCACGATAATGATTTTTTCACTCTTAAACTGAGGTGCATGAGCTCAGATCATTGAGGCCTATGACCAATCAGTTACAAAAAGAAATACAAAACCTGTGCTAACTGAAAGAAAGCCAGTTGATAATATTGAATCCAAGATTTGGTGATAATAGAAATTTACATGCCATTTTTACACCAAACACCAAATTAGTTAAAGGATTTTCAGCCCATTAAAAAAATGACTCGTCATGGCACATAAAAAAAAAACTATTCTCCGATTATGCATATTATTTCACATGTGGATAATTTACTACTGCTTTATGGATCTCAGGGATATAGAACTAAAGTAAATTTCAGTGCAGTTTTTTTTTACTCTGCTGGTAGCAGTCATGAAATATGTGATTTTTGTGTGTATGTGCATATAGAAACATATGGACCAATTTTGTGTGTTCTAAATTTTTGTGAAGATTTTGGAGATTGATAGACTTGTCCCCATTCAGTATGGCCTGGGAAGCCAATCCAAAAATAATTGATTCCTTGATTCCAAGGTTTTGGGAATCGAGAATCGATCCCAACAGCTGGAATTGATTCCCTCGAAGGCAAATCCTCTTTAATAGCCTTTTCAGTTTATAGAGCCAATCATTCATTCACCTCTTGGCCTCTAATTTCAACAGGAAGTCCGATTCATCTCCACAAACCTGTTCTTTTGGATGGGTTGTTCAATGAAGCAATTCAAAAATACGATTGCAGCTGGTTTTTTTACATGGTTGCATGTACATATACCCGGGTGTCATGGTATGTCACACTGAAACATTTAAATAACCTCTTGGCCTCTAATTTCAACAGGAAGTCCGATTCATCTCCACAAACCTCTATTTATTTAAACAATGTTATTGTTTAAATAAATAGAGGGGGCAGTCGTGGCCTAATGGATAGAGAGTCGGACTTGTAACTCGAAGGTCGAGGGTTTGAGTCTCAGGCCCGGCAGGGATTGTAGGTATTGGCTGCCCACTGCTCTGAGTGTGTGTTCACTGCTGTGTGTGTGCACTTGGATGGGTGCCTAAATGCAGAGCACAAATTCCAAGTATTGGACACAATACTTGGCCACACGTCACTTCACTCACATTTAAAGCCATATGTGACCCCTGGACCACAAAACCAGTCATAAGAGTAAATTTTTCGAAATTGAGATTTATACTTCACCTGAAAGCTGAATATATAAGCTTTCAATTGATGTAAGGTTTGTTAGGATAGGACAATATTTGGTCGAGATACAACTATTTAAAAATCTGGAATCTGAGGGTGCAAAAAAATCTAAATACTGAGAAAACCGCCTTTAAAGTTGTCCAAATTAAGTTCTTAGCAATGCATATTACTAATCAAAAATTAAGTTCTGCTATATTTACGGTAGGACATGTACAAAATATCTTCATGGAACATGATCTTTACTTAATATCCTAATGATTTTTGGCATAAAAGAAAAATCGATAATTTTGACCCATGCAATGTATTTTTGGTTATTGCTACAAATATACCCCAGCGACTTAACACTGCTTTTGTGCTCCAGGGTCACATTTGTGATTATTACCTTTAATTCACTTTGTTTTGTTGTCACGGTTTCATTCAGTGATCCTGCATGTCCAATAGCTTACGTCTGACAAATATCGATTAGCCTATGCTTTAGACAAGTTTCCTACAATAACGTTTTTGTACCTAAAACATATAATATGGACACAGACACGGATTTGTTCTGAGATCTAAAGTATATAAAAAGAATAATACTTAATTATTAACAAACTATTAATTAGCTTAAAGGATGAAATTGGCTTGTTCTGTTGCCCAAAATGGTTTTGAGCACCACTCTGTACTACATGAAGAGATAACAGATGCTGATAATAATCAATGACTACAAAGGAAGTTTAAAAGGAAGTAAGCCTTCATATCACGTAGTTACAGCGAGATAAAGTGAGCACGTTCTACCAGTCTATAAAGAAAAAAATAATAGAAAACAACAGTGGACAAATCGATTCCAGAACCAGGAATCAGAAACGGTTTTGGAATGGAACAGCAGTGAAAGGCGCAAACTTTCTTGAAAATGTCTTTCTTTTTGCATTTAATGGAAGAAAAAAAAGTGGTATGAGTCTGGAACAACACGAGACTGAGTAAACGATGATAAAAGCGATTGCTCGTACCTTCTGGAGGGTCTGACATGGGAGGGCTGAGGCAGTACATGTGGTATCCTCGATCACAGTCATCACAGAACAGAAGCTGGTCCTGCGCAAGAAGATTTAAACACATTATTAACAGATGGTTTTGTGAAGTGTTGGGGGTAACGCATTACGAGTAACAGGAGTTACATAATCAGATTACTTTTCTCAAGTAACATTACTTTTCAATTTACAAGAAAATATCTAAGTTACTTTTTCAAATATGGTTTCCCATTTATTGACGGGCAGCTTTCCAGTCTCCATGTTGAGTGAAATCGGGAGCAAGCGCAGAGGCGATGTGTGAACCTATGTTAGTGTAGTAAAATGTGAACATGCTTTTACTCATCTCACTTGCACAAAAACAGATTCAGCGTTCTTCAGAATGAATAAAAACAGTGAAATGCAACAAAATATATGACACAAACCTGCAATAATTAAATCTGTTAAACAACAAATATGCTTTGTGTTTAATCCCATTTTATTAAGCAATGCCTTTGCTGCTGACCATACTAACAAGCAAAAATTACTTTAGATAAGCATAATTTTTTTTCTTTACTGAAGAGTTTATTCTCCTGCATCCTATTCTTCATGCACAACTGAAAGGTTTGTTTTAGCTGCGCCGTCTACCGTACAGATGTTAATTCACATCTTAATAATTCATTATTCATTTCACTTCTGGTGTGAAAGGGCTTTTACATTTGCCAAAAATAGAACTTTTTAGATTTAAAACAAACAAGTAAGTATAGCCATGATTTAAAAAGTACCGCAAAAGTAATGTAACGCATTACTTTCCACAAAAAGTAACTAAGTAACATAATTAGTTACTTTTTTAGGGAGTAACGCAATACTGTAATGCATTTCTTTAGGGCTGTCAAAATGGCTGAAAAACTACATTAGAATTTTGTACTTCAATATGATCAAAATTCGATTTATATTGGAATTTAAAATGCATAATTTCAGTTAGGGTGAAGAAAAGCTTTTGGCTTAAACGGTTTTGGAATGGAACAGCAGTGAAAGGCGCAAACTTTCTTGAAAATGTCTTTCTTTTTGCATTTAATGGAAGAAAAAAAAGTGGTATGAGTCTGGAACAACACGAGACTGAGTAAACGATGATAAAAGCGATTGCTCGTACCTTCTGGAGGGTCTGACATGGGAGGGCTGAGGCAGTACATGTGGTATCCTCGATCACAGTCATCACAGAACAGAAGCTGGTCCTGCGCAAGAAGATTTAAACACATTATTAACAGATGGTTTTGTGAAGTGTTGGGGGTAACGCATTACGAGTAACAGGAGTTACATAATCAGATTACTTTTCTCAAGTAACATTACTTTTCAATTTACAAGAAAATATCTAAGTTACTTTTTCAAATATGGTTTCCCATTTATTGACGGGCAGCTTTCCAGTCTCCATGTTGAGTGAAATCGGGAGCAAGCGCAGAGGCGATGTGTGAACCTATGTTAGTGTAGTAAAATGTGAACATGCTTTTACTCATCTCACTTGCACAAAAACAGATTCAGCGTTCTTCAGAATGAATAAAAACAGTGAAATGCAACAAAATATATGACACAAACCTGCAATAATTAAATCTGTTAAACAACAAATATGCTTTGTGTTTAATCCCATTTTATTAAGCAATGCCTTTGCTGCTGACCATACTAACAAGCAAAAATTACTTTAGATAAGCATAATTTTTTTTCTTTACTGAAGAGTTTATTCTCCTGCATCCTATTCTTCATGCACAACTGAAAGGTTTGTTTTAGCTGCGCCGTCTACCGTACAGATGTTAATTCACATCTTAATAATTCATTATTCATTTCACTTCTGGTGTGAAAGGGCTTTTACATTTGCCAAAAATAGAACTTTTTAGATTTAAAACAAACAAGTAAGTATAGCCATGATTTAAAAAGTACCGCAAAAGTAATGTAACGCATTACTTTCCACAAAAAGTAACTAAGTAACATAATTAGTTACTTTTTTAGGGAGTAACGCAATACTGTAATGCATTTCTTTAGGGCTGTCAAAATGGCTGAAAAACTACATTAGAATTTTGTACTTCAATATGATCAAAATTCGATTTATATTGGAATTTAAAATGCATAATTTCAGTTAGGGTGAAGAAAAGCTTTTGGCTTCTCTCCTGAGGCCACAAGAGGGCGCATCGACCAATGAACGTTTATTCAAAGCATATAAGATAACATGACTATCTGTGAAAAAAGTGCATAATGTTTAAAATAAGTTTATAAACCAATTATAATTAATTAAGTTGCTTAAACAACTATAAACAAAACAGCATCATGTATGTATGCATAGTTTAATACAAAGGGCCGAAAGCCAATCACACAGAGTACATTTTTCTCTATATGTTTTTTTCACAGTTAAAGTTGCATTAATTTTAATAAATTAGATTGCTCTTTTGTGCGAGACGCGAGTGCAACAGTGATAGATGTCCCTCTAGAAAATGTGTGTTCTGTGTGAACGGCTTGGTTTCAGTTTTGATGTAAACAAGATCTTCTCCACATTGATGTTCTCTTTTCCCACAATATTTGTAATTAACAACGCAGCAGCCCCGCATCTAGTGGCTTCAACTGGATAGACTAACAAAAACATTACAATGCAACGACACTTATATTGTCATCGTATCTCGTGCACCTCTGATAAGGGCTGCCTCCTAAACGCTCACCTAAAATTCGAATGCATCGTTTTTGCATTCGAATGTGGATTTTTATTTTAAATTCGATGAATATTCGAAATTAGAATTTTTTTTGACAGCCCTACAATACTTTAAAGGGGTCCTATTATGCTTTTTCACTTTTTCAACTTTAGTTAGTCTGTAATGTTGCTGTTTGAGCATAAAAAAGTTCTGTGAAGTTACAAAGTTTAAAGTCCACTTCAAAAAGACAATTTTATTTAACAGAAATCACTTTTCAAAAACTACAACGAACGACTCGTTTGGACTACAACGCATATTTTCCGGGATTTGTGATATCACAAATATCGACAAATGGGACGAGACCTGGATAAGCTGCATTAGAGAAGGCAACGAGTGTTATCACTGTGTCGGAGACACGCTAGCTTTCCCAAGGCAGACGAACTTAGAGTGGTTACAATCATCCAGGTTTAAATCGCGCTCAAATTGATTTGATTTTGACCCAATATTTACACTGAAGCTCGCAGGCAGCTATAATAAGGGGCGTGACATTTCCCGACCAGGCCCAGAGTGCTGCCAATCACAGCACACACTGGCCCAGCTAACCAATCACAGCACATTTCGTGTTTCAGAAGGCGGGACTTCATTTGATACAGGAACTATTCGAGCCGTTCATGCCAGACTGGGGAGAGAGGTGTTGTAATAATGTAAAATATGTGAAAAATAATGTGTTTTTTGAACAACCTAGTATGAGAGCCTTTTCTAGTACACCCCCAAAACAAAATCAAGACTTTGTAAAAGAGCATAATAGGACCCCTTTAAAAGTAATTTCCCCCAACACTGGTTTTATGTGTCTGACTGATCATGTGAGGAGACTCACGTCATTCTCAGATGTGCCACAAACGTTGCAGCACTTGCACTCAATGCACTGCCAGCGATAAGTCTTCACAGCTGCCATCATCACAGCGGTGAACTGCAGGCACGAAGGATGTCCTAAGGAGGGATGGGAGAAAAAGGCCACGTGTGAATTATGTGCATCTCAACGTGGAGGTTTAGAGCTTGTTGTGTGTCTCTGTGTCATACCTGAACGCCCACAGTCAGAGCAGGACACCAGTTCCTCAGACTGGCCTGTTTTCTGGTTCATGTTAGAGTCGCCCAGGCAGAAGTCACAATAGTCATTGGGTAATGCCAGGCCATTTGGTCCTTTCTTAGGGGCTGTAAAAAAAAAAAACAGAGGATCAGATGAACCTGCTTTCATTAATGTTTTAACTGGCAGGAATATCCAAATTGACGCTGCAATCAATGTGGTCGCAACAAAAGTTACAAATATTTGTAATGTCATATACAATATCCTTAAGAAACAAGGATCTAACTCTTTAAATATTGTATAAAGGGTATGGTTCAAACATGAAGAACGGGTACATCTCGTACTCGTTAAATCCTATAAATTGATCATGCACAACAATAAAAGTGATGTGTCAGGAGTGCACTTTCCATCATGAATGAACTCACTCTTGGGTTCCTCTTGTGGTGTAGGTGAGTGCATCTCAGGTTCTTCTCTATCTTCTCCCTCCTCATCAGCCAGGTGAGAGTGAGTGTAGTGGTAACTCAAACCTGGTCTGTTTTTATAGCGTTTCCCACAGACTAATAAAAAGAAAAGGTTTAAAATTAAAACAGCAGTGAACAGGAATTTCAACAAAGGTTTTTAATGTACTAAAGCTCCCTCTCCTGACATCTAAACCATGAGCACATTTAGATGCGATTTCTCATAATGCTCAAACTGCATTTACTGCAACAACAGCGTTACACAAAGGTTAGCCACATACACTAATAAGTTTCTTCTGCTCACCAAGGCTGCATTTATTTAAACAAACACTATAAAAACTGTGAAATATTATGATTTAAAATATATATACGTTTTCTATGTGAATATATTATAAAACATGATTTATTCCTGTGATCAAAGCTGTATTTTCAGCATCATTCCTCCAGTCTTCAGTGTCACATGATCCTTCAGAAATCATTCTAATATGCTGATTTGCAGCTTATATACATTTCTTCTTGTTAAAACAATCGTGCTGCTTAATGTTTTTGTTAAACTGTGACACATTTTTTTCAGGATTTTTTAATGATTTAAAAGTTCAAAAGAACAGCATTCAAAATAGAATTTAGTAACACTTACCGTTACTTGGGAAAGAAAAAAAAAGAAAAAAAACCTTCTGAATAGTAGTGAACCATAGTTTACCGTAATAAAAACATCCAATTTAACTAAATGTTGCCTAAAATCGAATTCTAAAGTGATTTCTGCAAAAAATAACCATAATGCTTCAAAAGAATGCCTTTTTAAAACAACAATCACTCAAAATAAAATGTGTCACAACTCACTGTCACAAGCATACGGTTTGTCTCGGTCTTCCTGGGCAGCTGCAGCAGCTTCCATTTTCTTTTTTCCATTTCCAACTCCTCGACCCTGGCAGATTAAAATGACATTTTCATAAAACTATTCCTCCAGGCCATCGCATGACCAAGAACATCAGCATATAATAACTGCTTAAAGGGTTAGTTCACCCAAAAATGAAAATTCTGTCATTAATTACTCACCCTCTTGTCGTTCCAAACCCGGAAGACCTTCGTTCATCTTCGGAACACAAATTAAGATATTTTTGATGAATTCCGAGAGCTCTCTGACCCTCCACAGACAGCAAGGATCCTAACACTATCAAGGTCCAGAATTGTTAAATAAAGTTGTTATTTTTGAGCACAAAAAGGATTCTCGTAGCTTAGTAAAATTACGGTTGAACCCCTGATGTCACATGGATTATTTTACCGATCTCCTTGCTACGTTTCTGGACCTTGATCGTGGTAATTACATTGTGACTATAGAGGGTCAGAGAGCTCTCAGAATGCATCAAAAATATCTTAATTTGTGTTCCGAAGATGAACAAAGGTCTTCCGGGTTTGGAACGACATGAGGGTGAATAATTAATGACAGAATTTGCCTTTTTGGGTGAACTATCCCTTTAATACTGTATCAATATTCAATTAATTAAGCAACAGCAGACTAAATAAATAAATAAAATAAATACATTTATGCATTTAGCAGACGCTTTTATCCAAAGCGACCTTTTGCGCTGCTAACGCAATGCTCTACCACTGAGCCACAGGAACACTAGACTTAACACTAACAGGAACTTTTAGACTAGTTACCTTAGACTTTCCTTTTCCTCTTCTTTTTGGGGTCTCCTCCTCAAAATCTTCATCATCCAGATCATCCAAGTAGTCTTCCGGCTCAAGGATTCTCTGAGAACGACAGGAAACGATCAGGATATGTATTCATAAGGGAAGATCCATCAGTTATGTGCTCAGAGTATACAGTACATAAGTACAAAAGCCCTGCTTCAAACCTTCCTGATGCGTGTGGAGCCGCTGTGGCTGCTGGCTGCACTGGTTCCAGTGATCTCAGTCAGACTGGCTTCTTCCTCAGGCGGTCTAAGCTCCGTGGACACTCTTTTATCCAGCGGCTCTCCTTTCAGCAAGGCCTCCAGACTGCTCCCATCCAACGGGCCCAACACATCCTTTTTCAGGTTCAGTTCCAGCTCAGCTTTGAAAAGATGCAGTTTCAAATCATTTGGTTAGGATTTGCAATCTAATTTTAAATATGTTCTCTCTGACTTAACCATCTCAATCTATATTGTTTATATTTATTAACCCTATAAAGTCTGACATTTGAAATAACCTGAAAATTTTTTTTTAAATGCAACAGTTTATTTAACCTTTTGATAAAAAGTTTGCATATGTCATAAGGGTACATTTTTTGAAATTGAGATTTATGCATCATCTGAAAGCTGATAAATAAGCTTTCCATTGATGTATGGTTTGTTAGGATCGGACAATATTTGGCTGAGATACAACTATTTGAAAATCTGGAATCTGAGGGTGCAAAAAAATCAAAATATTGAGAAAATCGTCTTTAAAGTTGTCCAAATGAAGTTCTTAGCAATGCATATTACTAATCAAAAATTAAGTTTTGATATATTTACAGTAGGAAATTTACAAAATATCTTCATGGAACATAATCTTTACTTAATATCCTAATGATTTTTGGCATAAAAGAAAAATCGATCATTTTGACCCATACAATGTATTGTTGGCTATTGCTACAAATATGACTGGTTTTGTGCTCCAGTGTCACAAATGTGTTTTATGTTGAGTATCACATTTGATACACCAGGCTTTTATGGCTCATATAGTATAATGTAGAAGAATATGAAATTTTGAGTTTGTAACGTAAATCAGTGAGATATTTATAACAAATGCATATAAATATCAGTTTTCAATTTATACCTCCCAAAAATGTTTTAATACGGATGATATTTAAATGCTCAGTTTTATGATCAAAGCTCTGTAGTTTTCATTATTAAAAATGTAATGCAATGCAATAAAGACATGACTGAGAGATGAACAAATAAACGTTACCCAAAAGCCTAATATATGGTGCTCACATTTTAACATGATTTTTCTAAAAATAATTATGCACGCATAATCAATTAAACCCAAGTTGCTTCAATCCAGTAAGTGTTCATCTTGAAATATTACTAATAATATATAAGTTATTAATACATTTACTAAATAAAAGGAAGCCATGTAGTAGATTGTGTATGGTTTTCAGAGGCTTTAGAAATTTGTGTAGCAAAAATTGTGTTATAGATTTAAACACAAGAACGGGTAAATAGAAATAGATAATGTTAAGCATTACAAACAGGCTATGCTATAACAGATACCAGCTTTGAGTGGAGGAAAAGCCAGAGGAGGGTCTTCTGGTGGGTGAGCTCTTCTCTTCTTCCTCCATCGGCGAGCAGGGTATGTGTACAGCTGTCCCGGTGCGGTACCTTAAAGAGAAATCATATGTTAGCAGCAGTAGGACGGACTGAGAATGGAATAAGTGTATTGGGCTGATGCTGAACCTGCACTCCTGTGTAGGGTCACACATGCAAACAATGGACATCAATGGACCCTAATGAGGTGTACTATTTTTTGCCAGTATAAAAGAAGCACTAATATAGACTTTTTTTTTGTTTTTGTTTTTTGAAAGTTGGACAAGAAAACACAACAAGAAGGCAAAAGAGCTAGTGACTGGTTAGTGCAGCAGATAAAAGAGCACACATGGCTGTATGTAGCGCTTTGATGTCAGAAAACGATGAATGAACGAGGTGCAGATTTTCATTATTAGCCAAACGTCACCCCAATGCTTCAACCTTACTGTTGACAATAAACCCGTCCCGAACAAGCCACACATCGAGAATATCACACGGATACTCCTTCAAAGAGTTTAAAAACTACATGTACTCACACTTTAACGATATTCTCCACGGCAGTCGCCATTGTTTTGCTGTAGTGGGCTGTTGTTGTCTTCACTGCGCATGCGCACTAGCTCTCCTTTTTGAAATGTTTGATCCGTCATAGCAGATGAAAGCTAGCCAGACTCAAGTTTCTGCAAAACTGTACACAATAAATGTGACCCTGGACCACAAAACCAGTCATAAGGGTCAGTTTTATGAAATTGAGATTTATACATCATCTGAAAGCTGAATAAATAAGCTTTCCATTGATGTATGGTTTGTTAGGACAGGACAATATTTGGCTGAGATACAACTATGTGAAAATCTGGAATCTGAGGGTGCAAAAAAATCTAAATATTGAGAAAATCACCTTTAAAGTTGTCCAAATTAAGTTTTTAGCAATGCATATTACTAATCAAAAATTAAGTTTTGATTACGGTAGGACATGTACAAAATATCTTCATGGAACATGATCTTTACTTAATATCCTAATGATTTTTGGCATAAATGAAAAATCTATAATTTTGACCCATACAATGTAATGTTGGCTATTGCTACAAATATACCCCAGCGACTTAACACTGCTTTTGTGCTCCATGGTCACAATATACTTTGCAGGTCAGCACCATTATTTATTATTATTATTGTTTTTATTATATTATGTGAAAATGTTAAAGGAGGAGCATATATTAATCGTTTTAATTGCTTTACTATTTGTAGATTTTGACATCACATCTACAAACATTTCAATCTCTTTTCCAAGCACCATAAAAAGAGGTCTGCCTTTTGTAAACTTGCATTTATGAATGTGAAATTTACATAAAAATAAAATAAAATGTATAATAAAACCTTTAAAGAGCGATGCTTGATATAATAACCCAAAATCACATGTTTATAAGATAAGGAAAATGTTTTAAAAATATTATCAGCAATGAAACCCTCCACATTTACCCGTGCTACCTAAGACTGGTTTTGTGCTCCAGGGTCACATATATGGACCCTTTTTCACATTTCCGGGTTTCTCAGCAGCGGAAGTCGTCATAGTTGGGTTAACTTGAAGAGCAGTGAATGGGAGAGTACCACAAATATATATTTTTTGCATTCCCAGTTGCTCAAATAGCAAAAGAAAAAGTCCACGATAGTGTTTTCATGACTTTCAATAAAAGGAAAAAAATTGATAACGAGACTGATATCGGCGGTCAGAAGAGAGAACGATGTTAAATGTCTCTTTTCCAAGCACCATAAAAAGAGGTCTGCCTTTTGTAAACTTGCATTTATGAATGTGAAATTTACATAAAAATAAAATAAAATGTATAATAAAACCTTTAAAGAGCGATGCTTGATATAATAACCCAAAATCACATGTTTATAAGATAAGGAAAATGTTTTAAAAATATTATCAGCAATGAAACCCTCCACATTTACCCGTGCTACCTAAGACTGGTTTTGTGCTCCAGGGTCACATATATGGACCCTTTTTCACATTTCCGGGTTTCTCAGCAGCGGAAGTCGTCATAGTTGGGTTAACTTGAAGAGCAGTGAATGGGAGAGTACCACAAATATATATTTTTTGCATTCCCAGTTGCTCAAATAGCAAAAGAAAAAGTCCACGATAGTGTTTTCATGACTTTCAATAAAAGGAAAAAAATTGCGAGAGACTGATATCGGCGGTCAGAAGAGAGAACGATGTTAAATGTACCGTCCCTCCCATAGACGCTGCATTAGAAACACCCTCGCATTAGCGTTAAATGTTTTTTGTAATTTGATGCAACGGTGATATAATACAAAGAATAGTGTTATAAACATACATCAATTTTTAAAAAAATACAAATATGAAAAACCTTTGAGGATTTACGATGCTGATGACCGTTAAATGCGTCATCACAGTCTTGTGAAAAGGGTCCACTACAGAAATACAAACAATAGTACTAATTTAGTACTACTAAAGTAATCAAAATAACTCAAACTCAGGGTTGCCAGGTGTTCACAACAAAAGCCCGCCAAACCAGCCCAATTGCGTTTTGAGGGGGCCCTCTGTAAAAATCGCGTTCCGCGGGGAAAATACATGTTTTTTGACGAGGTTCCCCTGGTAAAATTCGTATAGCATTATATGACGATATTGCGGTCGCTTCGGACATTGAAAAACGTATTCTTCTTTTGGTTTTAATAGCAGCTTGCATCCTTGGTCTTGCATTACCGCCATCTTCTGGAGCTAGCTACACTCTAAAAAATACTGGGTTGTTTCAACCCAATGTTGGGTCAAATATGGACTAACCCAACTGTTGGGTTAAATTTTGGTTAAATTTTTAAATTAGCTTTTTAACCCAACAATTGGGTTAGTCCATATTTGACCCAACATTGGGTTGAAACAACCCAGCATTTTTTAGAGTGTACTTCCCATGTACGGCATCTTGGTTTTTTCACATTCTTGATATTAGTCCCGTTTTAGTAAAAAAACTCATCAAATATTTAATTCCTTGTCCGCTCCTACTGCATTCCACTATGTCTTCTTGCATTACCGCCATCTTCTGGAGCTAGCTACACTCTAAAAAATGCTGGGTTGTTTCAACCCAATGTTGGGTCAAATATGGACTAACCCAACTGTTGGGTTAAATTTTGGTTAAATTTTTAAATTAGCTTTTTAACCCAACAATTGGGTTAGTCCATATTTGACCCAACATTGGGTTGAAACAACCCAGTATTTTTTAGAGTGTACTTCCCATGTACGGCATCTTGGTTTTTTCACATTCTTGATATTAGTCCCGTTTTAGTCAAAAAACTAATCAAATATTTAATTCCTTGTCCGCTCCTACTGCATTCCACTATGTCTTTGATCCACGTCCAGTTAATCCCATTTCCGCCATGTCTTTTACGGAGATCATCCATTAAATTTCACATTTTGTGCAATACACAAGAACATGTTCTACATTCTCAGGTATTTGGCACTGATCACAAAGTCCAGTTGACGTGAAAAACAAACCGCGGCAATACCCACATGAAAAAATACTATAGTAAATATAGTAAATAGTGTTTTGGACCATACTATATTACACTGTATATATTATAGTATTTACAACATGTTGTTAATGAATGCTATAGCATACTGTAGTATTAACTATAGTGAACTGATAAACTGTAATAAATACTGTAGTACACTTTAGTTTTTACTACAATAAACGGTAGTGTATTGTAGTATAATACACCCTATAGTTGTAGAACACTAGGTACACGCAGGTTAATGGGTAAAGTAATTTGTTTATATTACTATAGTTGTTATATTAGCACAGCAACTATAGAATTACCACAACAAATTAACTGAAGTACTTTACTATAGTATGGTTCAAAAACACTACAGTATTTATTTACTATATATTACTGTAGTGTTTTAGTAGCCCAATTCCGCGGGAAACCCGCAGACTTGGCAACACTGCACCCGTTGATCTCACCGCGGTGGGCGTGGTTACGTTTACATGACATCATCCGTCCGCACCACCGCCGCCGCCATTTATATTTCACCGCCATTTTACATCAACCCAGCGGAAAATCGGTTGCGAAGATGACGGCTCAAATGGAAAGTCAACTGTGCAAGCTGTTTGTCGGTGGCCTCAACGTCCAGACCACCGACGACGGGCTGCGAAATCATTTCGAGCAATACGGGAGTCTCACGGACTGCGTGGTTGTGCAGAACCAGCAGCTGAAGCGCTCGCGTTGTTTCGGTTTCGTGACCTACTCGAGCCCCGAGGAGGCGGACTCGGCCATGGCGGCCCGCCCGCACGTTCTGGACGGTAACAACGTCGAGCTGAAGCGGGCCGTGGCCCGGGAAGACGCGGGCAAACCCGAGGCCCTCGCGAAGGTGAAGAAGATATTCATCGGCGGGCTTAAAGACGATATCGAGGAGGATCACCTCCTCGACTGCTTCTCCCAGTTCGGCGCGGTGGAGAAGGCGGAGGTGATCACGGACAAAGAGACCGGCAAGAAGCGGGGCTTCGGCTTCGTGTATTTTGAAGACAACGACTCGGCCGATAAAGCCGTGGTGCTCAAGTACCACGTTATTAACGGGCATAAAGTGGAGGTGAAGAAAGCCCTGACCAAGCAGGAGATGCAGGCCGCCGGTAGTCGCGGTGGCCGCGGCGGCCGCGGAAGGGGGATGGGAAGACCGCAGAACGGCTACGGCGGGCGCGGCGGCGGGTACGGTAACTACAGCGGCGGCGGCGGCTATGGAGGCAATGACGGCTACGGTGGCGGGTATGGGGGAGGCTACGGGGACCAAATGGAGGGCTACGGCGGTGGTAACGGCTACAATGACTTTGGCAGCGGCTATGGCCAGCAGTCCTCTGGTTATGGCCCAATGAAAGGTAATTACTCGGGCAGAAGCAGCGCTCCTTACTCCCGAGGAGGAGGTGGTGGTGGTGGTTACGGCAGGGGGGGTTACGGAGGCTCGTATTAGGAGCGTATATTAGGTCACAAATTAAGAGCAGCTCCTTCCCCAGCCCACATCACAGTTTTGGCCACACATTATCTTCAGCTAAGTAGCCAGATTGAGCCACCTTAATGAGGCGTGGCATTGACTGAAACGCTCGAGCTCCATTCAGGAGTTCACCACTTTATCCAGCCTAGCAGATCATAGGTAACGTTAGGGCTCACCTATCCGACTTTACTCAACATCTCACAGCTGTTACTGCTACTACTACACACCTTTTGCTCTTTTCCCTGAAGTACTAGGGAGTTTTTTTCCCCAGCAAGACATAGGACTACTACTCCGGATCTCTACTTATTATAAGACTGGCCAGTGGTGTCTTGGCCAGTGGTGTGCCAGATTGAGCCACCTTAATGAGGCGTGGCATTGACTGAAACGCTCGAGCTCCATTCAGGAGTTCACCACTTTATCCAGCCTAGCAGATCATAGGTAACGTTAGGGCTCACCTATCCGACTTTACTCAACATCTCACAGCTGTTACTGCTACTACTACACACCTTTTGCTCTTTTCCCTGAAGTACTAGGGAGTTTTTTTCCCCAGCAAGACATAGGACTACTACTCCGGATCTCTACTTATTATAAGACTGGCCAGTGGTGTCTTGGCAGGCTACTTGTTCGCGAAACTGTTACTCACGTTTTTTGTGCTTTGGGGTTAAGTTAAGAGTAGTATTTTTTGCTTGTTAATTATTGTATGCATGCGTTTTCCTACTTTTAGTATATGTATTGTATTTTTATTGTGTGTGTTCTTTTTTGAATACATTATAGGGTTGCAAAACGATTAATCGCATTTGTTTACATATTTTATGTTTGTTATGTATATATAAATACACACGTGTATACATCAAGGGAATTTTTTTAGATTATATAAATATACTATATGAAGTATACATGACTGTGTATTTATATATCCGTAATAAATATACACCGTGCACACACGCAGTTTGTAAACACGTTTATTTTGTATGCGATTAATCGTTTTGCAGCCCTACATTTAAATTTGGTTTTGATTGAGAGCCAATCACAGTGAACCCCTGTAGAGATTCAAAACTTCATTGGCTGGCAGCAGGCATGATTTGCATATTACATGATCTGTTGAGTGCATCAGTACCTGAAGTAAAAATCCCATTCGTTGTCTTCATAAGACAAGACCTACTGTAAGCTATGAGGTTAATGGATGTTATATGCATTTGTTGAAGCCGTCAGTGGCATTGTTTTAAATCATTTTAACAATGATTCTTCAAAAAAAATCTTAAAACATGTTAGTGCCCACCCACTCCCATGAAGCATGCCGCATGATGTAATATTTTGTATATATTTGCTTATTTTGCAATAAACGTAAAATTGTTTCGATATACACACTCAACATCTTTAAATCAATAGTTTAATCCGTCATTCGCAATGCTGCTTGGGATTGCAGTACTTTTCATCGTGCACCCATTTTGTTTCAAATAAAACGCATAGCTGATTGAGGGAATAACTCTTTACTTTTGAAAAATGAATGGGGAAAATACTCCAGAAAATTAAGGCAGCTGAAAAAGTGGACACTGTTGAACTCAATTTGCTGCAGAGTCTGCCGCCAACCAATGAAAGATTGAACTTTTCTTTAATTAGGCTCGATGGCAACTAGAAGCTGTTCGTCCTAACATATGAAACGTGTTGGAATAAACAGACATTTCTTTGGCGTCTCAAAACCGTAGCAAGTTAAAGAACTAGTTTCAGGCTCACTAAAACGGCCCTCAACATCCATTAATATAGTGACTAACGTGTGTCTCCTCCCAATTAGTGACATTTGTTAAATAGTTCAAGCACATTATGGAAATATTGTCATTGGTGTTACAACGAACCTTTTCGTCGGGACTCTGAAGACCGATTTGAGTTGTTTTTCTACCGTTTAAACATTTAGTAAAGGACTTAAATGCTCTTGTCTCATTGTATTACTGCTTCAACGGAATAACCTATTGAATATTGTTTATTTCAGATACAACTGAACTGTATGTATTTCTGTTAATAAAAGTCATTATTCCGTAGCCAGTATGGTTTATGGCCAGCTGAGATTTATTGGGTCGCATCTGAGGCCCGTGTAAAACTGGAGGCCAGCCTTTGCCGTCATCAGGCATTGGCTCTAGTGCTCCATATTAATGACATTTCTTTGCATCAGACATGTGGGGATGTCAATATTTTCCCAACCATATGTTGTCTTTATTCTTAAAATATGTTTAGAGCTTTGTTCCAATACTTTTAGTGATCAAATAAGACGGATCTATACCTTAGCTGTGTCCACTACTACGTCATTGGATTCTCCAGGGCTACTCCAGAGATGTAGAAACCCAGCTGAAAATCCATAGGATAAACGCACCAGGTTTGTAGAAATGCTTTATACACCAGACATTACATCGGGTGTGTCTTTAACCTACTTTGGATCCACCTGGAACGAAATCAGGTATTTGTGAGTCGTTAACGTAAAGCGTGCATGCAACTTTATTTCAGCATTTCCTAAATTCTAGCTGTGAATAGCTTTAACTGGCGGTGACCATGTAACATAGAGGAAAAGTGGAAATTAGAACATGCTCTGTAGTTCTATGTGGTGATTGTGGTCTATGTAGTTATGTCTTAATCCAATATTTTAGCCGATTTCCAGTTTAAGGTCAAACCGGAGAACGGAGCTTATAGTTCCTGTATACTTGACGCATTAGTTCCAGATATTAATGACATCAAATGCAAAGGAGATCAGCATTTATTAAGCAAGGTTTGTGCTTTCAGTTATTTACCTTACATCTTATCAATCCCCCTCCCCTCCTCATCTCGGTGTTTTGTCCTACATTTCTGGCAATCTAAGAGGGCAGTGGGTTTTGTTGATAATCGAGTGAGACTAGTGAAAATGCAACTGTACAACCTCTTGGCATTGGCCTTTTCAAAAGTGCTGTCATTTTCAAAGCACACCTCCTACATAGACCCTTCTTAACGGCACAGTGTGTAAATCTGAAGGGGTTGTGTAGCTAGACATGTTTCAGGACACCGCTTGTTGACTTGACGCTTACATGCTTCTGCATCTGTCTTCTTTTTCCACAGAGAGAACGCAATGGAAGGATTTAAATAAAATCTCACTTCTATGCGCGGCCGCTTGATGAACCTCTGCTGCGGCTGTGAATCCAGATGCTCTGAAAGATGAAGAAAGCACTCTAGTGAGTTTGGTAAGCAGGTTCTTTTTTTAAATCTGTGTTGTACAGTAAGTCACACCAATTGTATTTACAGAATTTCCTTTTTTCCCGTCTTTGCGTTCTAGCAGAGTTTGCATATGAATGCATATGCCAGATTCCCAGAGACCTCTGAGAGACAAGATGCCCATGGTAAGATTTTGTATGTTAAGCCCTGACAATGAATGTCTTGCATTACAGTGATTTGAAATCAAAATATTTCGATTACATATAGGGCTTAAGTGACAATTAATCGTACAAAGTCCACTTACTAGGGATGTAACGATTCACTCAACTCACGATTCGATTCACGATTTTGATTTCACGATTAGATTCACAATTATTTATTTTTTTTAACAAAATGAGATTTAAGACAAATTATAAATTAAATGTGCCTTTTTATTATTGCTTGGACAAAATGCTGCACATTTCTTTGTGAAATTGAAATATAACACTATAATAATATACTAATATAGCAATTGCATATTATTGCTCTTTTGTTGGTTTTGATTGCTTCTATTGTCCTCATTTTTTTTAGTCGCTTTGGATAAAAGTGTCTGCTAAATGACAAAATTTAAATATAATGTAAATAACAAAACAACATTGAAATTTTAAAACAAGTCCCAAATCAAATAAATAAGTTACACAACTCAAATAAATCTCTTCATATAAACAAACTAAGGCTATGTCTGTGCTCTTTCCTTTTAAAATTAGAGGCAACCACTGAATTTTAATCATGATCCAAACAAAGATGCTGCATACACGCAACATCAGCAGTTTTTAATCTAAATTAGATTGTATAATTTCTCAATTTGAAGCAAAAACAGAATGGTTTGACTTCAGTTTTGTGAAACTATACATGCAAATATCTGCATGAAACAGAAGCAGCAGATGAGCTGAATGAGACGCAGATGCTCTCTCTGCCAGCAGGTGACGCTTAAACCCTTTCCTTGGTTTCCGCTGTAAACAAAGCAGCGCTGCACTTATGAACTTTAATACGCATTATACAGAGGCAAGAGGAAAAGAAAATACCATCTAAACTTTTCTAAACTCAGTAGGTTCCCCTCAGACATACATTCATATAAACTCCTACACCTAACTGAATCGTGATTTGTTTAGCATCTCAACCGATTTGAATCGTCACATATTTGAATCGATTTTCAACCGGCTCGCGGTTAATCGTTACATCCCTACCACTTACAGTATTCTAGGTGCTTAAGATTTCTAGATGCTTTTTTCTTTCTACAGGTTATCTTAAGGGTTTTTCCATTGTTTTAATTTAGTTTAACATTATTATTATACTGTGCTTATTTGTAGTTTCTATTTAAAGAATAAACCGATCCAATGTATAGTTGACATGAGGCATAATACTCTAGAAAAGCAATACGTTTTTCAGTTAGTGTTTTCAGCTCGTTTATTTTCATCTAAAAATATGCCGTGCATTTTTTCAAACAATAGTATAACGCTATTCAAAACAATGTAAATTGCGATAATCGTAGTTTAATAATCACAATTATTATTTCAAGGGAAGAATGGACAATTATGATTTTTGTCATAATCGTGCAACCCTAATTACGTTCTCCTTTTAAGTTTACCATGGTTTGTCAAGCATCATGGTCTTTTTGTGGGCCTTATCACTGAGATTTGCTCACGTCGCTGGAAAATGTGTCTTCTGTTTGTTTTATTACAAAACTTGTAGAAACATACATGAATATATTCCTGTAAAGAGGACAGAAAAGGACCGAAAACAAATATTCTGTATTTGCGTACGTCAATTTATGATATTATCTATATTAAAAGTACAAAAATAAAATTACATCATTTTAGAAAAGTTGTTATAATGCATCAAAAATTTGCCACTCTTTGTTATTTGTAAGTCTAAGAGATGAAACGAGAGAATCAAGTTCAGCAAGAAAAAGGAGATTTTTAGCCATTTTTGCTTATGAATGAAAAATGTTACATTCGATACAAGAAAATTAACAACATATTCATCAGATAATAGCTTTCATAATAAAAAATAACATCTTTGAGGAAAGTATGGGTCACATCTGTAAGTTTAGATACATAAGCGCTTAAATCAACCCATAATTAGTTGGTAATACTATAATCAAAAAAACAAATGGGCAGCTGTTTCCTCAGAACCACAAAATGAGCAAGACTCATCAACTTCAGAATATTTAGAAATGGACAAATTAACAGGATACATTTTTATGAAGGATTTAATAATGAATCTCCTTAACCTTGTTAGATGTACAAAATGTACTTGGCAAAAGCTAAGCCTTTCTCCAATTTATATTTGTTGTAAAGGAACCCCAGTAGAATTTCCCTCTTGGAGTAGTCATTCTCTTTGTCTGAAATATTTTGGGAATATGTCTATTGCATTTCAAATCTAAAATATTGATACCACCTAGGGTTGCAAAAAGGTGGAAAATTTCCAGGATTTTTTGGAATATTCCAGGGATTTTAGGAAGTTTACCACCCCTTTGCAATTTTGGAAAATTTCCAGGATGTTTTGGAATATTCCAGGGATTTTAGGAAGTTTACCACCCCTTTGCAATTTTGGAAAATTTCCAGGATGTTTTGGAATATTCCAGGGATTTTTGGAAAGTTTCCACCCCTTTGCAACCCTAATACCACCCAAACGTAAAGCCGGATAAACACTGTTGCCTTTACTGAATCTAAGGCCATTTTTGATTCACATGGCTAACATTTTAGGGTTAAGCCTACTGGGATGGCTCTCATCAAAGTATTATATGTGTCTTCTGTTTGTTTTTACAGACCTGGTGCCAAGATGATGCCCTGATAATGGTACTCGGAGGGCGACTGCATTCGGTTCCTTTGACTGGAGCTGAATCAAATGCATAATGGCAAAGTGCACATGAACACGAATAAACATTCCGTCGAATGTCTGATGAATTCAATAAAAAAAATTAACTGGATATCTTTTGAGTCTGTTATTAATGTTTGAATGCATCAAGTGGTGTTACACAGGATGGAGAAAAGATAAGTAATGAGTAACGTTTACGCTATAACACAATAAATGATTAACTTTCATACAGCTGATAAGGGCCACGGAAGCATGTTAGCGTGATTGTGTTCTGGAGAGTGACCGATTGAGTCACTGTTGCTAGGCGACGCGCTGATGATGGAAGACCGTTACGACGTTCTCGGGTGTAAAAGTCCGCGAGCTGCTAACCTGTCAGGTAAACAACGAGAGAAACATCTCACGAGAGACCGCACTGAGCACGAAACAGCCCGATGAAAACGCTCAGCTGGAGGCTTTAAACGAACGCAGACGTCAATAAACGGAATGCCTGAGACTTACAAAACCTGCCGAAAATGATGTAGCAAGCTAACTAGCCGTATACCTAGCGCGATCTGCTCAAACCATGGACTGTGACGGGTAAGTGTGTGCTGTGAGGGGAAAAAGATGCAGTTAACTAACAACATGTGTGTTTTGGTAAAGAGGAAACCGACGTGACCAGTAATAGATAAAGCTGTCATTTGAACCGTAAAACGAACTAAACGCATTCTGACTTGCTATTAGTACTATTTGTAGCGGCTAAATTGCTAGCGGTCTGTTGTGTATTCACTTAAAGTCTGTATTTTAACATGTTAACATCATACTTCACACATTTACGAAGGTGTTTACGATTATTTATATATGAAATAATGCTGCATTAGCAGGCCAGCAGTGCAGGTTCAAAATAATCTCGTGCTAATCGTTTTGTGCAGTAACTTTAACTGATTCCTGATCGATCCGCTGAAGTGCTCCACAAACCCCAGATTGTAGGTGCAGAACTGTCATGCAAAACTAGTACTAGTGTTAAGTTAGTTTGTGTTTCGAGCATTATGGTTAAAACATTTAACATGTTTTGATTAAACAATTTTTTTTAATTATTATTAAACATGTTAGTTGCACAGATCTCTTTGATTTATTCATTAGATTTGGAGTCGCTTGTCCTCTGCCTAGTTTGGACTCACAGGAAGATGCCAAAGACCCAGGGCTGCACACCTTCAGTCTCACACACATGAGGAAAGCCTTTCGGCTCATGAATGACTTGAGAAGGTTGGTAAACTGATGCAACTTATTTAGGTATCCTCTATAGACACTGACGGAGAGACACATCCAGTGTTGCCAAACCCCTCCCTCAGAAAATCTCTAGAACCACCCTCAAAAGTCTCCATTTTTCACAAAAAGTCGCCAAATATGAAAACAAAGTAAATACAGGTACATTTGGTAAAGGTAAAGGGAAATATATATATATATATATGTATATATACTTTACAAATGATAAAAGTATAAAAAATATAAAAATCCTGAAGTGAAATTAGGAAATGCTTGTGATCTGCAAGCACATCAAACATGACGGAAAGACACAAAAGACACATAATGTTGGGAATTTGTTTTATGTGTCACCAAAGTGCATCCCTGTCCTGCTCAAATACAACAGATAAGAGATATTATGATTCTCCAAAAACAAAAACTTTATTCATACAAACTTATCTCAGTCAACACACTCTATTACTACAAAATAAGTGCAAAATACTGCATCCCAGCAGCACACATGATCAGTGTTGGGGGTAACTCATTACAAGTAACGCGAGTTACGTAATCAGATTACTTTTTTCAAGTAACTAGTAAAGTAACGCATTACTTTTTAATTTACAACTTTTTAAGTTACTTTTTCGGATAAGTAATGCAAGTTACTTTTTTTTCTCCAATTTATTGTTGAGATTGTTATGTTGAGAGAAATCAGATGTTACTGTAGTTCAAAAATAAATATGAATATGCATTAATTCATCTCACTCACAAAAAAAACACAGATTCAGTATTCCTCAAAAATTAATAAAAAGAATGCAACTCAGAATATGACGCAAACCTGGAATAATGAAATGTTAAACAACACAAATATCCTTTATGCATTTAATCTCATTTTATTTGCGTCTGACCTTCGATGATTCAGTTCAAGCGTACTAATAATCAAAATTACTCTAGACAAACATTTGTGTTTTTTTTATTGCTGAAGTGTGTTGAAATGTCGTCTTCTGCGTTCTACTGTACGGACGTAAATTTACTTTCCCTTCAGCCTGAGGCTTATTCATTTCACTTTTGGTGTGAAAAGGCTTTTATATTTGCCAAAAATATAACTTTTTTATTTTAAAAACAAACAAGCAAGCCCTGTCCAGCTTAAAAAGTAATGCAAAAGTAATATAGCACATTACTTTCAATAAAAAGTAACTAAGTAACGTAATTAGTTACTTTTTTATGGAGTAACGCAATATTGTAATGCATTACTTTTAAAAGTAACTTTCCCCAACACTGCACATGACACGATGATGCACTGTCTCTCTCTCTCAGTATCTGGTTGACATGACTGTGCATGAATTGTGGTATAACTGGTTAAAACAAGATGTTCATTTTTTTCTCCGGCATCTTGATTGATGCTTATAATGAAATGATGGTGTGCGTCATGGCAGGCGTGGCATACTGGTGTGTTCACTGCGCAGACTTGTTGGCATGATTGAGAGCAAACGTGAGAGGTCACGGGCCTATGGCAGGGTGTGGCGAAGTAAAAAATAAAAAAATCGCTGCTAAATTTGGCGACAAAATCCCCAAAATGGCAACACTGGACACATCCCCCTAACATTTTGAGGTGAACTGATATGGAATAGAGTTTTCATTTTAAAATATAAATAAATACAATTTTGTTGCAAAATGTAACAATCACCCAGTTCTTTACATAAAGTTGGATATATATAAGTATATCCAACTTTATCCGCATACATGCAGTATACTTGCATACGGTGATATGTACTATATAGCATTTCTCAGCTGCTCGACTTAATGCGAATTGCTTAATGCAACTATAAGGCATGAAGATATTAAGATATTATAAACATAAAAAAATCATGATTTTCTGCAATGCTGCTTTGGAACAATGTGTATTGTGAAAAGCACCGTACAACTAAATCTGACTTGACCTGAAGTTAATTATCAACCGTGTTAGCGTGTCTGCTTATCCAAGATATTTCTGGCCTGCGTTCTCCAAAAGCATCGGAAGTCTTAAGTAGATCATAGAGATTTGTTGGCACCAATGGTTTCTATGATCTCTGTGTGGGCTTACAATACTTTTGGGAAAACGCTACTTGTCTAGATATTTATTTTTATGTTTTATTTCTAATCGCAGTCGGAGGATGCTTTGTGACGTTCTGCTGGTGGCGGGTGAAGTGGAGGTACCGGCACACAGAGTAGTTTTAGCGTCCTGCAGTCCTTACTTCTGCGCCATGTTCACAGGTACTACATCACATCCTAATGCTTTTCTTACACTGATGGGAGCCACATGTTCCTCATGGCACTCGAGACTTAATTTAGACCTATAATTATGACTTCTAATTAAAAAAATTAAAAAGAGGAAATTCTGTCATCATTTACTCACCGTCATGTCGTTCCAAACTGAAAACAAAAGAAGATATTTTGAAGAATGTTGGTGGCCAAACAGTTTTGTTGCCCATTGACCAAAAAATTAAACAAAACAAAAAAAAAAAAAAACTGTGATTTTCAAAATATCTTCTATGCTCCACAGAAAGTAAAACAGGTTTGGAACAACATGAGGGCGAGTAAATGACGGAATTGAGGATAGACCATCTAATTATTTGCAAGGAATTTGCAGCAGCATGAGTGATGTTACATATAAATAAAGAGGAAAAAATAAAAAAATGATGTTCATTCTTCATAAGTCTCATTTGAACAGTTTTTAAGAGTTTGTGTGTCTGATTCTGTGTTGTGCTTGATGTGTCCAGGTGACATGAGTGAAAGCAAGGCTCACCATGTGGAGATCAGGGATGTTGATGGACAGACGCTCTTGAAGCTGGTGGATTATATTTACACTGCCGAGATCGAAGTGTCTGAGGCTAATGTTCAGGTAATGTACCTTTGAAGACTGTACCGTTTCAAACATAACTAATGACTAGCTCTTTGTGTAAAGGCTGTTTGTGCTCCCTGGCTCTGGAGATCTGGTGCTCTGTTATGAGTGCTGAGAGGCAGGGTATTTCCTCTCATTATGAGCAGAGCTGGAGAGGAAGTTTTCTGTGATGTGCACTTTGCCCTTTGTGTTGGAGCTCTGTTGTCCCAGTACGTTCTGTTGTTTGTATGTGGGGCTTTTGTTTGGATGTACAGAATACAACGGTGGAGAACAGATGATCTGAGAAGCTTCATGTCATTTATGCAGGAGCAGCATGAAGTGGCCTAGTTTTCATCTGGATAGGATGGACAGATGCTCTGCTGGGGGTAGCGGCTGTTTAGGGCTTAGTTGGTCCTTGGGGATTTTAACAATGCCATTCAGTATAGTGATTCACCCTATGTTATATTTCCCTATAGACGGTTTCATCGGGCGCACGCGCCTGGCCCGAAGTTAATTTCCGGTCTGTGTTTGTTTATCAGTCTGGCTATGGCGCCGGCTACAAACGCAGTTAAAGTTAAGGTGATGAGTAGACTGAAGTTGGGCTCAGGTGGTTGTGCTGTGGGATGTGTTTCCCATACATTTATTTATTTGTGGCGCTCGCCACAATATCAAAACTGACGGATTTTCCAAAAGGCTTCGTTGAATAAACATGAGCACGTACTGCACGTTTAAAAATCAAAACGAGGCACGGGTGTTTTTATATCACTGTATTTCTGAAGGAAGACTATCTTCAGAAAATTTTCGATGTCATTTTCATTTCATCTTGCATGTTATATGCCTGATAAAGTAGGGTTTGTGAGCCGTTACTGGGGAAACATCTGTTTCTCCCGCTTTAAAGCACCTCCTGCTGGCAGAGAATGAATTAGCATTTTCAGCAAGTCCGTCTGATTTACCCAGCAAACATATTTTGCTTATCAAAAATAATCTACTCTAGAGGGACTACTTAGCTGCTGTTATTAATTCTATTTGGAAGTCTACCGGAAGTTAAGTTAGGGCCACAAAAGTACGCATGCGCAGTAACGTTTGTTTATGTTATTGCCGTTGAAACCGTCTATAGGCCAAGTGGCTATTGAGCTAAAATGTGCAGATGCGCTTTTCTATATTAGTCTTGTTTTCCCCTGTGGCCTTTACTTGTATGCTAAGTAGCTGATGCAGGGTTAAATTCATTTATGTTCCTAATTTATCATTTTACTTAATAAAATTTATTTAGTATAACAGTTGAGGTGGTGACAATAGCTTTTGAAATGATCTGTTAATAATTCAGTCTCTATTAAAATAATGTTTTATTTAAAATGATGAACAATAATAATATTTAAAGTGAAATGCAATTCATTTTAGTTTCCTTACTGAATCATCACTGGTAAAAGATGAAATATTATAGGCAGAACTCTCTCTAATTAGTATGTACACTACTATCAAAGGTTTAAGTTAGTAATATTTTTTTGTTGTTGAAGAAATTCATATTTTTATTAATCAAGAATGCATTATATTGATCTAAAGTAACAGTAAAGAAATTTTACATGCTGTTCTTTTGAACTTACTAATAATCAAAGAATCCTGAAAAAAAAAAAATCATGGTTTCCACAAAAATGTTAAGCAGCACAACTGTTTTCAGCATTGATAATAATAAGATATGTTTCTTGAGCAGCGATTCAGTACATTAGAATGATTTCTGAAGATCATGTGACACTGAAGACTGAAGTAATGATGCTGAAAATTCAGCTTTGATCACAGGAATAAACTACATATATATTGAAAATAATACATACAATTAAAAAAAAAAAAAATGTAAATAATATATTAAAACAGAAAACACTTATTTTAAATTGTAATATTGCACAATATTGCTATTTTTACAGTATTTGTAATCAAATAAATGCATCCTTGGTGAACGTAAGAGACTACTTTCAAAAACATTAAAAGATCTTTTTGCTTGGTAGTGTATGTATATGTATTATATTGTTTGCGATAATGCACAATTCTTTTGCTGTATTAAAAAACAAAACTAGTCATCATTACATAACCTATACTGGTTAGTCATCATAAATACAGTCTGCAGGCTGCCTGCCTGGTTACCTCATCTTTAGTGTGTGTGTGTGAGTTGAGTTTTCATCTTTTTGTGTTATTCCTGCTGTGTCCAGGTGTTGCTCCCAGCTGCCAGCCTGCTGCAGTTGATGGATGTTCGACAGGTTTGCTGTGACTTCCTGCAGACGCAGCTTCATCCCACCAACTGCTTGGGCATCCGAGCGTTCGCTGACCTTCACGCCTGCACAGGACTGCTCAGCCAGGCCCACGCTTACGCCGGTGAGCTCTCTTCTTGCTTGAGTCATTGTGGGATGGGAAAAAGCTAGTCGATTAAGCGACCCACCAATATGTATTTTTATGCTAAGATACAGCTTTTTGAGCACGTTTGCTTGTTTCAAGCAGAGCAGCACTTCACAGACGTCATGGTGGGTGAGGAGTTTATGGCCCTTTCCTTGCAGCAGGTGTGCAGTCTGATCTCCAGTGACAAACTGACCGTGTCCACTGAAGAGAAGGTAACACTACCGAGTTTGTTGTCCCAGTTGTATCTTTTCTATTGTGCTTCTCAGTTTCTTCCTCATCCATCACATCACAGAGCCTGTTTTTAGCTCAGCCTTGCGTGATTTGTAGACAGCAGAAGGTTGATGGTTGGTTTTTACATGTACGTACTGGTGTGACGCTGAAGGAGACGACAAGCCATCTGTCAGTCACTCTGCATTAGTTGCTGTCTGCTTACAAGTAACTTGTGTCTCCAGTCTGCGCTCACACACCCACTTGATGGCAGCTGTCATCTCTCAGATGCTTCAGTGTCATCTGAGCACGACACACAGGCAGTGGAGGATGGTGGCCTGGTCTGCTGTGGCTGTGAGCTGCATTCATACAATATAATATATATAATAATTGTTCTCGTCTGTTACACCCCTAGGTGTTTGAAGCCATGATCACCTGGATAAAGCACGATAAAGAGGCCCGTCTTGAGCACATGCCTAAACTCATGGAACATGTTCGACTGCCCCTGCTATCCAGAGATTACCTGGTTCAGGTATGACTGCGCACAATTTCATAGCGAGTTCTCAGGATGTAATGATGCACCCCAGGCTGGTTGAGAATAGATACAAATGTGACGATTCAAGTCGGTTGAGATGTTAAATGAATCGTGATACGGTTGGGTTTATATGAATGTATCTCTGAGGGGAACTGACTGTTTTCAGAAAAGTTTAGGCCTTGTCCACACTAATACGTTTTCATTTGAAAACGCATCTTTGTCTCTCCGTTTTGGCATTCCGTCCACACTGAGACTGCATTTTTGTCAAGGAAAACTGAGCTTTTTGAAAACGCTCTCCAAAGCGAATAAACTTGAAAACGCCATTTTCGCGTTGTAGTGTGGACTGTGAAAACAGAGGTTTTTAAAAATGATAACGCATGTTTAGTCATGTGACACATTGTACCAGTAGATATCTGTTTATGCACACTATTGCTACAGATGGGTTACTTTGTACACTCTTCATATCACAGTCCTGCACAGGCAACAGAAAATGTACTTGCGATTGCTGTTTGCGGCAAAACATGAGGGCAGTTGCGTTTTAAGGTCAGACATACAATCATGAGTTAGCGCGACCTGGATGTGTCAGTTAGAGGTCGACCGATGTATCGGTTTTGCCGATTAATCGGCACCGATAGTTGATTGCTGGAACTATGGGTTATCGGCAAAAATCCATGCCAATAGTTTTCCGGGTTGCGTCTGTTGCTGGAGCAGCTGAGAAGGGTCTGCTCTCATTATACAGTGCGAGAGCGGCCTCTAGTGGTTGAAATCACTGACAGCACGTGCTATTTGTTTAGACACGTGATACTGCACGCTGAACAGAGCGGGAAACTTCAGACGCGGATTCAAATGCAGCCGACAGAAATTCCTGCCGCGCCACAGAGCGCCATTCACATAGTTTTCCATTAATTTACATTATATTTGTCCCGAATCGTTGTTAATGTACATAATGAATTGTGTATTGTGCATTTTCAGCGAAACGTTTGTCTTTCTGTGGCTCTAATAAAGTCTGTGTGCTTTATTTATAGAGCTATAATATAGAGCACGCTTTCTCTTTCCGATTGCTCCGTTTTTTTAAACACCGAACTTCAAACTCATCCATGCCAAATTGTTCATTCTTGAAGTAAACTTGTGTCCGTTTGGTGATTAAATAAACTGTTTTAGACCGCTGCTCGAGTTGAACGCGACGCGTCCGGAGTGTGTGTGATACCGGTGAGTTCTCCTAGACTCAGCGCTGCGCTTTTATTTTGATTAGATAATCATCAAGTGTTCAAGAATAGAAGCAGTTAAAATGTGAGAGTATACATACCATATCCATATGTATATCATTTTAATGCTATGGCCTTTGTGTATATATTTAAAATGTGCATCTTTAAGCATGACAGTTGAAATGAAATGGTAACACTTTAAAATAAGAGTCCATTTGTAACATTAAGATTAATGAAAGCAGTGTAAGTATTGTTCCTTGTTAGAGTGTGTTAATTTCAACATTTACTATTACTATTATTATTATAATTATTTTTACTACTACTACTAGTATGGTTCAGAACTGTTTTTGTTAATAAAGCACTATTTCAGTTTTTGTTCAGTGTCCATTTTAAAAACTATCGGTTAATTAATCGGTATCGGCCAGTGTGGTCCAACCTAGCTATCGGTATCGGCAAAATCCACTATCGGTCGACCTCTAGTATCAGTGAATGGTGAGATATTTTCCTAAATTAATTGATCCTGCCAGAAGAATTGCATGAAAATGTATCATGTCTGTTCCGTCTGTATCGTGTCAGTGAGCTTTTTTGAGGCTTTATGTATACGCAATAAAGCGAATTTAACGTTTTCTGATGTTCTTGTGAACTTTTGGAAAACGTTTTAAAACGCTCCACGTCCACACTAGCGTTTTCAAACGTTTTCCAAAAGTTCACAAGAACATAAGAAAACGTTAAATTCGCTTTATTGCGAATTTACCATTTTCAAATGTATCCGGATTAATGTAGATGTAGCCTTATGTTGCATCCCAATTTGCATACTGTCCATCCTAAATAGTATTCTAAATTAGAGTTAGTATGTCCCAAATCGTAGCATGTCGAAATGAGTATTCCAGAGGTACCCGGATGGTTTACTACTTCAGGTAGAAATTTGAAGTGCAGATCCATGCACACTCTAATGGCTAATATTGCTCACAACAGGAGGATTTGATTAGAACTACAAACACGCATAAAAAGTGTTAAAAAACTACAAACATGGCGGATATGCGAGACTGAGAAAGGGGTTTAAGTGATAAATAATCAATATTTAACCTGTTGGAAAAATATATATTTAATGTTATCCACGTTATATTTCATCTGCAGCAACGCTGTGAACTTTTATAATAATACGTTTGGTCATTAACTTTTAAATGCGTCATGCAAACATAGGAAGAGAGTTCTCGGCATGATTGACCCGAGACTGGTAGATCAACGTGCCTCTTCGTTTCTCTCCAATACGGTTGGAAATTAAACGAAATATGGATAATGTTAACATTGAAAAGACGATTGATGATAGTGCAGTTTAAATGGTGACAGGATGCACATAACTAAGCAACAGAGTGTCTGTTAAAGACGCAGTTATGTCCCAAAGCTTGCTTACTATTCTGCTACAGACTTAAAAGTATACTTTTTCTTCACAAAAAGAGTACATACTTTTAGGGCATAGTATACGTAGGCGAATCGGGCCACAGCATTAGATTAGATTCTTTTCATAAGTGCAGCGCTGCTTTGTTTGCAGTGGTAACCATGTCGGGTTTGGAACGACATAAGGGTGAGTAATTAAAGACAGGATTTTTATTTTTGGGTGAACTATCTCTTTAAAATGCAGTGGTCGCCTCTAATTTTAGAGACAAACAGACAAAGAGCACAGACAAAGTCTTAGTTTGTTTATATGAAGAGATTTGTTTTATTTGTATTATTTATTGATTTGGGATTTTTTTTAAATTTCAGTTTAGTTTTATTTGACATATTTCACTTTCAAAAGAAATGTGCAGCATTTTGTCTGAGAAATAATAAAAGGACACCTTCTCATTAATAATTTGTCAAATCTCATTTTGTTAAAAAAAATCGTGAGAAAATCGTATTGTGAAATCAGTATCACATCGAGTTGAGTGAATCGTTACATCACTAGCGATTTCTCTGTATTTATTGTGATTTATTTGTGCATTATTTTTAAGATTTACATGTGTATTTGTACAGATTGTAGAGGAGGAGCCCTTAATAAAAAACAACAACACTTGTAAGGACTTTCTCATCGAGGCGATGAAGTACCACCTTTTACCTGCAGACCAGCGGCACCTTATAAAAACTGACAGAACCAGACCACGCACACCAGTCAGTTTGCCGAAGGTATTAACATATTCGCTTCAAACGTACAGTACTAGTCAAGTTTGGGTGTACTTACTAGTCCTTTATTATCACTAGTTTTCTGAGTGATTCACTAAGTCTGATTCAAACTGTAACTCACAAGTTAGCTTGAGGTTGCTCTGTTAAACACTGTATATATCAAGACTGCTTACCTGTATAACTACGAATGGGAAAAAGGGCAACACACTTGCATGTTCAAAATAGCTGCAAATATGGATGCAGAGTGAAATGACTTCCCTGGATATAAGCAGCCCTTTAATTAACAGACTACTAGAGCAATCATGGCTGATAGTAAGACATTGTGCAAACCAAACTGGACGCAAGGACAGCTGTTACTTCTTGCCCAACTTGTACATGAAAAGAAGGACAATTAAATTAAAGGGAAATTATCGTGAAATGTTTTCGTTCCGAGTCCGTTTGCCAGCAACAGCCATTTTAGGATGGTTTGTGATTTGGTCTTAGTGACTTGGGAGTCCTCTTAACTACCTCTTACTTTTCACAGATTTAGGAGCTGGTTTTAGTGCTAAAACGCTTTGTGAAATACTCCTAAGATTATGACTGACACAAACATAATTTAAAAGAGTTTCTCCTAAATCGGCAAGTTAGGAGCTACTTTTATCCTTAAGATTAAGGAATATAAGATTAATTTTGTGAATATGGTCCCTGATTATCAAAAACACTGCTTTGATTTAAATATGTTTATTATTTTATCTGATTATCTCATATGATGGCTTTCAGCTTTACAACAGTTGATCATTGTTTGCGGATTCCATAAAAATAAAATTAAAAAGAATAAAACCAAAATTCTCTGACTTCTCTTATAAACAACATTTATTTCCTTGTAATTTCAAAATATCACTCAGAAATGAAAGTTGGTAAACACTTTTAAGATCAACGGTCAGGTTATTAAAGTGATCAGATCTTTCCTCATAGAAGTCAACGTATTGAATTCAGTGTATTGAAGCCTGACAAGCAAGCGTCCACTTCAAAACTGAGCAATGTGGCATCAATAAACTGACTACCGTATAAATTATGACTGCATTTTTTTTTACCAGCTTAGTCGCAGTCTGAAGACCTGGATTAATTTATTAACTCAGACAGATTGATTTTTGTTGTGAATCTGACAGGTGATGATGGTTGTAGGTGGTCAGGCACCTAAAGCCATCCGCAGCGTGGAGTGCTATGACTTTCAAGAGGACCGCTGGTACCAGGTGGCCGACTTACCCTCCAGACGCTGTCGAGCAGGTTGTTCTCTGTTCTGTCCCTCATCTCTAAATAGCTTTTTCTCTTGGTCTTACCTAGGGCTGCACGATTAATCGAATGCGATTGTCATGCGCGTCTTGTCAGTGAAGCACAGTTCTGTGATCAGTAGTAAATCTTTATCCGAAAGCCAGAGGGTGCTCTCTCGCTGAAACTCCAAATACGCCCCGCAGAAGAAAGATAATGCACGTCGTTCCAGGGTTGTTTCTAGAAGGGATACCGCTGCGGCCGGAAACTAACAATGAAGCTGTAATTCACTGACAAGCTACGCAAAACTGCATTCAAAATCGTGAGGTTATGAAATTGATGAATACGTTCTGCGATTACGAAAGCAGTTTGCATAGCTTGTCAATTATGGCTCTGTGTAGTAAGCGCTGCTCCACCTGAAACCGCTTCTAAATACCATCGAGCCTTTACCCGGTGAGTTGGAGTCGTTTATAACGTGCATTTGAAAAAGCAACATCTTTCCAAACATGAGAAGTATTTATGAACCTCTTGTCCCACAGAATACCACATTTAATAAATTAATTTCTTCCGAACTCACTTAGCATTGCATTATAAATATACTTTATTGTAGTGAAAATTCTAATAAAAAGAACTCCAATAAACCATGTGTGCATTGAATTTATTTAATACACGAGTTTCACAATTTGAGTTGAATTACTGAAATAAATGAACTTTTCCATGACATTCTAATGGATTGAGATGCACCTGTATATAGTCATAGTCCTGTGTTTATTATTAGTCATGCTAAATCATGAATTCTGTTTCCTGGAACAAGCTGCATTATATTTCTTCTGCGGGGCATATTTGGAGTTTCAGCGCGAGAGCGCCCTCTGGCCTTCGGATGGAGATTTACTACTGATCACAGAACTGTGCTTCACTGAAAGATACGCACGACAATCGCAGCTTTTGCTTAATCGCGATTACGATTGAATTTAGATTAATCGTGCAGCCCTAGTCTTACGCTCTGCATGCGTATCATGTAGGTGTGGTGTATATGGCCGGTAAGGTGTATGCGGTGGGTGGATTTAACGGCTCCCTGCGTGTGCGGACGGTGGACGTGTATGATGGGCTGAAGGAGCAGTGGAGCTCTGTTCCCAGCATGCAAGAGCGCCGCAGCACTTTAGGAGCAGCTGTACTGGGGGACCTGCTGTACGCTGTAGGGGGCTTTGACGGGAGTACAGGTATACCTTTGAAAAATGAATTTCAGGATGTATTCGTTCAAAAGTTTGGGATCAGTAAGATATATTTTTATTATTTTTTTTTTTTTTAGCAAAAATGCATTAATCAGAAGTGACAGTCAGTGCTGATTACATGTAATCTGGATTAGGTAATCAGATTCCCAAAATTAAGATGCTCATTTAATTTTAAAATGCTTATAATCAGATTACAGTTACTTTTTATGCATTACAAAATCACATGATTAGAAAATTATTCATAATTTTTTAATCCTAATTCTTTTTTTCTCTTTTAATTTTTATTTCTAAAAATCCTACTCATCATACCATTTAGCTTTGACTATATTCACAAATGTTGTGTAAATAGATTTGTAAACCATGCTTCTGAATTTGGGTGCAGAAAGAAACTTTCAAGCAATTAGACCATGTATGAAACAAGTAATCATGCAAGTTACTGAACACTGGTGATGTACAGCTGTGAAACACAGTCGTCATCATGTCCAATCACCTTCAGTAACGGTTGATTACTGACCCTGCTGTAATGTAATGCTTAATGCATTTTATGATGTTGATATCAATAAACCATAAACATTTTCTTTCTTTTGCTTTTTTTATATCAATATGGTATGTTTAACGGTAAATTTAAAACAAGTTTGATAAACATACAGTAATCTAAAATGAGTAATCTAGATTACATTACTGAATAGAGTTTATGTAATCTGTAATCTGTAACAGACTACAATTTGTAAGTAATCTACCCATTTTATGTCACTAAAGATTTCCGTTTCAAATAAATGCTGTTCTTTTGACCTTTCTATTCATCAAGGAATTCCGACAAAAATATACATCACATTTTACACAAAAATTTGAAGCAGCACAACTGTTTTCAACATTGATAATAATCAGAAATGTTTCTTGAGCAGCAAATCAGCATATTACAATGATTTCTGAAGATCATGTGACACTGAAGACTGGAGAAATGATGCTGAAAATTCAGCTTTGATCACAGAAATAAATTACATTTTGACAAAGTTATCTGAAATTATAAATAAATCTTTTACTGTATTTTTACTGTATATTCTAAATAAGTAAATGCGGCTTTGGTGAACAAGAGACTAAATAAATAAAATAATCGCACCAACCCCGCATTTTCGAACAGTAGTGTAGCGTATATTTTCAGTGAACTGTATGTTCACAGATGACTCTGCCTGGTTTAAGCACATGCACAAGCAGCGTCATCATTAGCCCTGTTTGACTGACATTTTGGCATTTGTCTGATGAATGTCTCTCGGTAGGTCTGTCGTCAGTGGAGGCGTACAGCCCCAAAGCTAATGAGTGGATGTTTGTGGCTCCCATGAACACCAGGCGCAGCAGTGTTGGGGTGGGAGTGGTCGACGGTGAGCATTTTGAGTTCATGTGTGTTGATTAATCAACGTATGCTCAACGTATTGAGGTTCAAGTGCAAACATGGTCATGAAATTATGCATGCGACAATAAAAGATGATTTCTCAATATTTCACCTTTTGGCTGTTGTTGTTACATATTTAAACTGTGCAGCTGTGTTAGCTCATGTAGATTGTTTGTGTAGTGATTTCACATAGTGTGTCTGATGCTTGTACAGGAAAGCTTTATGCTGTTGGAGGATATGACGGAGCGTCCCGGCAGTGTTTGAGTACTGTAGAGGAGTATAACCCGGTCAGTAATAAGTGGTGCTTTGTGGCAGACATGAGCACTAGACGCAGTGGAGCTGGTTAGTTCCTTTTTGGACATGATTTGAATATGCACTGGGCTCACTTCTTGCGGTCTCCGTGTATTCACTGGCTGTGCTGTGATTGTGTGTTTGTACAGGTGTCGGAGTGCTCAGTGGACAGCTGTATGCTGCAGGTGGACACGACGGTCCTCTGGTGAGGAAGAGTGTGGAGGTCTATGATCCTGCCACTAATACCTGGAGACAGGTGTGTGACATGAACATGTGCCGAAGGAACGCAGGTGAGACTAATGAACATTTTAGGAGGACAAATAATTGAAAACAAGATTTTCAAATTGCATAATGCATAAAACAGCAGACTATTCTGGGTCACTTTTGAACCATTGAAACATAAGGTTAAAACAGCCATGGGGTCAACACAAACCATATTATATTTAATAAATAGCTTCTCATTAAACGGTGAATGTGAAACATTTCAAAGTTTTGCATGCTGCAGTGTTATACTTTTTAATAATTAAGGAATTCTTTTAAATTTCAAATTATAAATAAACCAGTGTGATGAATATTTATATTAAATTAAATCTCTTGCATGAGATTTTTTAAAATTAATGTATCGTTATATGAATTTATAGAATTAGCAGTGTAAAATAAATCAATTAATAAGTTAAATCCCTTACATAAAACTCATGACTGCTTAAAAACTGTCCAAATGTATGAAACCTACATATTACATTTCTAACAAAATAACATCAAAACAACATAAATATTACTCTAGAATATTTTCAAACAAAATATATTAATTTTAATGAAATGAAAAACATGATCAAATTTTCATGCAGCAGTGGTCGATCAGTAGGTGGCAGCAGAATGGACTTTTCCTTCTTCAAACCTTGTTGAGTTTAGATTATTTGGTCATTGGTGTTTTGCTTTACACCGCTTTGGGCAGTAGTTCATTTGATATAGTTTATTTATCCGTTTACATTGATATTCATGTTTATTAAAAAAGTTTTAGAAGTGTGTGTGAGATATAGGAAAGTATTTTTGAGGCAAATCTAACTCTAAGAAAGATCTCTGAGAAATACCACGTGTAAAGTTGCCTTCATTTTTAAATGATTATATCTGTTTAAAACATTGAATGATGTGTATTTTGATAGTCTAGACATATTTTTTTTAGCAATTCGAGTTCAAAATGACCTGAATGCATTATAAGGGCAGTCTTAAGTGTCAATTTTTCCAAATTTAGATTTATAGATCATCTGATAGCTGAATAAATACGCTTTCCACTGATGTATGTGGTTTGTTAGGATCGGACAATATTTGGCCGAGATGCAATTATTTGAAAATCTGGAATCTGAGGGTGCAAAAAAATCTAAATATTGAGAAAATCATCTTTAAAGTTGTTCAAATTAAGTTCTTAGCAATGCATATTACTAATCACAAAATAAGTTTTGATATAATTACGGTAGGAAATTTACAAAATATCTTCATGGAACATAAATTTTACTTTACTTAATATCCTAATGATTTTTGGCATAAAGGAAAAATTTATTATTTTGACCCATACAGTGTATTGTTGGCTATTGCTACAAATATACCCCAGCGACTTAACACTGCTTTTGTGCTGCAGGGTCACATTTATGAAAACAGTATGTCCACAAGGGTTCCCGTCAAACACTGGATCTGTTTCAAGACCTTTAAAATCATAGTTTATAAAAGGAGAACTGAGTTAAGTGTGTTTGTCTCTAGGAGTGTGTGCCATAAACAGTTTACTGTATGTGATCGGAGGAGACGACGGCTCGTGTAACCTGTCCTCTGTGGAGTACTACGACGCTGCCGCCGATAAATGGAGTCTCATTCCCACCAACATGAGCAACGGACGCAGCTACGCAGGTCTGCTTCACTCTCACAACCTCCATATTCAACTAAGGGGGTTTTCACATATAGTCTGTTTTAAAAGAACCAAACCCAGTTCACTTAAAGTGAACCAGACGAAAGTGATCTGTCCTTATAGTGTTCACAATGTAGTGGAGTTAAAAGAGAACCCTCTTTAGCACAGAAGTGATCTCAGACCCTTTCTTGTTCACACCACAACTTCATAAGAACTCAGACCCCAGCTTCTGTGCAGCGGTGGCTCTTGTCAATGCTTGTTTTATTAATATAATAGCTTCGATACTGAACCGCTACATTATATTTCTCAGCAACTCAGGGGTAAAATTGATGTTTTGAAGTAACGAAACTCACAGCTTCACTGTTTGCACAGACGCAATTCACACATGCAACTTTCATCTCTCTCTCGATCATTAATTCAAATCAATGCATTCAAATAAATGTGATCTTACCGCACGACTTCATCTCTGTCTGATTTAAAGCGGGCAGAAAGCTAGATCTTCGCTGCGCGTCGGGTGGTTCTTTGCCTCCGCATTAAATAATTTAACGCACAGTTAGCCGTAGATAACATAAATGACAACAGAATTATTTTGTATTCATTGAGTTAACATTTGGTTTGTTTATTTACTTTTGAAAAATGTAACAAGATTGAAACGTCTGAAATAACATTGATTAATAATAATAAGATATACATAAAAATATATACAAATAATGAGTTCAACCTCAAGCATTACTGTTATGTTGGTCGGTCCGGGACCTCATTGCTTTCACAAATCAGGAGGAAATCGAACCACAAACAGACCGAACCTCTGGAGGTGGTCGGAGTACGGTTCGCTTTTGGGTCCTTTTAGGGGGTCTGAGATCACATGTTTGTTTACATATACAAGCTGAACCGCTCCGAGATCGTTTGCAGGGCTCAAACAAACTAGGTATGAAAACACCCTAAAACTAAACTCAACTGCTCTCTTGTCTGTTTCAGGGGTGTCAGTTATTGACAAGCCATTATGACTAAAATTTCTGGGCAGCAGGTCTCTTCGCACCTGTCGAGGGCTGAGCTGTGACAGACAGACGGTGATTTAAGACAGGCGCTCGAAGCTCTCCATCTCAAAGCCTGGCTGCCTCACACACACACACACCAAGCCCTGACCTCTCCCAGTCTCCAGAAAGTGCCATTTTAGCTCTGTTATTAACAGAGAGGCCATGAGGTCGCCCAGTATAGTGTGTATTAAATGAGACCTCGTTTATAGTCTGCCAGGACCGAGTGCGTATGGGACGCCTACATGAGCTGGTGCAGGTGAAGATTGTGCCAACAGAGGCCTCTGCCTGCTTTACTACTGACTGACAACGCTCCGAACAAACACTCGCATCGCAGGACCAGTCCATATGATGTCAAAACTGTTTCTACGGGTTAACACTAATGCATATCACACCCTTTAAAGCGGATCAGGACTGGATATCACTGACTTCTGTTGGTTTGGTTACAGGGTTACTTTATGTTTTTATGAAAAGTATTATGGGCACAAGCCCATAAGTTGTTTTAACCAGCTGCTTTCGTGCCATATAGTATTGAGGGTATTAAACTGCTAAACCGATCATATAAATCTCACAGGGTAAAGGTATGGTCACATTTCAGCTTGAAATTTCAACTTGAATCCATTGCGAAGAGCACATTGATTTTCATTGAAATGACTGGAATTGGTCTGTGAAAATTCAGTAAATGTGACCATACCAGTTAATGTGCCAAATGTAACTCATAATTCATATGGATAATGCTGTATGTTAGTTACTTGTACATGAGCACTTTGGTGTGCAATCGTCCATGTTGGACACACAGCGTCTTTCTTTGATCACGACAACACTCTCTATAGATGCAGCCACTGAAATAGCACTGGCTTGGTGTCTTTTTGGTAAAATTGCACTGTTCATCTCGTTCAGTAGAGCTGGTACTATTTCAATCGCAGGCAAATACCAAGATAGCACAGGCTCATGTCAAGTTCACCGTTTATCCTGTTCTATTCTGACTGGGTAATTTGCATCAGTGGTTCAACAGAACTGGACTTTGGAAGACTCTTTTATTTTAAATATTGAAAAATATCAAGCCTTCTTAAGGTTCTTTTTCTCGTTATTGGGTTATAGGATCTGTAAAGCTTCACTGTAGACCGTTCCTGTTTACAGTACTGATCATTGTGAAATGAAAACGAATTTCGTTGGTAACAAATATGAATTATTAAAAACATTCCCAGCTCACATATCACATATTCTCATTCTCACAATGCCCTATTTTCTTTTTAATTTGGATATATACTGATCTAAAAGTCATACTATGCAGTACAACGTTGTTTTTGTTGTTCCCAGTTACTCAGTTTATTTTGTGCTATGCCTGGTGTAACTGCTGTCTTTACACATCATGATCCACAGCTCTAAAACTATGACATTCCAGTGCGGTGCATCATCTATGGAGTATGCACGAATGTGGTTTGTGAGCAAGGTATTTATGTATTTCTAAACAAAATGTATGAATAAATGAAGCTTTGTTAAGAGAATTGGATTGCTGTGTTGTGAATGCCAGTCTATGAACTGTCACTGGAGGGCAGCAGTCAGTCATGCATTGCCAAGATGAAAGTGAAAATGATCTTAAACACCTGATTACATATTTACATTAGATTTGCATTAAAGTCAAGCAGATTTTAAGCCTATACAGTATAATTAGATGATTTATTCTGTGAATGTGCCAGACCTGTGTTTCATTAGCCTCTACTGGTAAACTAGAAGAATAACAAACAGTGTCCCAAATGACATACTATACACTATTATGCACTTATGCACTCAGTCTAGTCTAGTGTATGGACTTTATTAGTTTATGCAGTATTGAAGTCTGATAGCTCATCCTTCGCCGTTATAAAAGGAAAGCTGTGACCGCTGAATGCATTAAGTGTCCAACATTACAAACTTCCTTTTTCCAGTTAATTCATGGTTTTTGAAGGCTTTTCCAGTGTTACATGTATTGTTTTTAGCGTCACCGGCGGAAGTTAAAAGGTTCACCCAAAAATGAAGATATGCTGTTAATTTACTCACCCTCAGGCCATCCAAGATGTAGGAGACTTTTCTTCTTCACTAGAACAGCAAATAGTATTTTTAGCTGAAACCAGCAAGTCAGCAACTGTCCGGGTTTGAGAATAAAAAAGCATTATCGGTGAACACAAAATGAATACCCGTGGCTCCTTACAATATATTGAGGTCTTATGAAGCGAAACAATCGGTCTGTGCAAGAAACTGAACATTATTTACAACATTAACTTTACCTGCCGCAGCCAGCAGGGAACTCTGATTCTTCTCGATTTAAACAATCATTTCATGAAATTCCTACATCTTCTAAAAACACTGCCAATAATGTTGTTTTACCCTGCTGTCTGTCGCTGTGTATTTGACAAATCTTCACCTTTTGGCTTGCACTTCTGTAAGGCAATCTTAATGTCTTTTCCCGCACCTGCTCAACACTGAACAGCAGCCACGCCCCCAAACTCTCGCTATTGGCTGCAATTTTACAGGCAGGTAAGACATCCTATCACTGCATTCGGGTTCAATGTAATGATTGGACAAACATTTTATGGTCCTGAAGCTTTCACAGATTTTAATATCATTTGATTGCTATCAGGATGTCAAGCGACTTTCAACCACTATAACAAAAATGTTTATGAAAAACATTGCCTATAGTTTTAAGTGCATACTATGGGTAATGTGCACTTTTTATTGGAATTTTCGGTGTAAACACTACTCACACTATTTATACTACAAAATAGCATAGAAAAGTGTATAAGGGACACACCTAAAGTGTAGTACATGATAAAACTAATTAATAAAAAAATTAAAGGTGTATGTAATATTGACAGCTAACGGATAAAGGGATAGTTCACCAACAAATGAAAATTCTGTCGTTAATTACTCACCCTCATGTCGTTCCAAACCCGGAAGACCTTCGTTCATCTTCGGAACACAAATTAAGATATTTTTGATGAATTCCGAGAGCTCTCTGACCCTCCACAGACAGCAAGGATCCTTTTTAGGTCAGGTAGACTGTGATCTTTGACTCCGTTCGTTGAAATGTGGAAATACTGTTGGATAAATTGAAAGTGGGCGGAGTCACACAGACCAAAACAAAAACAGACATTCCGACATGGAACGAGAAGTAGAATAACTGTCTGTAGCATTGTTTTTCAGAGAAGCAAGTATGTGAAATTGGTACGTTTCCTAAATATATGCAAACATATGGTATTTTATGCTTTAGTTCAGTAAAAAAGAAAAAAGAATGCACCTTTGAAATGAATGCAAAATTCAGTTGCAAAATCAAGCAAGGTTTACCATTGCATGTTTTCACAGACGCAGCCCAGCTTTTGCAGCAGGAATCCAGGAATTTTGTGAGGACAAAAGATTTCCCACACAAACTTCACAATGCGTTCAAGTCGGTCACACAGACTCGCTGCATTGATCTTGCTCTGAAAGTGACTTCTGTGTGAGCTGTGCGTCACACATTTGCACTATTGACAATGGACAGTGCTTCAGGCTAGAAGGGATACAGCTGCAGCAACCGGGCATGCGCACATCAATATAGCATCGTTTTAGTCACTGTGCAACAATAATTACTATTTTTGCATCCTTGTAAGGGGTAGGTTTAGGGTTGGTGTAGATGTAGACGTTAATAAAACACAATCTAATAGTAAAATGTATTAATTTATTGTTAGTTTCTAGCCACAACCATGGACCCTTTTCATAGACTTCTTCTGTGGTGTTTTATGTTATTTTTTTGATTTTGATTTTGGAGCACTCCTACAGGCACAAAACGGCACGAACACATCAGGTAATAATACTCACAAGCTGTTTAATGAAAATGCACATACTGGATACAGGAGGGCTCTCATTCCACTGATACAGGCCCCGGTGCTAATTTATTGCTTCATTTTCATGGCACAAAAACAGAAATACAAATTTCTGCCATGCAAACACCTACTACTGACAAGCTTATACAAAACAGGACAAAGCAGGTGCTTCACTAATACAGAGGAAATCACGCCATTAAGATGAACTTGCGGAAAAGTGAGACGATTAAAAAAACCAGAATACAAAATAATGGTCATAAAAAAGGACGACACAACACAGTGATAGATGGGCCAGAACACGTCCGATAACAACCCGCACTCACAGCAAGTAGTGCTTGAATAAATGAGAAACAACTGGAACAAACTAAACATACTGCATTCCCAGAATGCTGTGCAAATAATCTCCATCACCTCCTTCATCCGTCACGAACACATCCCTTCTGTGCATTTGCCAATATCAAAAACTTGACCAGTAGCTTCTCTCATCTGACCTCTCCATCCTCGCATCCTCCCTTCACGCTCTCTTCGATGAGACTTTATCATCAGTTGAGCTCAATGCCAGCAGCACGGTAAAGCCGATACTGTTACGATATGAGCCGGCAGCCGAAAAGTGACCGTGACAGATCAGATGATACGCTGCAAAGTGCAGGAAACCTCATCCTGTGCCATGAAGTCACATGACACATGATTATGACAGCATGCACGTCACACATCAGGAGTCGCGGTCATCTAATTATCACGTTCTTCCAACTAATAGCATTATTGGTCATGAGCGGGTGCTTTCAGACTGAAGTTGAATGATGAATGTGTGCACACTTGCAAATCAAGAGTCTAGAGGTGAGAAAAACCAATAAGGACACATTAACGTATCAAACAAACAAAACAAACCCCAAACAAACAAACTCCATCTATTCATACTAACTATAGCGTCAGCAATGATCTACTATGTACCACTGTGAACTAACATGTCAGTTTGGCATATATATATATATATTCACTTTCGTTACATCGTCCGTTAGATGCATATTACAGATGATATTTACATATGAATCAGGAAGAGTCCAGCTGGAGTAGCTTTTGTCAGTCCGATCAGATGATCCAAGTCTCATTACAAAAAACAAAAAGAGCACCAGCTTGATACAAGAGTCCTCTGATTTGTAACTGAAAAATCGCACTGGATAATTCGTCTCAATCAAGAAAAACACTGAAATATTTAAGCCTACATACAGAATAGTATAGATCTGTACAAGTATACATACACAGAACCCAAATCACACCCTCTGAGAGCATGAAGACCCCTATGAATAGGGCGAGGAGGAGTATGATGTGGGTGTTGAGATATGATGACCATCCGTGTGGTCTGAGGAAGAGTTTAGTGCTTGATGTCCATATATATATATATATATACACACACACACACATGTAGATGTGATACTCAACGCAGATGATTCTCAGTATGAGAAAGCTTGTCAATGTGGAAAAGAAAGACAAAAGTCTGAATATCAAACTCAAGGGAACTTCGTTCTTCCTGTAGGTGATTTTTTGGATGACGGAGGACACAGGTGTAGTGGTTGAGTGAGGAGGGACGGCGGTGCACGTTGATGGACTTCTGTCAGGATGGGCCTTTGAGATGGTGCAGGCCATGTCTGATTTAGATGGACTTGGATGAATCCTGCTTGCTGATGAGGACCTCCAGAAGCCGCAGTTTGGCTTTAATGCGCTTGTACTCCTTGTATTCGTCCATCATAGGCATGCGGTCTTCCTTCTGAACATTCCTGTGGGGGAAAGAAAAACACTGTGTTTGAGAACAATGCTGATATGAAGAAGGTAAAATGAAGCGAGCTCTTTGATTCTGGTTGGTTCAGCGTTTCATGCAACAAGCCGGCGTCAAGTTAATGCTTGTTCCACAGCAGATCAATGTCAGTTGTATAACAATGAACTGAACAGAATCTGGCGAAGTGTTTAGCAACTGTAACATTTGTCTGGTAGAGTGTCAGAGGAGGCTCTTATCACGCAGTGTCTGTTACCATGACTTGTGCAACATATCAACAAGAAAACTGCAACAACCTGTTAACAACAAAAACACGCAACGACAAGACAGTGTGTTAAAAGACATAGAAAACACTCCTGCTTTCTGGTTTACAATGCTGCTGGGATTTGTTTCAAGTCAAAACAATACAAGCAAAATGTCTTCAATCTGAATATTTTTTCAATATTGGTCAGTAAAAACAGTAATATTGCCAATTATCCTTCAGAAATCATTCTAATATGCTGATTTACTGCTCAAGAAACATTTATTATGTTTGATGCTAAAAACAAATGTTCCGTTTCATATTTTTGTGGAAACTGATACATTTTTTCCAGGTTTTTTAATGAATAGAAAGCTGAAAAGAACATAATTTACTTGAAATATGAATCTTTGTAACATTATAAATGTGTTGTATTAATCAATTTGAATAAAGGTATTAATTTCTTTATACGATTTGCTACTTAATTATTATCAGTGCTGGGAACAGTTGTGCTGATAAATATTTTTTGGAACCTGTGATACTTTTTTCAGGATTCTTCGATGAGTAAAAAGTCAAAAAGAACAGCATGTATTCAAAATAGAAAACTTTTCTAACAATACAAATCTTTACTATCACTTTTGACCAATTTAACACATCCTTGCTGAATAAAAGCATTCATTTCTTTCAAAAAAAAAAAAGTACCTTAAACTGTTGAACGTTCATATATATTAAAGGATTTCTATTTTGAATAAATGCTGTTCTTTTTAACTTTTTAACAAAGCATCCTGAAAAAGTATCACAGGTTCCAAAAAATATTAAGCAGCAAAAACCAACACTGATAATAAATCAGCATATGAGAATGATTTCTGAAGGATCATGTGACACTGAAGACTGGAGAAATGATGCTGAAAATACAGTTTGCACCACAGGAATAAACTGTATTTTAAATTTCTTTTCTGTATCTATCTATCATAATCTTTGGGCTTCATTTCTATAGTAATTCATCTAATTACATCTAAAAAAAGGCACTAGTAGAAAAGTACAATACAGACAAGAATAAGAGGGCGAAGCTTAGCAGGACAATTCTGCTCTTTGGAACAAGTACCTCATGTTCCCTGCTTGAAAACATCATACATTTCTACTGGTTTATCAATTCAGGTGGTATATGGCCCTCCGCTGACTCCCGGCTAGTGTGTTTGATCCTGTATGTTCGCCCCCTCTGAGCGTTCGGATGAAATGAGCGTGGGAGGGCCTACCTGCCATTCTGTTGGTAGAACTCATCTTCAAACTCTCTGATGGTCCTCCTCAGTTTCTTCTTCTCCGCTCTGGCCTTCCATAGCTGTTCCAGGAGCTCGGGCCTGTGGGATACAAGTGGTGTTAAACTGCTGGTTTCCACATATGGAGCTGTAACTCTCCGGATGCTATAGCAACAGAAAACTGTACTCAAAACACTCCCAAGCGGGATACAACCTTTGAATGGCTCTGAGGTTAATTCGGGTCGGTAAAAGTTAGAAACAAGGTGACATGGATCTCGGCGGCACCCGATACAGTACACTAGACTTAGATCTGGCTGCTAGTACAGTTGTTTTCCTTCATACAGGATTACGGCTTGATCCAGCTCGAGACTTTCAGGCCACTGACTCCTGCAGATTTCCTGGTCTCTGCCAAGCTCTATTAATAGACCTCATATGATGAGAGCATGAGCCGATTGCTGCTCCTACCTGATAAACCGCGGGACTACGTGCGTAGACGTGCATGCACATAAATCAAGGTGTAGAAATCGAGGTCTCTGCTAATGTAGGTTACACTGTAATCCCAAAACCTGCTGGGTAATTCCAGACTGAGGCCTTCAACATTGCTTCAGATTTTTAAGGAATAGTTCACCCAAGAATGCAAATTTTCTGATAATATTTTTATTTACCCTCAGGCCATCCAAGATGTAGATTTGTTTGTTTCTTCATCAGATTTGGAGAAATGTAGCATTGCATCACTTGCTCAGCAATGGATGCTCTGCAGTGAATGGGTGCCGTCAGAATGAGAGTCCAAACAGCTGATAAAAGCATCACAGTAATCCATTCCCTGTTGTCCTCTCACATCAAAATCCACCTACATATTTGTTTTGAATTGTTTTCACTTGTAAACGGTGCTTGATCTGCACATATTTCTCTCCAGATTCAGACCAGATGACTTTTTCACCGGAGAAAGCAGTATTATGGGTAGAGGACTTGTATTTATGCCAGAAACAATAGTTTGAAGTTAAAAACATCACTTGTCAGCTTGTTACTTGACCAGATGTTAACTGATAGACTGGAGTGGTGTGGATTATTGTGATGTTTTTATCAGCTGTTTGGACTCTCATTCTGACGGCACCCATTCACTGCAGAGCATCCATTGCTGAACAAGTGATGTAACGCTACATTTCACCCAAATCAGTTACGATGAACTCATCTTGAGGTAGAGCGGCACGATTCTGGATAAATTGAGAATCACAATTTTTTTTTTGTCTCAAATAGAGATCACGATTCTCCCACGATTCTGAACTAAACAAAATAATGTGTGAAAAAATATTAATTGCTGCAGTCTGTTTAATTAATTTGAATGAATTGTTTAACATTTTAATATATAATATATATATTTAAAATATAATATATTATTTAATGCACCAATTTTTTATATTACAATTATGAAATGATTCAATGACTCACTCATAAATACTTCACTTGTTTCATTACTGGATGAATCAGCGTGTTTGAACGAATCTCTTGAATGAATGATTCGATGACAAACACATTTTTTAACAGTGACTTGCTGACTTTCATCCCAGTATTTCTATCATAACATGAATGACTGCAAGACAGAAATAATTCTGTGTAGTTGAAAAGAAGCTGCTAAACATGGTAAATGTCTGCTCTCTGTGTCAGCGGCAGTGCGACCACAGATTTGAATGTTCTGGTATGACTCTTTCAAAGGTTTAACAGACACAGGTCGAATTGTTATCATTTAGAAATTAGATCATGTGGGTGTCGATCTGAATCGAGAAATGGCGATCTTTTTAACGATTAATCGTGCAGCTCTATCTTGAGGGGGAGGAAACTTTCATATTTTGCTGAACTATTCCTTTAAATCCACATGAAACAGCATTCCCATTTGACCTCCGTTAGTAAGAAAGTAGTATCAATTTAGATTTTCTGGTCCACACTCACATTGAGGAGGCGTTGGAACTGGACAGACGCAGATCGAGATTGAGCTTCCCAGAGCTGAGGATGTTCTCCTGAGTGGGCTGCTGGGAGCTGGGCTGGGCTACTGGGTCCATGATGATTTCTGAGCCCTCGCTCTGCATCTCTACATTTTCCTGCTGGCCCCTGCCCTCCTCCTCCTCCTCTTCTTCGATCTCACCACAGAAGTGGGCAGTTTCGCCCTCGATGATGGGTTGTAACATCTGATTGCGCCGTTTGCTGGAGGGAGAAGCCTGTGCGAGAGAGGAGAGTCTGGTTATTCTGCTTCCTCTGTGCTAAACGTCTAGCCAGCGTACCATACGATCCTAAAACAACACTAGATCCGATTTCAGCTCTAGAAAGCAGTGTCAGCTTTCATTTAACAATCCTATCATATTTCAATATCATTCTTAGAATATGCATTAATTATAAACTCCAGACTTGGTTTCAGATTGCAAAAATGAATTATGTATTATTCATAACACCAAATATCCAAAAGGCTAATGTGGGTGTGGAAAAAAGAGGAACAGGGTGTCTTACTATGATAGGGGTGATGCTGACACGGGTGAGCATCTGCTTGACCAGCCGATATCTGTCATACAAGGGTTTCACAATCAAGCGCTCCTCTCGGGTCACCTGCAGGAGGACACTTTTGTAAGAGAACTGCATACACAAGGAAGTTTGTGTGTGAGTGTGTGTGTGTGAGTGTGAGAGAGAGAGACACCTACTGGGCGCCCATGAAGTCCCTCATAGTACAGAAGATTCTTCTGCAGTACTGTTTTCTCACTGGCAAGCTGCTCCTTGGTCATTTTCTGTATAAAGCAACAAATTAAACTCTCAAATTAAATGTTACGGCTGGATAAACTACATGATATCCGAACCGATTTAAAATACTAGCCATCAAAAAAAGCTTGCGTTAAATGGTGATAGAGAAAATCTGGGCAACATGCACTGAACGGCTGATGACAACAATAACAGACGTTTAGGTTGTTTTGAACACAACAAACCCATGCAGAAATACACTGCTGTTCAAAAGGATCAGTAGGATTTTTAATGCTTTTTAAAGAAGTCTCTTATGCTCATCAAGGCTGCATTTATTTGATCAAAAATACAGAAAAAAAGTTATATTTTGAAATTTAATTACAATGTAAAATGTTTTCTGTTTTTAATATACATTAATATATTTGAATAAATGCTTTTCTTTTCAACTTTTTATTCATCAAAGAATTCTGAAAAAAAATATCACAGGTTCCCAAAAAATATTAAGCAGCACAACTGTTTCCAACATTGATAATAATAATAAATCAGCATTTTAGAATGATTTCTGAGTAATGGCTGATGAAAATTCAGCTTTGCATCACAGGAACAAATAGTTTTAAATAGAAAACTATTATTTTAAATTGCAATAATATTTCACAATATTACCGTTTTTTTTCTGTATTTGTGATCAGATAAAAGCAGCCGTGATGAGCATGAGAGACTTCTTTATAAAACATAAAAAATCTCACTGATCGCAAACTTTTGAACGGCACATGATGAATGAAAACAATGTGTTCTGAAATCAGCCTAAATAATTACACATTTGATATCCTTGAACTGCATGGAATCATAGTCTGAGGCTAAAAAAAAAAGTCTGTGCTCATTACACACTCTTCGATTTTCTGTGAAATTTGCCAACACCGGCAGCCCAAAATCTGAAGACTAGCTCTGACTTTCCACAACTAGCGTTGACTCATCCAGACTGTAAATCAGGGCAAACATCTGTGCAAAAGTCATGGAATGGAATGTAGATGTTACAAATCTAACTTTCTGAGAACTTTTTAGATGAATTCGAAATACATCAAAGCTGCTGATTAAAGGGATAGTTCACCCAAAAATCTTACCCAGAAATCCAAAAATCTAAGAGCTCTCTGGAAAGTCTCTGGGTGAACTAACCCTTTAAAGTTTAAGAAGCTGGAACTCACTCTGACGTCCTCTGGCCAGTCGTCCTCTGCTCTTTTGGTTTGGATGCAGTGCTGAATGAGCTCCAGCGTCTCTTCTCTTGTGGGCCGGTGACCCCGTGCCTCACTCTCCGCGGGGTCCTCGTGAGCCGACTGATCCAGTGTGGATCCAAAGCTCTTGGGCAGAGTGTTACTGCGTGGACGTGTCTGCGGAGTCAGCTCACTCTCAGCCTTGTGTTTGGCATCTGGGTGAGAGAGACAAAAAGAAAGACCGAATTAGGAGGCCAAGAGGTTTGCCGGGAGCATTTAGGATGGAGTTGACCACACTAACTAGGGCTGCACGATTAATCGAATGCGATTGTCATGTGCATCTCATCAGCCTCCAAACTCACTTCATAACGTCAGTCGAGTGTTTGAAATAAATCCTTCTGTGAGATGTGGCTTCTTACATAGAATAAGGCACGCAACAAATTTCATAGTATTCTAAGCAGTGATAAAGGCATTGCATTATTTTATACTTTATTATAATGAAAATTATAATAATAATTATAAGAACTCAGATAAATCAGATATTGTCATAGTCCTGTGTTTATTAGTCACGCTGAATCAATGAAAGCCGTTAAATCTTCTGTTTATTTAGCTACCACTACAGGGATTTCCTGGATTTCTTCTGCGGGGCATATTTGGAGTTTCAGCGCGAGAGCGCCCTCTGGCCTTCGGATGGAGATTTACTACTGATCACAGAACTGTGCTTCACAGCCAAGATGCGCATGACAATCGCAGCATCTGCCTAATCGCGATTGCGATTTCATTGCGATTTATCGCGCAGTCCTAACACTAACTGAAAGAAATACAAGGTCAGTGATTGACCTCACTCAGCATCACCACAAACTACGAAAAATTCCATCAGTAGTGCACTGACAACCTCACAAAGTACACTATCAGAGGGCCAAAGAAGCATTTTGGAAACACAGGCTCGGCGACTGAGAACAGCCTGTGAGCCCTTGAACCTGATATGAAATTCCTCATAAACATACACTTTAGATGATTAAAGAAGCTGAGACACGTGGCTGAGAGCGTCCCGTAGGGGGAAAGCGTCTGCGAGACCGTGGTCAGAGAAATTTAGAGAGAGAGGAGAGCAAAGAGTGTCAAACTCAAGTCTACTTACTGCTGCTTAAGAGTACTTACAGAAGTGGGGCGCCTGTTTAGAGGCATTGAGGGGGCGTGACAGTGTAAAATGGGGTGTGTTCGGGACGGAGGAAGAGGACGAGTGGCGTCTGTATGACTGAAGCACGGCCTGGTGCCTCAGGGAACCTTTGGGTAAGAGGTGCTGTCGTCCTGCCGATGCGGGCCATCCGAGTAGATTTAGTTAAAAAGAAAGAGAGACTTTATACGACAGTGCACCTCTGATGGGGGGCATCAAATGGAAATGGATGATGGGAAGTGTGGGGGGCCAAACACAGTGAGCGGAGGACTCTCCGGTAGAGTATGAGGGTGGTCCCATGAGAGAGAGCCCCAGAGCCTCTACAGACATGCAGTGTAAGGTGCACTTCTCCCACAGAGGACAGGGGAGCAGGCCTGGACCAAGACCGCCCAATAACATATGACACTGACTATCAGAAACTCCACACCCATATCACTCCCCCGGCCCACACAGCCACTCTTACCTTTGAGCTGCTTGCGGATTTTGGTCAGATCAGTCATCCACTTCAGCACCTTTGGATCAGCTGCCTTTTCAGCGTGAGACGGCTGCAAGCGAAGCACAAATATCAATTTAACTGATGATTTCTGAAATTATTAATGCATGTGCTGCAGCTCAGAAGATTTAGAACAGTACGATTTTTAAAATGTTTTTTTTAAGTAGCCTCTTCTGCTTATCAAGGCTGCATTTATTTGATCTAAAATACAGTAAAAAATATTGTGAAATATTTTTGCAATTGAAAAGAACTGTTTTCTATTTGAATACATGTTAAAATGCAATTCATTCTTTTGATGCAAAGCTGAATTTTCAGCATCATTACTCCAGTCTTCAGTGTCACATGATCCTTCAGAAATCATTCTAATATGCTAATTTGCTGCTCAAGAAACATCTATGATTATTATCAATGTTGAAAACAGTTGTGTAAAATTTTTTCTGCATTTTTTGATGAATAGAAAGTTCAAAAGAACAGCATTTATCTAAAATAGAAAGCTTTTGTAACATTATATACACTATTGTGTTTAAAAGTTTGGGGTCAGCAAGAAATGAATACCTTTATTCAGCTGGGATGCATTAAATTGACCAAAAGTAGCATTAAAGACTTCGTTACAAAAGCTTTCTATTTCAGCTAAATGCTGCTCTATTCATCAAATAATCCTGAGAAAAATTGTACACAACTGACTTTAACATTGATAATAATAATGAATGTTTCTTGAGCAGAAAATCAGCATATTAGAATGATTTCCGAAGGATCATGTGACACTGAAGACTGGAGTAATGATGCTGAAAATTCAGCTTTGATCACAGGAATAAATTAAATTTTAAAATATATTAAAATAGAAGAGAGTTATTTTAAATTGCAATAATATTTCACAATATTGCTGTATTTTAGATCGAATAAATGCAGCCTTGGTGAGCAGAAGAGATTACTTCAAAAACATTTACTTTTGTCCACTAGTGTATATCATTCTAACCTTGTAGTTTCTCTCTTTTTCAAACTGTTCCTCAAACTGCTTGATCTTCTTCTTGAGGTTCTGGAGTTTCTTGGTGAGCTGGTGGGAGACGTTGTCTCCCTTCAGACTGTCTTTGGAAGTGAGGGAAGCACGGCGAGGCCTGGGAGACGTGACAGGAGCGTGAGTTTGGCTGTCAGTGTATCGGAGTATTCATAAGTGTCTGTGGTCTCTCTGCTCACCTCCCGCAGGGCAAAGCTTTGGTGGAGGATGTAGCATCGTGGTCCTGCTGCAAGAACCGCTGACTGTGGCCAAAGTCCAGGAAGCGTCGGGCCAGCAGCGGCTGAGTATCGTCTTCTAGCGGCAGGGGCATCATGCGGCCCGCCAGCGGGGACAGCTGGGCCTCCCCTGACTCAGTCTCCTCTTTCCATGGCATGAACACTGGCACAGGGTCTGACAAAGACACACAGACACATGCACTGCCATTAAAAACAATATCATCAGCATAACTCAACACATCAATCGCATACACTTCCACACAGAGTTAGAAGTTCACAACACAACAGGCCTGGGTTGCTTTGTGCTATTTACCCAAAGTCTAAACGGATGCGCAGAAATCACAGCTACTCTGACACATAGTGAGCGAGCCATACAGCACATAAAAACCAAGACTTCCTCAGAACGCTTTGTGGAAATAGACGAGCACGGTGTTATTTGGCAAGTGACGATTCAGGGTAAGAGTGCACAGTTGAATGTCATCCACTCAGGCAAACATTCACACACATACATTCTGGAGCCAAAGTATTTAAAGAGCTGCCACATCAGCAATGACAGCAGCCATTGTTTATCGTGCTCGATGCAGGGAATCATGCTCGGAGCAGAAGTCACGTTGACCCGAGAGGGCAGAGAATGTACTGGACTGGGGCTTGCTATGGAAACTTAGCCGATCAAATGTGCACTGCCTAGATGTCTGACATGGTGGTTGATTAGGAGAAAGCTGATGCATTTGCTGATGGCAGATGGTAAATAGTGGGAGTCAGCAGGACCAACTGGGTGCATGTGAGGAGCCGATGGGTTAGTCAGTCTCAGGGGGCGAACTCAAACTGAAGGCGTTTTCACACTAGAGATTTGACGTTAGAACTGAATTTGGTTGGCGTGAATGCTAGACTCTGTAAAACGTTACAGTTATAGTTATTGTTGGAGCTGGTCATTTGTATGAAAGCAATCCATCTGCAGAAGTAAACTGCTTTTGTACAAGCACACTTAATGTAATTTGTCTACTATAAGATCATTTATTTCTACATGGAATCCGAGCCCACAGAACTCCACACAGAAAATTCTGCAAATTGTCAGAGCTTTGGGAACATCGATTCACAACATTCCTCATAGTCATGTATGTATATTAAATATTTTGGATTATTTAATACATTAAATTTAATACTCTGATTTCCGTTCAACATGCATTTCCACATTTAAATCCCTTCTGCAAAATTCCAGTTTTTCCCTTAAAATCAAGGTGGAAAAATACAAAAAAGGCCCAATAGTTTCCATTTGGACCTCTTTAATGCTACTTGTCCTGGAAGAAATCACCTCTGGCAAGCAACAAGAGCATCCACACATGTCGTTCTGGGTGCAGTTTTGGTAGAAAAACAATAATGGCAAGCTTTACATTTTTAGTGTCTATTCACAATGTAACTCTGTGGTAGATGTTGACAGTGTACTGTGGTTTGCATTCAGAATAAGGCAGCATGAGAAGGTGGCTGTGTGGGAAAAGGAAAGGGAAGGGGCGGAGCCAAACTCGGGTTCGAAACGAGTGAAAACAGCTTGAGAGCAGCAGCGGGCGATGGACGAGCTGGGGCGAGGGCTGTGGAGATGCGACTTACCGCTCCCTTCTCCCTGCAGGTGCATACATGTGAAGTCAATGGGTGGGAAATTGATGGGGCATGATGCTGACCAGACATGGGCGGAGAGAGAGAGATAGCACAGAAGAGTGCAGTGAGCTATGAGCCTCACACACACACACACACACACACACAAACAGACACATAATGCTGTGGATCTATGGCTGAAATACAAATAAATAACATAGTCATAACTAGCATTCACTCAAGACCACATGAACCATATTTATGATTCACATACATCTACATATACATGAGAAAGCAGAACTGTGTATGTTGGTGGTTTATCAATAATAACGGTTTACTTTCCGTATTTATAGCTCTGTGATCCATTAAATTCATCTTTCTCGAGTTTTAAATTCAAGGGCACTGTTAACATTCAGCCAGCCATGTGAGCTTAAAGGTGAAGTGTGTGTTTTCTTCACCACAATCTGTACCAAATTGAACTTTCAAAAATAATGACTGATTTCAAAAAGTTTCCCCACTTCCACTGGTCAGCTACACAGATGCTGCCCTTAGCTTACGCAACTGGTTAACGTTGAATTTTTAAAAAAATCAAGATAACAATATTAGTGTTCTTTCATATTATTTCAAGGATAGGAAACTGCTTAAATGTTTATTTTAAAAATAATGACTGATTTCAAAAAGTTTCCCCACTTCCACTGGTCAGTTACACAGATGCTGCCCTTAGCTTACGCAACTGGTTAACGTTGAATTTTTAAAAAAATCAAGATAACAATATTAGTGTTCTTTCATATTATTTCAAGGATAGGAAACTGCTTAAATGTTTATTTTAATTTTTTTTTCTCTTCACATTAGCAGTTAATACAGTGCAACTTATCTTTTATAGAGAAATAACAGAAATAGTTACCTTCTTGTTCACTGTCTGAGAAAATGCTTCTGGTCAAAGAATGAGGGCCGCTGTCTGGCTCTGTCGACTCATTATTAGCATTCAGGTCACAGCTTCCGGGCTCCTGCGAATCATTGAAGAGCTTTGATTAGACGCTTCAGTATAGAAAAACAGACCGAATCCTGGTGCTATTCAAAAATACTCACATGGGTGATAACATCAGCCTGGTCCATCTGCTCATAGTCTGGGTAGTTCTCCAGTCTGTGTGAAGATGGAAACAAATGACTATGAACTCCACAGTGAGGTGATGACAACTGTGTGATCTGTTCCCTTCACGCATGTCAGTTACAGAGCTCTTTAAATGTCTTGCTTGGAAAAAACCTAGTTATATTTAGTCTATTAATAAGGGCGTAAAACAAGCAAAGAGAATTCAGGCAGGATGGCAAAAGTTTAAGCGTATTGAAACTTTACAAGTCACACCCACACATACTATACAAGCTAACAGACTGTGACTCTGGAATCTAGGACGCTAGCTTAACCGATGCAAGGTGTAACAGGCTTACAAATGTTTTTACAAGAACACAATTTGAAGTTTACAAGGAATTTCTAGCTAGAGATTTCTATTATTATTATTTTCCATTAAAGGAACAGAACAATTTTGTATGTTCCTTGTAAAATGTTATTTTTGGTAGCTTTCAAAATCAGTCCAGAAATATACTCCACGTGAGTACACAAACACAGACATGAATGCCTGGCCACTGCATTGAAGGAGGGACTTTGTAGAAAACGAAGCGTTTGAGAGAGGCGGGGCATAGAGGACCTACAATAATGTACAGTATTTGAAAAATAATGTGTTTTTTGAACATTAAAGCATGTCAACATATTCTGTTACACCAAATAATGATCTTTAAAAAAAGCATCATATGACCCCTTTAGCTAGTTGCTTATTATCATACCTATTATTAACATAGTGGCTGTTTATTAGTACGTATAAAGCACATATTTTGCATGACTATATTCTACAGCCCTAATCCTACCCAATACCTAAACTTAACAACTACCTTACTAACTATTAATAAGCAGCAAATTAGGAGTTTATTGAGGCAAAAGTCATAGTTTATGAGAATTGGACTTTAAAATAAAGTGTGACTGTAATTGTTTATGACCCTACAATGCATGCTTTTTAAATGCAACAACGTGATATTGAAAGTAGCTAGAAGCATTTGCATTCATGTAGGCCTAAAGATGATTTTTCGTAGTAGTAGTATATTTTATTTAATGCCATGTCAGCATCTTAGGCTATTTTCATGGCAAAAACCGTTACAAAAATGGTTAAAAAAAAGAATAACAAATACAATAAAAACCAGCAAACAAACAAACACAAGTTATATTACACAAGAGTTTTTACATTATCATATGATGGCAAAATTATACTAAATAACTCTTTAAGTGAGTTCACTTTATTAAAGAGTTTTCTACATACATTAAAAGCTAGACTGTCCAATAAAATATGTCTGACAGAAAGGGGAATCTTGCAGAACATGCATCGAGCAGGGTCTTCACCTTTAAGCAAAAATGCATGAGTCGGTCTTGTATGACCTATGCAACAACTGGTAAATACCACTTGATAAAATCTAGTTTTAAAAGAGATTAAAAATCTGTTTGAAATTTCCGGATGCATTTCATGTAATTTATTATTTGTACATGTATCCCACTCTTCTTGCCACTCATTTCATATATAACGATTAATAATAGGCCTGATCTCTGAGGGAGGAATTTGACATATGTTTACATCTTGATTAAAAGAGAAATCTGCATGAGGAAATTATGAGTGGCACAATTCCAGATGCATGGATTACTATTGAAATGAGTGGATTTCGCCTCCAAAAAATGTGCAAACTCTTCATTGTGATCGCATATCAACGCTTTCAATCTAACCTTTCTGTGTTGAGATTCTCAGCATCTATGAGAGTCTCCGTGTCAAGGTCCATCCCAGAACTTTCTTCCGTGACAGGGCTGCTGAGTTGAGAGCCTTGAGATTCCTGCGGGGAAAAGGAGAGTAATTACCACTGACTGTACTGACAGGTTTACAAGTGAAAAAGATAATACATTTTGGCATTGCACTGGAGATAATCCACAATGCCAAATGTTCTAAACACTCAAAAACATCAAGGCCTTGTGTGTGTTTACTGATGACGGCGTCTCAAGGTCGGGAGCTGATAACATTGAGGAATGGGGTGGCTCTCTGAGGGAGGGAGTGTTTGCATTGAGCAGGTGGCGCTGTCATTCCTCAGGGATGGCTATTAAAAGAAGGTGACCCAGTTCATATGTTCCTAACCTGTGGCCAGGCCACAAGAACTTTATGCACGTGCGTGTGGAGGGAAGAGAAGCCTCCCAAAGAGACTGTTAATCAGCGAGCCAGGACCCCAGACACGCTCGTCATTTTATTACACCTCACAGTCAAGAGATGCAAACCTTTATCATCAGCTCTGGTGACGGTTCTTCAGAACCAGCTTCATCTCATTACTTAATTAGCTACTTGAGGAAAGTGCTTTATCTGAAATGTTTCGTTCGCTCTGGCATGGTGTTAAACGGGGGAAGAGCGCTTGTGGCCGCTGAGAACAGATGATGGTCTGTTTATCTGACAGGAAGGCCCTTGTTTCTAACTCTGCTGAGGAGGAGGTATTACAGACCTTGCTGATAGCATAGAGACTAAATATGTTCAAGGACTACAGAAATGATCTAATGCAGTGGTTCTTTACCTTTCTGACTCCACTGTCCACAGCAATATTCAAAGCCCCCCTAGCCCTATTTTTTTTTTTTGAAAACGTAATCTATGTGCATTCTAAAATAATTTGAATTTAAATAATTACATTTCAGGATTCCAGAAATGTTCTTCAGGGAGCAATACTCTTTTGAACGAATTAATCTACATGACTCTTCCAGTCGTTTGTGTTTTTCAGAATAAGGACTAAGGATACAGATTTATTTATTTTTTCCTACTTGCAATTTCTATCCAATAAAATATTTCAGAGCTTAGCATAACTAGTAAGTATGTGCATTCATTAAAAATGCACATGGCTTAAATTTTTTTTTTTTTTTTTTTTAAGATTTTATTAATTTGCATGACTTTTACATGTCTATAACACTTTAAAAATTCAGCTGCATTATATATTCAAGGTTTTCCTAGGCTGTGAGAATTCTGGTTCTCCAAAGCAAACAAAAAGGTGCAGAGGGGGTGAATTTTAATTAAAAAAAAAATTATGTTCAGTTGATTTTAGCTTCAGCTAGGTTGAGAATCACTGGACTAATCGCTGTTCCTCTGGCTTTCTTAGTTCTGTCGTATCAAATAAATAAAATCCAGACAAGCTTAACCCTCTATTTGCTTACCTCGCTATTCTCTGATGGTAGGCCCTCCTCTGTAACCTCCGGGAGAGTCTCAGTCTCTGCCTCAGATTCAGACTGCACATCTTCATGCTCCTCAGGCCCTGCTGTCTTCTGAGCAGGGCTGTTTCTGTGGAGGAAAATACATATAGATTCACATTTCCACCAAACATTAACGTTCAAACTTCAGCTACAAGCAAATAAACACCAGGTTCAGCATCGACAGATGTGCTGTGTGTATTGTCAAACTCACCCCTGAAAGGGCTGGGAGTCCAACACCTGACTCTCATAGCTGCCGAGCTCCTTGTCAATAGATGTCTGTAAGTCTAACAAGTGCTGTTCCACTGCAGCACGGATGCTCCTCTGGATTATACTGCAAATAAACACATTCAAGGCGTCTGACACAACTATATATAAAAAAAAATATTCCTATTGAGGCCAGAACACACAGTATCCATATTTATCACAGTTCAACCTTTTTAACAAGGTCAGCCAAAGAGTTTTCAGCGCAAGCTCAAAGTTCTAACAAATAACCATTCTGAGTATCACAGATTCTTGTGTCTGAAAATAGAAGTGTTTTGAGAGCACTAGACCTTCAGTATTACAACATCCAAGTCTCTGATGTGTCCTGCACTGAGGTTCTGGCTATGTTGAAGTCATAAGAACAATGGACCCTCAGCATGCCTAACTAACCAACCTCCACGTGCCCATCTGGGCCAAAAGGCTCATTGAGTCACGCCGCCTCTGTGTTCACCAAAATTCCAGCAATAGATCATTAGAGGATGGTGTTGTTTGTGCTGTGCACCTAAGTGCAGCAGAATTTCATGGCCAGATGCACTAGTTTTGCCTGAAGCCGCTGTTCGGTTACAGATACTTTAATGCATTTTCTGGTCCGAGGCCATTTCAAAATTGGATAATATTCTTCCTGCTGCCACAATACGCTGCTGATTGTCAAGGCTTCAGCTGAAAAGCCATTTGCTAGTAGGAAACTAAAAGCTGAATGTCATTTTTTCACCGTTCTTTATGTAATGTTTAGAGCTGAATGTTCTTCAGTGAGCCATACTCTTTTAAACCAATTAATCTACATGCCTCTTCCAGTTGTTTGTGTTTTACAGGATAAGGACTAAGGATGCAGATTTCATTTTTTCTTACTTGCAATTTCTACGCAATAAAACCTTTTCACGTCTAGAAATCACACTTTTAAAATAAGGCTACATGATATATTCAAGTTTTCCAAGGCTTTGAGAATTTTGGTTCCTCAAAGCAAACAAAAAGTTTTTGACGTCAGATCGTCAAATGATTTCCTGATTTCTAGGATGTGAGCATTTATAAAAAGAAACGAACATCGAATCGGACCAAAAACATTTTCAGTTGTTTTTCTGGTCTAATAGCTGTTCCTCTAGTTTTCTTAGTTCTGTCGTATCAAATAAATAAAATACAGACAAGCTTAACCCTCTATTTGCAGGTGGGTTTCTTTCATTATGAACACAATTAGCGGAATGTCAGCAACATGGCAGAATTCCACTTTCAATTCTAAGTCACAAAGTCCAGACGGTCTCTCTGTCGGCAAGACGGCATGCCCTAGTTATCTGCTTTTAAGACCATAATCACATTTGTTCAGCTACATTTTGCCTTCTGTCCACCTAAAAGGTCTGTTTATTGCATACTGTGGCCGTTTGAGTCAACAAATCTGATTTAGACCAGAGGATAATTGCATATGGTCCAAATTAACGTCAGAGAAATGAACTTCAAATGGACCTATTGGTTAAAGAAAGATCTTGCATGCTGTTCATGTCAATATTAAACAAACAAGACTCAGAGCAAACCATATGGTTCTAGATGAGACTTCTAAGAATAAAACGTATGAATTATTTACACATACATATGGGACCCTGGACCACAAAACCAGTCATAAGGGTCAATTTTTTTAAATTGAGATTTATACGTCATCTGAAAGCTGAATAAATAAGCTTTCCATTGATGTATGGTTTGTTATGATAGGACAATCTGGAATCTGAGGGTGCAAAAAAATCAAAATATTGAGAAAATCACCTTTAAAGTTGTCCAAATTAAGTTCTTAGCAATGCATATTACTAATCAAAAATTAAGGTTTAATATATTTACGGTAGGAAACTTACAAAATATCTTCATGGAACATGATCTTTACTTAATATCCTAATGATTTTTGGCATAAAAGAAAAATCTATAATTTTGACCCATACAATGTATTTTTGGCTATTGCTACAAATATACCTGTGCTACTTAATACTGGTTTTGTGCTCCAGGGTCACATATATGGTTGCCATTAAACTGTTTTAAAAAAAGAAGTAGACACTTACTCGGCAGATCCTGGAAGAATGCTGATGGAAGAAATGTGTGAACTGGAAAGAGAGGAAACAAAAGGAAACATTAGGATGATTTTTATGATTTAACATAACTGTATGATTTTTCCTACCCAGCATCCTGATGCAATAATCTCTGTATGTGCCATCGGGGAAAATACATCTCATTTAGTGTACATTTCACAAGTCACGTACACTGTAGAAAAACATGGTTTTTCATTTCCTGTAAAGGTCACAGGAAACGTCAGAAGTGTCAGGAAGTGGGCATCGGAGACGAATTGGGGGCAGGGGGACTTTGCTGTCCCATAAACAAATTCAGACATGCTAGGAACGCTTGCTTAAATAACACTAGCTGCCTGCTACTTGTTAGCACCCGTGTCAGGTTCTGGGAAAGGAACAAATAAGGCCTTGACTGATACAGCAGGTGCTCACAGGCCGAGCCACATCAGCACACAAACACACACGCAAATGAGCGTGTACAGGAACAGGACAAGCGTGAGGTCCCGTGTCATTTGGCGGCAGCTGTGCGGTCTATGGTACAATGTCTTGACCCCTTAAGCTCTCTAGGCTGCTAGGAAGGCTTGTGTCCAACCCATGTGATCCCATGAAAAAGGAAAATCCTGACACCTGACACTTTCTAGAAACTACAGTCTAGTGCTAGGTCAGAGCGTCAAATGATTTCCTGATTTCTAGGATGTGAGCATTTATAAAAAGAAACGACCACCGAATCAGACCAGTTCACTTTTTTTGTTAAATCTCTCAGTTTTTCTGATTTTAAGATTTTTGAGATCTCTTTCCTCATTCATTAATTTGTAAAAAGCAACAACTTCATTTTAAAAGTATACCAAGTAGCTTTTTCCACTACACCCCCCCCCAAAAAATAATTAATATTTTAAATAAATTATAGTGTTCACTCACAACAAATAAGATATAATCACATAACCAGCTAATACTTCATTCTAATTCATGAAGAACCTTTAATATCCAATAAATCTTTGCATTCCACAAAAGGTTCTTTACGGTGGAAAAGGGTTCTTCAAAATGTACTTTACACTAAGAAAAAATTATAAATACTAAATAATACTAATTTCTTAGTGCTCATTTAAGCTTCTATGTTTCTCTGTACAATTATATGAGGCCACAAAGCCACAATAGAAAACTAAAAAACATATTTTTGAATGAATCACGACACATTGCATTTATCATCTCAGTTAACTTAATGCAGATCTATGGCACATTGAAATGGCATTGCCTATTTAAAAATAGCATTGCTATTAAAAGAGGAAGTGTCATGGAGAAAGCAAACGGCTGCTGGGACAACTGGACAAGAGAAGCACTTTTTGAAAAATGTGTTTTTTTTTGTGCTAGTCAACACTGAAAAGTGCATCGCTCGATATCGCAAATTTAAATAAAAAAATTAAAGAAATCATCAAAAAACAAATAAACAAATCATGAATTTGTATTATTTGCATCCTAATAAGATGCAAAATACCCATAAATTAATTTTCTGGTGTCTCTTTATGGTCTTGGCCTTTTTAGGGTTATGTAATGGAAAAAGTCGACATAAAACTGCCTTATGTGCAATTTAAATTTTTATACGCAACTAATTGTTTTATTTGAGTGTTGATTATTAAATAAATATGTGTTTCATTTTTGAGGGTAAATGAAAAAAAAAATATTTTCAGTTTTTCTGTTTCAATAGAGAAATTATTTATTTTCATCGCTACCACTGAAGGGTTGATGGTGACAGAATTATCCTTTTTGGGTGAACTATCCCTTTAAGCAGCACACTGTCAACTAGACACTGGCCTCAGCCAGATGGAGTACATGTCACACTTCCTGGAGTTCTAAGGATAAGCAAGTGTATCAATTAACTGGAAACAAAATAAGAAGGTTCCACTTCAGTAACCAGTGAAATGACCCAGTTGTCATTCCCAATGTAATTCTGATGAGATAATAGGAGAACGAGAAACCCCATTAAACAAGAGAGTTACAGAGGATCGCAGAGTCATACTGACATTGTCCTCATGGCATGTACTCTGATAGCTTGGTCACAGCGAGTATCAAATTTCCCAGCGTGTTATGCCTGCTGCTTGACATGCTCAGGTGGTAGGATGTCGAAAGAAGGGTGAAACCCAATAAATGTAGCTGGATGCCTGCGGTAACACTTAAAAAGACGAGTGGAAATGAGTTATTACACTTTCCATAAATGGCTGACCAAATAGGCCAAGAGTTCACGTCGAGTCAACACTGCACTTGTTTTGATGGCTCAGTACAAGAGTGCATGGGAAAAGTAGGAGACTTGATCCAGAGGGAAGACTCAAATGTGCTGACACAGATCTGTCCAGGAGGTCTCCAATGCCACAATATACCACGGTCCTCAAACTGTAGTGTGCCATAGTGATTGAAGATCTAAGCTTGAAACCAAAAGGTTGTAGGTTTGAATCCCACAAATGTCAATCAATGAGCAATCTCCATTGCGTTCCAGAGGGATAGCTGTTGAAATTTGTGTTCCTTTTGCTCAAACGGTAGATTACAGCACTAGCAACACAAGGACCAAGGTCACAGGTTCGATTCCCAGGGAATGAACACGCTACACGTACAACTTGAAAGTCACTTTGTAAGTCATCAAGTTATCAATATCAGTGTGAACAACCTTTAGGATCATGTGACACTGAAGACTGGAGTAATGATGCTGAAAATTCAGCTTTGATCACAGGAATAAATTACATTGTAATATATTTTAAAATAGAGGGCAGTTATTTAAAATTACAATAATATTTCAGAATTTTACTGCATTTTTGATAAAATTAATGCAGTCTTGTTGAGCATAAGAGAATTCTTTCAAAAACATTAAAAAGTATCAACAAAAAATCATTAAAAAAAATAATTGGCCCATATTTTGGTGTGGTCTGTATTTTGTAACATTCATTAGTGTCAAATTGTTATAAAAGCAATGTCAAAAGTCAAAATCAAAAATCAATTGTGAATAAAGTTTCTTGTGCATTATTTCCATGATGCAATGCCTATGAATGCTATAAATAATTCACTTCTGAGAACCCTTAGAGGGGAGCGGCTAATGGAACAAAACCAATGACAGCAGCAGAGCCAAACAAATAAGTTTTTTTGGAAAGAATGCAAGAATATAAATCTGTCTCGCTTCAGCAAGTATTTCTCAATGTTGTTTTGACACATGCCAACTCTCATGGCCGTCTGTTTATTAGGATTAAAGGTTGAAGCATTTAATCACCTTAAACACGGAGCGACTGTCCAAACACCGTTACCTTATTATCACTGATTTGAGTCACGAACGTTTCACATTTCGTCTCAATCCAAAACACTTATCCAATTTAGCTTGTGTCAGACAGAAACATGCTACCAATCCATTTTGTGTTACCATACCAGACACCTTTCTGCAGACCGCCCGATGTCTCACGGGAAGAGCTACAGGTTAATGACAGCCATAAATCATACTCTCCACACCCTTACATACCATGTTTAAAATCTAGAGCATGTCTATAAAAACAGCTACACATAAAAAAAGATGCCAGACTCATTGACTTGGTATGGCTCTGAAGTGCTAGGTTTATAACATGGCATCAAGGCAAGGCCATCTGACATTTAGGACGCTGGAGTTTGAAGTCACCCTCTGAAAGTGTGTCCTGATCGACTTCAGAGGAACAAAGGCCAAGAGAGTTCACAGCTCAGACGGCTGATAGGTCAGTTATGGGTGTCAAACGCAGCGGGCAGACACCAGTGTTAAGAAAGAAAAAAGCTACTCATATTTTTAAACTATAATCAAGCTACTCTTTAGGTAAAGTAATTAGCTAAACTACAACATGCAAACAAAAAGTAGCTAAATACACTGAAGCTACTTGAAGACAAAATGTTTTTTTTTTTAAAAACGCATTTTTTTAAACTACTTACTAATCGACATGCAATTGATAATTTAACCTGATGCATATTTTTCTTGCACAGAAACATGGTTCATTTAACTCATTTATTGTTCGTTCATTTAGGTCAACTCCCATTTAGGGTACAACAATAAACTTGGACAGATAAATCCACAGCAAATAACCAGAAATACTGCCTAACTTATATCATGCTAAATTATATAAATATTTAGTTTACATGAACTGTCAGAACAGGATTTTCCACTTTCCCACACCGCAAAAGCTAAAAACATGCCTATATAAATCAAATGTACTAATCAACTGAAACTAAAAACTGTCAGACTGACTAATGAACCATTTTGTAGCATCATAACTTTTAGTATCGAATTTTCAGTAAGATTTTGAAATGTTTTCGAAAGAAGTCTTTTCTGCTCACCAAGGCTTTGTTTTAAAAAAAAAAATTGAATAACTTTTCTATTTGAATTTATTTTAAAATGTAATTATCTTCAATGTTGAAAACAGCGGTACTGCTTAATATTAGCAAGGAAAAACTTGATACATTTTTTTCCCAGAATTCTTTGATGTATAGAAAATTCAAAAGAATAGAATGCATTTGAAATGGAAATCCTTTGTAACATTGTAACTGTATTTGCTGTCACTTTTGATCAGTTACTTTCTATAAAAAAAATCTTATTGAACCAACATTTTTGTTACGTTAACACAATCAAATGATTCATATCTGGTGCAAGAGCTGATGGAAAACATGTCAGCATGTGGTAAGTGGCACAGATGTGAGGTTATGTAAAGGTAACTTGTGTTACTGTACCTTTAAATATATATATACACACACACACACACACACAAGCTCATATTAAATTGCACAGGGAGATGCCTAAGAGGGATCTCAGACTAGACAGATCCCAGATGAAGATGTTTCTAAAACTGCTTTTACCTGGGGGAGGGGGCGACATGGGCATGTTTAGGTGAAAGGGAGGAGGGACCATCCTCCCCGTCCCGTGGGAGCTCCTCACAAGCCTCCAACTTCTCTTCCTCCAGGAGCTCGGTGATCTGCAGGGGAGAGAGAGAGAGAGAGAGAGAGAGAGAGAGAGAGGGAAATGTGAATACCACAGGCCTGCTGACACCACTTCAGCAGCATTTATGTCTAATTCATCATTAGTATTATTACATTACATGTCAACATCTTACACCCCTGTGAGATCCAGGCATTATGCAACACCCCACACCTACGCCGATTATCAGCAGGGAGCCTAATTTACACGCCTGCATACGCGATTACACGCATGCTGACTCGTGACATCACACATACGATGGTGATAACTACAGGATGTTATATAATGCTGCCATGGATCCTGATGTTATTAATTAGATACACTCATTAAAATTATTATTTTATTTATTTTGAGCATGTAATTCATATACATTTTAACAAATGTAATATTAGACAATTATGGTGCATTAAATAGTTTTAAGTCATATCTTATCTTTATACAGTGGTGGCCAAAATTATTAGAACACTAGTATTTTCTCCAGCTAAAAAATATTTTGCTGTAGTGTGTGAGTAGGAAATATCAGTTTACATTTCCAAACATCAATTTTGCCATTAATTGTAATAATCCATTGAGATTTTTGTCTGAGTGCTCCACACAGAGATCTGCTCTGATCATCATCAGTCTGTCTGGAATGACATGAAGAAACAGAACAAACTGAGACAGACTCAATCCAGAAGAACTGTGGAGGACAACGTCTCCAAGACGCTTCAAGAAACCTCCCTGCAAAGCTACAGCACTGTTCAAAGTTTTAGCCACTTGTGTAAAAATGCTGTAAAATGAGGATGCTGTCTAAAATAATGTCATAAATAGATTTTCTTTGTCAATTAACTTCTATTAACTAAATGAAATCAACATTTGGTGTGAGCATCCTTTGTGTTTAAAACAGCTTTTGCCCTCGGTGCACTTGCGCATAGTTTTTCAGGTAGCTTTGCAGGTAGGTTTCTTGAAGCGTCTTGGAGACGTTGTTCTCCACAGTTCTTCTGGATTGAGTCTGTCTCAGTTTGTTCTGTCTCTTCATGTCATTCCAGACAGACTGATGATGATCAGATCAGATCTCTGTGTGGAGCAAACAAAAATTTCACTGGATTATTACATTTAATGGCATGTTTGGAAATGTAAACTGATATTTCCTACTGACACACTACAGCGAAAGATAGAAATAACTGACTTAAAATCATTTTAGCTGGTTAAAAAATACTAGTGTTCTGATAATTTTGGCCACCACTGTATATCTGAGTGCATGCGTTTATCACTAGTGTGGCTTTCCTGAAGACTTGAATGAATTACGTAACACAAGAGTCTTGTGAAAAATAGGTTTTGATGAAATATGTGCTAACAGTCAGTCAGAGGAATTCAAACCACGGCACACGGCGTTCAAGGCTGCACATTCGTGTGTAAATCCATCTGACAGTATTTAATATCAGACAAACTTTGGCACTAGCACACCATCAAATGCACCCTGCATCTGCTGCAGTATTGCTGCCATGTTGCCATAGCAACCATTTCCCTCCACATCTGATTGGCCGAGCGGGGCTGCTGTTGAGCGACCGTGCAGATATGAGTCACATGCAGCGTGCAGAACGGCTGCCGAAGGCTCGGAGGATGACTGCATCTTCACACATCTCTATATGCTTCCAGCCACGGTTCACTCTCATTTATCTTTTGGACACTGAAGCCCCAGATTCTGCAATTTTAGGCCCTTTTATTTTAGGATCTTTCATCTTACCTGCCTTTCACACTATATTTCTCCAGACTAGAGTGTTATATTGCACATCTTAGAGGTGGGAATCCTTAGGGACCTCACCATTTGATTTGATCTGCTTTTTTCAGGAAGACAATGCATTGTGATTATTCAGCAACAGCACAGCTCAAAATGTGCATCTATGTAAAGCTCTAGCATAAAAGTATAACTTTAACGCATTCTGAGTCACTTTGGGTAAAACTGCTTTTGGATAAAGGTGCCAAAAGCATAAAAGTAAATGTACATAATGATGCAAAATGCTAGTTGGTTGCTTTCTAGCCGAAAACTTACATGCAGTGTAATGTCTGTAATGATTTGTCCTCCTATGTTTTTTTGTCAATTATCAGAATTAATAATAGTAATAACAACAGTGGCAAAATGCATAATAATAATAGTAATAGATTATAATACAATTACAAAATACTAATACAACTATTAATTTTATTATAACTAATAAATGCCAACAACAATAATTATTAATATTATTATTATTATTATTAGTAGTATGTATTATTATTATTCTATTTCATATCTTAATTACAAATAATAATATAAAATTACAAAATACCAATACAATTATTATTAATTGTGTTTATTATAACTAATAATAATGCCAACAACAATAACTACTATTATTAGTATATATCATTATTCTATTTCTTATAACTTAATAATAATAACATAAAATTACAAAATACTAATACAATTATTACTATTAATTTTGTTTATTATAACTAAAAATAATAATGCCAACAACAATTATTATTATGAGTAGAAGTATTAGTATGTATCATTGCTATTCTATTTGTTATAAGTAAATAACAATCATAATTATTATTAATATTAATAATTTGTGGACTGATGTAGAATTGTTTTGATGTCTCAATGGACACAAAAACTGAGGTGTTGTAAGAAAATCAACAAAGTAAAACTTGCAGATGTGAAGGAAATGAGCCCTGCCTCTCACCGTTTCATTATTAGAAACTACTGCTTTCAAAACATGACCACATAGTCTTAAGCACTGATGCTGCAGCCAGCGTGGGGAAAACATCCTCGCAGCTTCATCCATGATGTTTTAATACCTCCAGGAAGCTGAAGCACGCAGAAACTCTTTGAGACCTTTGTTTGGCCTCAGAGGCTTTGTTAATGTGCCGCCTCCAGATTATACAACAACATCTGCATACAAAAACCAACAGCAGAGAGCTGACTGAGACTCTAATTAAAGGCACTCTTCATTAATTAGTAAAAACGCTGTCAACCCCACACACAAACCAAAGAGGAAAAACAACCCACACGAATGGAGAACTCATCTCACAGCCTCTGAGGATCAGAAAAACAGGCTCAGCAACTGTGTGTGCAAAGATCTGCTGCGTTGCACGGTGACATGCTTTACTTCAGTGTCTGGCCACAACAGGTCTGAACATTTCAGGGCAGAAACAGGAATTTGAAAAACAAAAAGGACACAACCTTTTTACAGTCACCAGAGTTTGAATGATAAACACACAACAGCAAGTGTTGCTAGGGAGATTAGGGCACGGTCACCAGTCAGGGCTGCTCATAATAAGCCGTGCATCCTTATATGGACAGAACATCGTCCACCTCTGTCCCAAGTCCAATCTCTTAGTAATATGCAATTATCAAAATGATTTAATCTTAGGCACTTATGTAACAAACTCTGCCAATTCAGAATGCTTTATTCAATGCTAAATGACGCCAGCCTTGACATGGGCCAAACGATTACACAAGTCAGCTCCATCTCATCTCAATGAGCCCCGGGTGAGGCATATGATCAGTGTTTTGGAGAGTCTCTGGAGCGGGACACGCTTAGAAATAAATCTGTGATTTATGCCCATATTGATTTCAGCATATGCCAGCTCCTTGAGCACTGGCCGGAATCCAGATAGGTCACCCAGGACCTTTCCCATGCTGCTTACATTTGTTTCTGTCCCTTCTGTTTCTTATGCCGTCTCTTACAGTACGGAGGAAAAAAAATTATTTAAAAAAAACACTTTAAAAAAATTGATGTTAAATTGTACAAGTTTCATGATTTATTGAATTAGACATGCTTTTGACAAATTTAATTTAACCCTTAACAAGAGTCCAGAAAAATTGAAATGGAACAAAATGGAATTAGGATAAATAAATAGATAGATAAAATGTAATTTGGGAAAAAATAAAACTAATTTCACAGGGCCCAACTAGCTCACAGCTCTGGTCCAAAACTTAATGAGCTTCGAACATAGTGTGCATTTTAAGGCATCATCGATGTGAAGGCCTGGTCCCGAATATTTCATTTGGCAGCAAAATTGTACAGTTACATTTACTGTTTTTAGCTATTTTTGCATGCAAAATCCAGTAATATCAATAGGAATCTGTGCAATCTGGAATTTCATGTGAGGCTGGAAGATTTTCACATTCAGATTTGGCACCAGCTTCAAGTTGACAATAGACAGTGGACCTTTTTTTTGCCCACAACACTATACTGAAATTCTGCTGAAATGTTGCTATATGACCACACCTGTACTATTTTACATAATGCATGCGAATACTATTAAATGCTGCAGTGATGAAGTATTTAGTAGGCCAAGCTGGAAGTTACAGTACAGAAGTCGTTTCCCTTGACAAAAACCCAACAGGATTTTCTTGCTGGCTTCTGGATTATTGCAGAAATTAAGCCCAGTGAAAAACAAACGTTAATGATTCTTACGTTTTGTTCATGATCAAATTCTTCACAAATGAACACAACTTCTATGAATTTTAAAGCCTAAATACATTATACAACTGCCAGAAACAAACATTTCCAACGGCTCTTTCAGTCTTGATTTAAAAAAGTGTGATGCTATTTAATGTTTCTGACAACCTCTGTAGTGCCATTTAGCGACTTGTTAGCAACTGCCTCTTTCAAGAAAAGCAAAAGCTTGAACAAAATCACAACTGAGGTATTACTGAAGTATTGTATGTCATAGAATTAAATGTGAAAATATTTTGAGCTTGTGTTAACCACATACCCTACGTCTGGCATTTAACCAAAAACACATTCAAAACCCTTTGTCTTTTGGCCTACAAAAACACGTCATCCCTGCAGCAGTCCACTGGAATCAGTTGTGAGTTACGTCTATGTAAAGCAGTTTAATGATGGCTAAGGTGTTGACTGAAAAGGCAGCTGTCTATGTAGAGATTAGACAGCAAGGCAGCTCTCCAGGTTATGCTGTTTAGATGAACCTTTCCCAGGTCTGTATATTTCTGCCTGTTATGAAAAGACCAGCGCAGGTGCCAGAACCAAACTTTCATCACTCGGTTATGTAACTGTGGTTAGTATTGTCTTTGTACAAAAGGGTTGTTTCCTCTTTTTTGCCAGTCTGACTTAAGGGAGAAGGAGAAGGAGAAGACTCTTGGAAAGAACTTACAGCCCATTATTAACCAGACATGTAAAGTCTGGTGATGTAAGAAATCTCAAGCTCCCTAAAAGGATGTGAGTGTCATACAAATGAGATTTAAAACGATCTGCACTTTCAAAGAAAACAAATGACCGTGAGAGAACCTGCAGTCTGCAAACGCTCACAGACACACCGAACGCAGGACACACGCCTTGGGATGGATTTCAGTCGATTACATAACACTGCAGACGTTAATATCCTTCTAACACTGCTTTTCCTTTTTCTGTGCTTCACATCTGCTTGTGTAAAGCGCTGCCTCCACCAGGAACTGGGCAAACGGCACACATTTTAAAAGCTTTAAACAAACACAGAGCGTAAGGATATAATCACCTTTTAAAACTCAAATCGCAATATCGCATTTGCAAGGTTTGGGCAAGTATTTCATGAGGAACAAAGCTAATACCGACTTACACTAAGCCCATTGATCTAGAAAACAAATGTACAACTTCATCTAAAGCATTTGTAAGCGCTACACTAACAACTAGCCGTGCACTGATCAGGAAATATGATGAATATGAATATATATTCATTTTAAAACTGTTACAGGTTGAAACGAATCCAAATCACCGATAATTTTCTAACGCCTTTTTTTATCATCGGTTTACAATGTCTTTTTGTAAAATGTCAACATTTATGGTAATATTCTGTTCTCACTCTTTGGGATATTAGCAATGATCCCACTTTATCCAATACTAACTCTAAATAATTATTGGCATCTGCGATTTGTTTACTCTTTGGGGCTTGGTTTAAGTTGTCACAAACCACTTTTAATAATGCATTTACAAAACTACTCAGTGATGTTAACCCAGGATAAACACACTGCATATACAACATCTGCATATACAACAGATTTACCACCACTAATGTATTTGTTGTTTAATTCACTTCTGCATCTGTTTGCATTTTCGTTTTTATCTCTAATTGGACAGCGCTTCAGCTGAATGTGAAAATAGACATGCTACAATTTATATGAAAGATAGAAATAACTGACTTAAAATCATTTTAGCTGGTTAAAAAATACTAGTGTTCTGATAATTTTGGCCACCACTGTATATCTGAGTGCATGCGTTTATCACTAGTGTGGCTTTCCTGAAGACTTGAATGAATTACGTAACACAAGAGTCTTGTGAAAAATAGGTTTTGATGAAATATGTGCTAACAGTCAGTCAGAGGAATTCAAACCACGGCACACGGCGTTCAAGGCTGCACATTCGTGTGTAAATCCATCTGACAGTATTTAATATCAGACAAACTTTGGCACTAGCACACCATCAAATGCACCCTGCATCTGCTGCAGTATTGCTGCCATGTTGCCATAGCAACCATTTCCCTCCACATCTGATTGGCCGAGCGGGGCTGCTGTTGAGCGACCGTGCAGATATGAGTCACATGCAGCGTGCAGAACGGCTGCCGAAGGCTCGGAGGATGACTGCATCTTCACACATCTCTATATGCTTCCAGCCACGGTTCACTCTCATTTATCTTTTGGACACTGAAGCCCCAGATTCTGCAATTTTAGGCCCTTTTATTTTAGGATCTTTCATCTTACCTGCCTTTCACACTATATTTCTCCAGACTAGAGTGTTATATTGCACATCTTAGAGGTGGGAATCCTTAGGGACCTCACCATTTGATTTGATCTGCTTTTTTCAGGAAGACAATGCATTGTGATTATTCAGCAACAGCACAGCTCAAAATGTGCATCTATGTAAAGCTCTAGCATAAAAGTATAACTTTAACGCATTCTGAGTCACTTTGGGTAAAACTGCTTTTGGATAAAGGTGCCAAAAGCATAAAAGTAAATGTACATAATGATGCAAAATGCTAGTTGGTTGCTTTCTAGCCGAAAACTTACATGCAGTGTAATGTCTGTAATGATTTGTCCTCCTATGTTTTTTTGTCAATTATCAGAATTAATAATAGTAATAACAACAGTGGCAAAATGCATAATAATAATAGTAATAGATTATAATACAATTACAAAATACTAATACAACTATTAATTTTATTATAACTAATAAATGCCAACAACAATAATTATTAATATTATTATTATTATTATTAGTAGTATGTATTATTATTATTCTATTTCATATCTTAATTACAAATAATAATATAAAATTACAAAATACCAATACAATTATTATTAATTGTGTTTATTATAACTAATAATAATGCCAACAACAATAACTACTATTATTAGTATATATCATTATTCTATTTCTTATAACTTAATAATAATAACATAAAATTACAAAATACTAATACAATTATTACTATTAATTTTGTTTATTATAACTAAAAATAATAATGCCAACAACAATTATTATTATGAGTAGAAGTATTAGTATGTATCATTGCTATTCTATTTGTTATAAGTAAATAACAATCATAATTATTATTAATATTAATAATTTGTGGACTGATGTAGAATTGTTTTGATGTCTCAATGGACACAAAAACTGAGGTGTTGTAAGAAAATCAACAAAGTAAAACTTGCAGATGTGAAGGAAATGAGCCCTGCCTCTCACCGTTTCATTATTAGAAACTACTGCTTTCAAAACATGACCACATAGTCTTAAGCACTGATGCTGCAGCCAGCGTGGGGAAAACATCCTCGCAGCTTCATCCATGATGTTTTAATACCTCCAGGAAGCTGAAGCACGCAGAAACTCTTTGAGACCTTTGTTTGGCCTCAGAGGCTTTGTTAATGTGCCGCCTCCAGATTATACAACATCTGCATACAAAAACCAACAGCAGAGAGCTGACTGAGACTCTAATTAAAGGCGCTCTTCATTAATTAGTAAAAACGCTGTCAACCCCACACGCAAACCAAAGAGGAAAAACAACCCACACGAATGGAGAACTCATCTCACAGCCTCTGAGGATCAGAAAAACAGGCTCAGCAACTGTGTGTGCAAAGATCTGCTGCGTTGCACGGTGACATGCTTTACTTCAGTGTCTGGCCACAACAGGTCTGAACATTTCAGGGCAGAAACAGGAATTTGAAAAACAAAAGGACACAACCTTTTTACAATCACCAGAGTTTGAATGATAAACACACAACAGCAAGTGTTGCTAGGGAGATTAGGGCACGGTCACCAGTCAGGGCTGCTCATAATAAGCCGTGCATCCTTATATGGACAGAACATCGTCCACCTCTGTCCCAAGTCCAATCTCTTAGTAATATGCAATTATCAAAATGATTTAATCTTAGGCACTTATGTAACAAACTCTGCCAATTCAGAATGCTTTATTCAATGCTAAATGACGCCAGCCTTGACATGGGCCAAACGATTACACAAGTCAGCTCCATCTCATCTCAATGAGCCCCGGGTGAGGCATATGATCAGTGTTTTGGAGAGTCTCTGGAGCGGGACACGCTTAGAAATAAATCTGTGATTTATGCCCATATTGATTTCAGCATATGCCAGCTCCTTGAGCACTGGCCGGAATCCAGATAGGTCACCCAGGACCTTTCCCATGCTGCTTACATTTGTTTCTGTCCCTTCTGTTTCTTATGCCGTCTCTTACAGTACGGAGGAAAAAAAATTATTTAAAAAAAACACTTTTAAAAAATTGATGTTAAATTGTACAAGTTTCATGATTTATTGAATTAGACATGCTTTTGACAAATTTAATTTAACCCTTAACAAGAGTCCAGAAAAATTGAAATGGAACAAAATGGAATTAGGATAAATAAATAGATAGATAAAATGTAGAAACATAATTTTCTGTAAAGCTGCTTTGCAACGATTTGTATCGTGAAAAGCGCTATATAAATAAACTTGAATTGAATCCAACAATTTACTTCCGTGGCTGCCGTCATATGCAGAGCACTGAGACTAAGCTCATTCATTATTAGTGTCCGTGTACTGTGTGATGCATGCAGCGATTCACAATATCATCTGGTAGAGATCAGTGGTTGATTGAATGGTGCATCCTTGTCATGAACTTTTCTGGGCTTTGAATAAATAGCATCAGTTTCATACAGATGAGCAGCACTTATGTCAATAATAGCACTGCTGAAGCACATAAGAAAGAAAGTTCACCTGGTCATTAATGGAGCTGTAGTCATTGGTGTTGGAAATGTCATCGTCCTCTGAGTCAAAGAAGTCCTCCTGGTTCTCCAGCAGTTCTGCCAGAATACGGCTTACCGACTCCTGCTCTCTCAGATCCTCCGCATCCGTGTCTAAACTGCAGAACGTAGACAGCAACGTATTTAAACGCGTGTCATTTTCTGATGGTAAAATACTTTCTTCTATATCAGCTTAATATGTCTGTAGACTGATTTCCTCAACTGTGTAAATGCTGACTTTTTGGTGCAAAATAATTAAAATATTGCTCTGTTTGTTTGAGAATCCAACCATCTGGGCTCTAAAACATGAGCTAAACCATTCGTGTGAGTTTGGGGCAAGACTGTCTTGTCTGTCTAACAGGAAATGAGTGTTTGGGAATCAGTTTGAAAACTTAATGCTATTCCATTTGGTGAGTCTAAGGGGCCGTTCACACAGAACGCGTTTTTTCCATTCCAATGTGCTACTTTTCCATTGTTTTTCTATGTAAACGCTAGATGGATGTGTAACCGTTGTGCTCGCGTCTTTTGCGAGTGCCACATTTTTAAGATGCCACGTCAAGTTAAAAGAACTTAAACTTTTACACATAGCGTCACTCATCAATGTCAGTTCCAAAACAGTGGACCAATCAGAAGACCCCGGAGGCGGGGCAAGCAGTGTGAGCTATTCTTTACAGTAGCAAGTTGGCATGGCAACTGTTTTATTTGACGGCAACATGGCAGAGGAGGCATTCTGCACTGTGCTTTTAAAAAAAGCATTCCTGAGCACTGCGTTTCTGGTTTTTAGACGCGTTTTGTGTGAACGCCCCCTAATGCTGCAGAAATGATACATTTCAGAGCTAATTTTCTCACGGATCTCCACACAATTGATTCGACAGTCAACCTCAACATCATCTACCCTGCCCTTTGAATTAATCTTAGCTCTGTTTATCATCTGACCCTATTTTAGACTTTCCCACACAATCGAAACTGTGAAGATTCTGTGTGGGCGTATACCAGTATAAACAGTCTTACACTGGAAAAAATGACTGTTCGCTCTTCCAACATGATTTTCTCTTCCGCAAGCAAAATAGCTAATATGAATTATCAGAAACTATAAAAGCATCTTACTGGAAAATGTCTGGCCCAAAGACGGCAGCGAGAGCTCCTATGCTCCAGCTCTCCTCCTGAAGAGACGCCACACCCGACAGAAATCGGCAGAGGAAGCGGAGCAAACTGTAATTGACCTGCGGCAGCTGTTGAAGGAAGTACTTCATGTTTCTGCCCAGCTCTTCCTCACTGCTGTAGTCTAAAGGAGAGCAAACAAACCAGCGGTCAGAATGAGGAGGAAGTTCAGAGGGACGTGCAGTTATTATGATAGTAGGTGAGCTGGCTGATGTAAAGGCGTGAAAGACTATGGCCATGCTTTGATGATGCAATCATATTACAAGTCTGTCAAATTGCCAGAACATTCCAGAAGGTAAAACGAGCATTTGGAGAGAGATGCAACTTAAAGGGATAGTTCACCCACAAATGACAATTACCTCATGATTTTCTCACCCTCGAGCCATCCTAGGTGTATATAACTTTCTTCTTTTAGAAAAATACAATTGGAGTTATATAAAAAAAATGTTCTGGCTATTCCAAGCTTTATAATGGCAGTGAATGGGTGCTGAGATTTTGAAGCACAAAAAAGTGTGTTCATCCATCATAAAAGGTGCTCCACACGGCTCCAGAGGGTTAATAAAGGCCTTCTGAGATGAATCAATGTGTCTGTGTAAGAATAATATCCATATTTAAAACTTTATGAACCGTAATCTCTAGCTTCTGCTAACTGTCTTACAAGTGTTCATGAGAGAGTGGTGTTCCAGCGGATGACGTAGGATGTAGCCGTAGCGTAAGCCAGAGAATATGCTAGACTCGCCAGAACCATGTTTTGTTTACAGCAAACCAGTCTGTCACTTCTTGGCTTATATCGAAATCCTCCGACATTTTTCTTTACAAATCCTCGTTTTGTACTTCTAATTCGTGACCGTTTTGCTCTCTCTTCCGCGCTTCCACGTTTGTCGCTTCTCACCGGAGCCTACGACAGTTAGAGGAAGCTAGAGATTACGGTTTATAAAGTTTTAAATATGGATTTTATTCTTGCACAGACACATTGATTCATCTCAGAAGGATGATCTTTCTTACACAAGGCCTTTATTAACCCCCTGGTCCCGTGTGGAGCACTTTTTATGATGGTGAAATTTTTTTTTTTAAACTTTAAAAATCTCGACCCTCCATTCACTACCATTATAAAGCTTGGAAGAGCCGGGACATTTTTTAATGCATCTCCGCTAGTATTTGTCTGAAAGAAGAAAGTCATATACACATAGGATGGATTGAGGGTGAGTAAATCATGGGGTCATTTTAATTTTGGGTGAATTATCTCTTCAAGCCAATTCGGACAGCTGGTAGGATAACAGAGCTTCATCCACCTTGATAGAGCTGCATTATTTGCGCCTGTAAGCCTGCAGGGATGATGGGCTCGGGGAGCTCCTGCAGGAAGAGGCGTAGCAGGCTGACGGCGGATGCCAGGTCGGCCTCCTTCTCCAGGTTGACTTCAACGCCGCTGTCGTAGCGCTGCCTGAGCCATTCCACGCGTTCTGCGTTCCCGTTCACTAGAAATAGACCCAGGTGCAGCCCTCCTACAAAACACAAACACACAGCTCACTAAGACAAACCTACGTGCAGAATAACATATAAACATCTCACCGAAGAGACTCTAATCGCTGAATCATTGCACAGAGAAGCTAACTAAGTGGAGCAGTTGCTTGTTAAACTCGTAATCCCTTTAGTCAGATCTGTCAGATCATTATCTCCGTCTGCCATCTATGAGATAATGAAACAGACTTGCAGATTTTTTAAAGAGAACTGTGGCAAATTTTAATTTCAGTACGGAACAAGTTTACATTCTTCAACCCAAATGTTTAGAATAAAACCAATAATGGATATTTTTACGGCTGGGTTCTTGACTGAAGCACTTTTAAAATAAACTCTAGATTTCTGCCAGATCAGATCAGAAGCTTCCTAAAAGCTCAGTTGGCAAATCAGCATTAGCCGGTCTGTCTCGGTTCCCATTCCTGGTGCTCTGTGTGTGTATATAAGACTCTTCACCGCATGAGGGGAAGCCACAACGTCGCTCGCTGTTATGTCTAAATTAGCTTCAGTACAAAAACATCCTTCCGTATGAAACGGTGGAGGAGAATTGCCAGTGTGCTGAACTCAGAGAGGAAGAGCTGGTGTTTGGAGACGACAGTGGCGGCTAAAGCCCTTTAAAGAACTTAACAGCCCTGCCAACGTATCTTCAACATCCTGCCTGTGCTGCAGTTTAAACATCAGGCTGTAGTCCTCATCTCTTTAAAGATAATTTAAAATATTCTCACAGTCTGCTGGATGTGCGAGTGAGAAGTTCAGCAATTTGCAGATACCAGTCTTTGAAAAAGAGTAAAACGTGAAGGACTCTGCATTTACGTCTCTACATGCAGCAGTTAATTAGTAGGTGAGAGACTCGCTGTATTGATACCGTGGTATTATAAAAAGCCTCGGGCCGAAAAATTTTCTTATTTTCGCTTTTAACTCTGTGATTTTGCACAATAAAGGAAGTACATCTTTGATCTGGGAGTACAGGGAAGCCACTCCTATCGTACAGTCAAACCAAACAACATTTTTGGCCTTATCAAGATGAAAATGTCATGCTCTGCAACTTTGATAAATACAAAAATATTTAAACTATTTATGTAGCTGCTATATACTCTTGTGTTACACAACCTTGCTGCATATTTGAGAGTAACGACTTTGGGGGGATTTGAAGGCATATAAACACAATTATTATGACATCACATCATACCAATTACACAACCTTCCAAAGTTTGGGGACAGTAAGTATTTTTTTCCTAATATTTTTAAAAATTAATCGCTTTTGCTCATTAAATTAATTTGATAAAGTAAAAACTGTAATATTGTGAAATACTATTACAATTTAAAATAGTTTTCTATTTTTATATATATATTTTCTATTTTAATATATTATAAAATATATTTTCAGCATCATTACTCCAGTCTTCAGTGTAACAAGATCCTTTAGAAATAATTTTAATATGCTGATTTGGTTTTATGTTGAACTTTATGCTGAAATTAATTATCAAACTGTAGTAATGCTTAATATTTTTGTTGAAAACATGTTTTTATTTTCAGAATTCTTTGATTAATAGAAAAGCATTTGTCTGAAATATTTTGTAACATTTTAAATGTCTTTACTGACACTTGTAATCAATTTAATGCATCCTTGCTGAATAATAACAAAAAGTCTTATTGACCCCAAACTTTTGGATTGGAATGCATATTTGATACACAAACTCATGAAGTTAAAACCAACTAAATTCAAGTGATTGTTAAAAAATAAATAAACAAACACAATAAATCACAACAGCATGGTATTTGAAAACCACAACAAGCTCCAACTATCTGAATACTGTAATCTATGTATAAAGAATGTAAAGTAAGTAAGCTTACATTCTTTGATGACTTTAGTATATTCTTGAACATATTTTGATATCTGTATGAATGTGTATATGTAACATTTTCATTTGCCTGAATGTTTCGCAAACCTCATAAAGCCATGATTCAAATGATAAATATGCACTATCTGGTCTTCATTTCTGTCCCTGGAGTAATTTCAGTAACTATGATGCTGCTATCAGTGATGGCTAGAAAGAAAGTCCCATGAATCACCAGGGTCCCCCCTGACTCACCATGCTCTTCAATGTACTCGACGATGCTCCTGACCAGCAGAGGGACCTCATGTCCTGGCTGCCCGCTGTGCTGCACCTCCTCCAGGGGGATCCCGAACACTCTGGTCGTGCTGAGGGAGTCACTGAGGGAAGTATTGAGGCTCTTCCTCATCGCCTCCACAGCCTAGCTGCTTCAGTCCGTCTGCACACAGAGATGCCCAGAACAAGGTCACGTCGACCGGCCAGCTCGTCACCTCTCTGTACAAACACGCTATCATGGGTGGGGCGCGAGCTCAAATGACCAACTCCGGACAACGAGAACAAAACAAGCAGAAAATTGGAGCGGGACCTCTCCCATTCTTATCGTGTGTGAGCGTGGAGAGGAGGAGAGCTTAAATAAGTAGAGCGACTGTCATGTGTAAGGATCGTACAGTCGTCAGATGCGGCACGCCGATTTGGTTGATGGTAGCAGGTGCGATTCTCCTTCAACATGCAAATTCCATCACAAACACAGCGAACAAGCTGTTCACGTTAAGGAAAAACTCTGCGACTGCATCTGATTAGCGTTCGGCATGATCAGAAATGTACACACAATCTGAACTTGATCCGTCGAGACACCTGATGTCTTCATGACAACACCAGCTGGTCTCACACATCTCATCTCAGCAAGTATGATTGCAACATGAATTGATTTTTTCGTCACAGCAGAGCTTACCTTGTTGTAGAAATGCCCAGAAGTTCACTTTATCTCCTGCTCCACTCACTAGTAGTAAACGAATTGTTCAGCTATGGTTGCTTCAGGTTATGGCAGAAGATGAGCCTGTAGTTCCTCATTGACGGACCGCAAATCCTGTTCAGGACTTCAGTGGTTAAGCTGGAGGAAATAAAACACACAGAGAATAGCAGCATCAGCAAATGCATCAAAACGGATAATAATCTTTCTGATTAAATACTAGCTGGGACACATTTTCAAACCACTTATGAACATCTGTGGTCTGAAAAACGTATCTGGTGAAGTTTAAATCTCAATTAGGCAGAAAAACGGCAGGCAATCTGCTCACCCTGCTGCATATGGCATCACATGAACCACATTTAATACTAAGTGGAATTTTAATCCAAACAAGGTTTCCAATCATGCAACTGAAAGCCTTGATGCTTCACTTTCATTTTTCTTGGAAAAGGAATGTTAATAAAAGTGTTCAAAGACTCTAAACATGACAAACCTACCGTTTAAAAGTTTTGGGTTGTAAGATTTGTTAATGTTTCTTAAGGAAGTCTCTTATGCTCACCAAAGCTGTATTTATTTGATCAAAAAATACAGTAAAAACAGAAATATTGTGAAATATTATTACAATTTAGAATAGCTGTTTTCTATTTGAATATATTGTAAAATGTAATTTATTTCTGTGATGCAAAGCTGAATTTTCAGCATCATTACTCCAGTCTTTAGTGTCATATGATCCTTCAGAAATAATCCAAATATTCTCATTTGCTACTCAAAAAACATTTCTGATTATCATCAATGATGAAAACAGTTCAGCTGCTTAATATTTTTGTGACAACTGATGCATTTTTTCCCAGGCTTTTTTGATGAATAGTAAGTTCAAAAGAACTAAAATAAAAATTATTTTTTTGAATGGCACTTTTCCAAGTGTCTTCCAGGATGGACCTTTTTTCTGAAATGTATACAGTGTTACAGGTCATTAGAGCTACTCCATTACTTGTACTATCATTTACACGAATGACTTTTAAGATGTTAAGAGCACTGTGCCAAATTACAGACCTCTTTAAGGCACGACTAACTACCCAACACCATGTGGAACAGGAACAAGACGTCCCGAAAACAAATAGGAACGATGTGCGAACTGACCCCTAACAGCAGATGTTATAATCTGCAGACAATTGAGAGTAGATATGCTTCTAATCCCACATATCACGCACGATGACCTTTCACTCACAATGTTGGCCATTGTTAGAGAAGCTAAAAGCGGCTCAGTGCTGAGACAGTTAGCAGAGAGCACAGTATGACCATGGCTCATTCCTCAGAGCTCTGGAGAACACATAATGGGACGATGCTGGAATTTTCTGCAGGCAAATCTCTCCGCATCTCCTTGGTGACATGATGTTTGCAAAGCGAAGTTGTCTTGGTTACTGGTTAGTTGGCAAGTTTGTAGATGCAGTCACAGAAAAGCATGTGATAGATACACAAAGAGCGGCTGCAAACATTCCAGAACATTCCCTGGAACAACAGTGTCCTGAAGACAACCTAACAAGGAGATTATCAGCCCACTGACAGCACACAAACCAAATCTCAAACGCCAATGACTAATTCATAACTACAGCTATCTTTAGGGATGTCTTTAAAAAGGATATGCAATTAGGAGGTGCTCAAGGTTAAAACTAGATCTGGCCATTCAGTACTTTATTGTAGGTGGTATCTGGTAATCAGATAACAGGTAATAACAGGTAATCAGGGGAACTGGGCTGAATGCAGCACTTCAAATTCTGATATAACACTTTATGGCACTAGTAGTAAAAACTCTTGATATGAATTTTTACTGTCTCACGAGGCAGCACTGCACTGAAATGTCTCTACTTTGTATTTTTCTCCCTCATAATTGTATGTCATTAATTCACCTCAAACCTTTACACTACGAGTAAATCACTCACGCGACTAAATTTTGCACCAGGTGACTAAATAATGTCTGTCATTAGTAGGGGTGGGCCATATGACCAAAATCTTAAATCACGTTATGAGTAATTTTATATCACAATAATGATATATAACATGATATACTTTATGATATTAAAATATTTGATACCATAGCATTTTCATAATCCTTGTCACCAAAGTCAATATCAAACTAATTCAAGCCTAAAAAGAGACAAAAAAACAAAAAATTAATTCAAGCTCACTGAAGATAAATAAACAGTCATTGATTAAATAAGGATAAGAAACTAATTGCAAGCAATATGACAAAAAAAACTACAAAAATAAGAAACGCTACATACATTGTGTAAATTAATTAGTCTATAGTTATATAAACTCACATTTATATATATATATATATACAGTGGGTACGGAAAGTATTCAGACCCCCTTAAATTTTTCACTCTTTGTTATATTGCAGCCATTTGCTAAAATCATTTTAAGTAAAAAAAATTTCCTCATTAATGTACACACAGCACCCCATATTGACAGAAAAACACACACATATGTGGGTGTACTGTGTATATTTATTATGTATATATAAATACAAACAAACACTTGCATGTATACATTTAAGAAAAATATGTAATGTTTATATATTAAATATAATATAAATTATATGAATATAAATATATACATGCAAATATTTTCAAAATATATACTATATGTGTGTGCTTTTATATATACACGTAATGAATAAACACAGTACACAAAACATATATTATGTAGACAAAAATGTTTATTTTGGATGCGATTAATCGTGATTAATCGTTTGACAGCACTAATATATATATATATAAATGTATCTTAAAAACATATTAATGACTAAAGACTGATAACACTGTATTCAGCACAAACTGGGCTACAATAATATGTGAGCAGCATGAATGTAGGGCTGGGTATCGATTCAGATATCCCGATTCGATTCGATTCCGATTTCGATTCGCAAGCTCTCGATTTAAAAAAATAATAATAGGGCCCTATAAAATGTTCTTAATTTTTCTGGTAATCAGATGAAGGCATAAAACATTTCATTTGATTAGGATAAATTAAATTAAAGTAAACCCTTTTATTTTTTGGCAAACAAAGTGCTGCACAACAGAGGTTTACTGTTAAAATTAAAAAGAAAACAGATGTGATTATTCTTTTAAAAATAAAGATGTATAAAACGAAACTGAAACCAACGTTGGGTCTCTCATTCCAAACAAAATCAAATGTGTCCATATTTGCGATGTATTTGAATGGCAAATTATTATTTATTATGTAGCCTACTTCACTCGCGTTCCAATATCCACGATATTTCCAATAGTTCCAATATTTTACTAAATTTTTTTTTCCATATGTTTGACTGACTGTATTTTATTATGATAATGAACTGGCTGCATCGTCAAGGTAGCAATGCTTAACTGTGTGCGCGCATGCGGCGCCGGTGCAATCACTTGAATTTTTTCCTTCTAACAGTGGAAGAAACTACTCCTTTTAGTCCTAAAGATAATCGGAATTGTAAAAGGTTTGCCTTTATTTGTGTACATTCACAATAAAAACAAATCTTTGTGCTTTTGTAAAATAATCTTTTACAAAAGCACATCCATCATTTTGAGATAAAATGCAAGACAGAAAACCATTTAACCATAGCACGCCAATTTTCCAGTTAAAATATTAATATCAAGTATAAACGTGATATTATTTTCCTATTATTAATTTAAATATGAGTCACATGACTGACCATGTGAGCAGCGGGTTTGTAGGATTACAGAACTCGCTCTTCCAATGTAAATAAAATCACCATCGGAAGGCACGAGTTTATCACTGCGGTGCCACGCAAATTTATTTTTACAGATGTCCACATGAGAAACAATAACTGTCTGAATAGAGCTTTAGTATCATTCCCATTTTATTAGTATTACTGTTAGTTATTTTTTTTTATAGAAACATTAAATGATCAGTGATGTCTCAAACACCACCACATATCCATAATTCATTAAGTTCAATCATTTTCATTCATTTTAGTTTAGCCTAATTGTTATGCTTTCAAGTCATTTTGTGAAGAGACGCTAATTTGGAATGTGTCCATATATATATAAACTAGCCTATAACACATTCTAAGTTTGTTTTGAACCAGCAGTGATGATCTATTGAAATATTTGCATACTGAATTGCAACGGGCCCTCTTTCTTGCATTTATTTGAATCTGCTGATTATTTAAGCATCTACAGACCCCTTTAGACTGCGAAGACGGTGTTGCTTTATGTACTGATTCCAGACTGAAAACAACATGCATGCTGAGTGCCATGACAACGGCAAACCGCCTCTGATGCAGCACTGCATTTATGCAAAACATAAGTCGCACTCAAAATATTAACACTAGGCTATTCTATAGCTGTCTTAACATATATATATGGTGTTGAACAGGTCTCATTGGAATGGAAGAGCCAGATTAGTTTGCTAGCCTGTGTCTTGAGTAATGATCAGAATAGGTTTTCAGTATGTGGGAAAAAGTAACTTAATAATAAGTTGCATAACAGGATAAACACACAAATAGGAAACCCTAAGGTCCTATGTCACAAAGAGTATGGGTCATATATCATGGGTTGCATATGAGAAACAGAAAGTTTCCCATGTTGTGCAGAAGCTGGAGAGTCGTCATGTAACTTCGAAAAAGCCATTCAAGAACAAAACCTATCAAGCCTGACCATCAAAGATAAGATCCGGTCCACAAATAAATCAATTAATTAATAACGCAGGACAAGTATGAATTATTCATAAATAACCAGCAGCAAACACAAGTGGTGAGTCCTGACACTTAAAAGAACAACTTGAGCTTGTCTTTGACATTATTGATTAAGAGTCTCCTACTCAGCTCTGCAGGGAATGGAAATTTCCAAATGGTTATACTAAACCACTGGATGCTCAAGCGTGAAGTATAATGCCAGTCTAGCAGTGCGGTGGTCCCTGGCAACACTGTGAACGCAGCTCTCATCATTAGGATGGAAACAAGAGAAACCGCAAATGTAGCTAATCAGCTGCTGACAACGTTCTGAAGAGACCCGGAGAAAGAGCAGCAGGGGTCAGAGCGCAGATTAACTGCTTAAGACAACAACTTCATTAAGTCTACGTCTGTCTTTGCTCGTGACCCAAAAGACTACTTAAAGCAACAGAGATACAGTATAAATGCAGCAGTATTTATAGGACACAAATGAATTCAGTGGCAACTTCCACACATCAAACTCTTAAAATGGACTTTTCTGAACATCACGTTTTATGCTGTTTACATGTCTATCTGGTGCTTTAATACGTTTAAAGATAAACCATGTGCAGATTCATCAGTCAACACCACTGCTAAGAATGTTCTCCTCAAAACTATGTATATTTAAGACAGTCTGAAAATGAGTCGGCGCCATAGCATTGTGGGCCCCTTCTCTCTCCCACTTCACTTTATGTCAGCTCTAATCTGTCCTACCATAATAAAGGCAAAAATGGCAAAAATAAATCTTTAAAAAAAGACCAATCAAACCAATCAACCCGTCAACTTGCAAGATGGCGCTTTTCATATCATTAAGCAATGCATTTCTACCTAAAGATGTTGATTTTTGGAAGGAAGGTGTCTGAGATGGTGAACGGGAACAGGGTTTGTATAACATTGGAAACACATTATAACTTGTTCAGTAACTTAGTCAAGCCAAAGGCTAATGATATTAAAGGGGTCATATGATGCTATTTTAAAGATCATTATTTTGTGTATTTGGTGTAACAGAATATGTTGACATGCTTTAATGTTCAAAAAACACATTCTTTTTCAAATACTGTACATTATTGTAAGTCCTCTATGCCCCGCCTCTCTCAAACGCGTCGTTTTCAACAAAGCTCCCTCCTTTGACAAGCGCAGTCTGCTCTGATTGGCCAGCTGACCCAGTGCATTGTGATTGGCCGAACACCACAAGCACGTGTCGGAAATGTAACGCCCCTTACCATACTCGCGAGCAATCAAGACAGTTAATAATGTGGTTAGTTTTACCATCAGTTCAAGCCCGAAAGGGCAACAGAGTCGCGTGACAGACACAGTGATGATGCAGTACACAAGCCGCGGTTTAGACAGCCGACGGGCTAATGATTTCCGACAGGCAGTTCACTCTCCTGCGATGTGGCCCTGCTCCCCTCTCACACACACACACGACGCGTTAAGGCTGATTTATACTTCTGCGTCGGACCTACGCCGTAGCTTACGCATAGCTACGGCACACCCATATGCCGTAGACTGACGTGCACCTCTCCAAAAATCTAACAGCGCGTCAGCAGGGAATGGAAATTTCCAAATGGTTATACTAAACCACTGGATGCTCAAGCGTGAAGTATAATGCCAGTCTAGCAGTGCGGTGGTCCCTGGCAACACTGTGAACGCAGCTCTCATCATTAGGATGGAAACAAGAGAAACCGCAAATGTAGCTAATCAGCTGCTGACAACGTTCTGAAGAGACCCGGAGAAAGAGCAGCAGGGGTCAGAGCGCAGATTAACTGCTTAAGACAACAACTTCATTAAGTCTACGTCTGTCTTTGCTCGTGACCCAAAAGACTACTTAAAGCGACAGAGATACAGTATAAATGCAGCAGTATTTATAGGACACAAATGAATTCAGTGGCAACTTCCACACATCAAACTCTTAAAATGGACTTTTCTGAACATCACGTTTTATGCTGTTTACATGTCTATCTGGTGCTTTAATACGTTTAAAGATAAACCATGTGCAGATTCATCAGTCAACACCACTGCTAAGAATGTTCTCCTCAAAACTATGTATATTTAAGACAGTCTGAAAATGAGTCGGCGCCATAGCATTGTGGGCCCCTTCTCTCTCCCACTTCACTTTATGTCAGCTCTAATCTGTCCTACCATAATAAAGGCAAAAATGGCAAAAATAAATCTTTAAAAAAAGACCAATCAAACCAATCAACCCGTCAACTTGCAAGATGGCGCTTTTCATATCATTAAGCAATGCATTTCTACCTAAAGATGTTGATTTTTGGAAGGAAGGTGTCTGAGATGGTGAACGGGAACAGGGTTTGTATAACATTGGAAACACATTATAACTTGTTCAGTAACTTAGTCAAGCCAAAGGCTAATGATATTAAAGGGGTCATATGATGCTATTTTAAAGATCATTATTTTGTGTATTTGGTGTAACAGAATATGTTGACATGCTTTAATGTTCAAAAAACACATTCTTTTTCAAATACTGTACATTATTGTAAGTCCTCTATGCCCCGCCTCTCTCAAACGCGTCGTTTTCAACAAAGCTCCCTCCTTTGACAAGCGCAGTCTGCTCTGATTGGCCAGCTGACCCAGTGCATTGTGATTGGCCGAACACCACAAGCACGTGTCGGAAATGTAACGCCCCTTACCATAATCGCGAGCAATCAAGACAGTTAATAATGTGGTTAGTTTTACCATCAGTTCAAGCCCGAAAGGGCAACAGAGTCGCGTGACAGACACAGTGATGATGCAGTACACAAGCCGCGGTTTAGACAGCCGACGGGCTAATGATTTCCGACAGGCAGTTCACTCTCCTGCGATGTGGCCCTGCTCCCCTCTCACACACACACACGACGCGTTAAGGCTGATTTATACTTCTGCGTCGGACCTACGCCGTAGCTTACGCATAGCTACGGCACACCCATATGCCGTAGACTGACGTGCACCTCTCCAAAAATCTAACAGCGCGTCAATTCTACGCAGACCGCAAGCGCTGTGATTGGTCTGCTAGAACCCTTCCCTCCGTATGTACTTGAGTTTTGTGAGTGTTTATGTGCACTTTAATATATTTTAATGTTACACCTTCTTATATAAAATAAAACAAAGCAAAGAACAAGTGTCTTATCATTATACTACACAGCATTATACATCAGTAGTTGTCTGCAACAAACAATGTTGATCTGCCGTGGTACAAGTCCTTGTGCAGATTGAAAGAATGCCATCATCTCCTGTTCCGTTGTGTTTTAAATAATGATTTAATGATTTGATATTTATTTGCCACTATCACGGCTTACACCAGCAACATGCCCGTGGACACTGCAGACTAGCGGTTTGCATGAGTACTGCACGTCGATGCGGACAACGACGCAGAAGTATAAATGAAAACTGACGCATAGCCTACGGCGTAAAGGCTACGGCGTAGGTCCGACGCAGAAGTATAAATCCGCCTTTACTCTGCGCTGTGCAAAACTCCGCATTTGAACAGTCAATAGTGTTTTAGGTAGGTGGGTGTGGTATTCTTTTATAAAGAATATCTCTTTGGATTTGAGACTTTAGTATTTGCAACTTTACAGATCTTCTTTATGCACCAAGAGCTCGTAACACTCCAAAGAGAAAGGAAAAATTGAAATCGCATCATATGACCCCTTTAAAGGTGCTGTATGTAGGATTGACACCGAGTGGTTGAACTAGGTATTGCAGTCTAAATTCAAAATATTGGAGAGTTTTTTTTTTTCACCCGGTCCCTCCTCCTCAGACTTGACGCATACGCAAGTTGCCAGATTGACGACACGAACAGCAACGAGCACACCTGACGATGGAAAGCATTGAGCCTTACACTGCAAGTTGATCAGCTAATGTGTATGTTTGCAATATTTGTATTTTTTGCAAATTATACACCACCTCATGTGTATTTTTATAAATCTGAATCTGCGTCTCATTTCGGAGGCTGCTGATGCGTCCTCCGGAGGTCGCATTTGTCGGGAAAAATACAGATGCATACATTGAGGCGGCCCAGTTGTAAATGTAATTAAGTAGACTGTTATTCATTGTGAGGTGCAAAATACTATAATTTATTTCTTACTTTGAAATCTAATGGTTAATTTTCTCAAACGAGACTTCCTCAATGAACTATTTCCCACTCTGACCCCTTTCGTTTGCCAACTTCCATGACTGAAATGAAATACGCTCTGTTTCCCGCCAACTGGCAACCCGGGGTGCCGAAATACAATTGGGTAAACTAGCAGTGGGCAGGTTTCACAAACCAAAACAGAGACTAACATTCCGGCCCGGAACGCACATTTTCAAAGGAGAATAACTGACTGTAGCATTGTTTTTCAGATAAACAAATATGTTAACTTAGCATGTTTCTTAAATATCTGCAAACATATTATGGTATTTTTATGCTTTAGTAGAGTCAAAAACTTACATACTGCACCTTTAATTACGGTTACATGTAGAGAGCAATTATAGACTTGCAGATGACCCTGTATAATTTAATTTTCCTCTTTAGAATCAGTTTCTATTTCAAACATATATAGCTGAATTAATCCAATATTGGTACTTGTCATTGTGTAGCATTCACTACTTCAGTTAACCGAGTAAAAGTGGAGCAGGTAGTCTGAGCTGGTGTAATTGAGTGGGGACAGGACTACTTTGCATATTCATGATTTTGTAGCCTATCTAGTAAATTAGGTAAGGATGTAGAGTAAAGGCCAAAGTATACTTTGGGGGACCTCAAATGGAGTATGCTTTGAAAGGCTACACGTAAAGAAATCTTTTTTTTTTACTGGAAAAGACGTTAAAATATGTAATTTTGATGATCAAAGATGAATTTTAAGGGATAAAATGAGCAACTACAGCTTTTTTTTTTTTAAATCATTGTACCTGCTGTTCACACATACAGCGGCTTTCATCTTTAACAGACAGCATGCACACATCAGCACTAAAATACCAGTCAACTCTGTGACATCAATAATGTGAACTGAGACCTTGAAACGCTGTGCCGCTTTCCCCATTTGCCCGGATGTCAAATTTGACCAAATATTTAGATTTCTGAGTGACGGGCATCAATCATTCACACAAAATGCATTTTTGCTTTTTAACACTGACAATTCAACAGCACTGATTTAGCATTATTTCTAAAAACGGTCCTGTTCATACATGATCTCTAAACGGAATTTACCAGTAATGTTCCGGAAAAAAAGCTGTACCCTACTGGAGATGCGTTACCAAAACAAAACTAAAATCACAGGAGTAACCTGTAAGTGTTGCTTGCCATTGCTCCCACAATGCTCTGTGTGGTTGATCCTAGAGTTTTACTATGTGGTTTGCCCAAAATAAACGCAGAGGAGCCCATCTCTAAGTCTGTATGATATTCTAGTCTCTGGATATGACTCGGGTACCTTTTTCAATGCATGTCTGCGGTATTTTTATTGTCCAGTTTCATGAGGATGCACTGACAAAGACACAGAGAAAAGGTTTGTGGAGATTTGCTTAACGCAAATGTTTGCCACTGGGATTTTCATTCGAATAATCTTTCTGTTGTCTAAATTTGCAAATATTGAGTAACACTGAGCAGGAAGACAAATGAGGTGGGCACACCACTGCGGATGACTATTATGCAACACACACTAAAAGCTGGGGTCCATTTGACAAAAATAGGACGCAAGTATCAGGCTAATTTACAAAATGTAAATGCTTCTTCAGGATGACTGCCAGCTGATAGTTTCGGTGGTTTATTCACTCACAGAATTGCTATGAGATTTCGGTCTGAGCTAATTCTTCGGCCACGAATCCCACCCGAAATGAAGTCATATCCTTAACAGAACCAACAGGAAGCAAACTCGAAGCTTTCACTTTCGCTATCTGAAAAAGAAATTCTCATCACATGACTGTGCTCACCACGGCAATAATCGCTCAGTTCAATGTCCAAGATCTGATTTCAAGCAATGATGATTCTGCTATTTTGCACAGTGAACTATTAGCGCACATTTATTACAACAGAGAACCGGCGTTACAAATGAAAGCGGTTATCCGTAATCTAGCTCTCAACCCATTTGGTGCTCCAACTGTTTTCATGACATGCAGTTGGATAAATCTAAAGAGAGTCTGTCACAGAAAAGAGCCAAGCAGCAGCGCTGAAATCTCCTCAAGGACAGCTGGGTTTAGCTGTAATCTGAACAAGACACGTTCAGCAGGTTTTAAAGGCCTTATCGCCATATCCATGCGTACAGCATCTAAAAACCCAATGATGGCTACAAGTCATCCTAGTACCCACTTTTCTGTTTTGGGAAGCCTACGAGCAGCCCGGTTTCACGCTGGTGTGAAAGCAAGGGTTTGTCTAGTTTGTTAGACATCCCGTCTGTGGCTCGCTGAGAATCTGATGCATTAGGTTTTGCTTGGCCCTGCTGCACTACAAAACAAGTGGCTATCACAACAAATCTATAGCAACAGAAGCGGACAACAGTCAATGGCTTTGCGCCGATCACTCACGTACGCATGGAAAAATGTATTTGGCTTACAAGGTCATGATCTAGCATCGCCTGAATCTCTATGACTTCTCTTTTATATTATCATCATGCCTTTTCCAGTTTTTTTGTCATTACAAGAAAATGAATTTTACAAATCCAACAAGAGCCATTTCTAGCTGGCTAAATATATTGGACATACTATAAAAGCTAGAAATGTCCATGGCCTTTTCACATCTTCTGTTTTTAGTAGCAGTTAGTTATAAAAGCGTTTCAACACTGAACTGCAAGGTATTAGGCATTACAAAAAGATGCACTAATAATTTGTTGCTTTAAACGAAAGAAAATCTAAACTCAAGCAATGCAACTCAAAACTGTCCTGTCTAAAGGGAATATTATTTTACATGGTTCTGCAGCGCCACCCAGTGATTGATTCCATACATGCATCGCATACTTCAGACAGGACCGGGGCAAGTTGTCACACAGTATACTCCCCCAGTGAGTAACCTATTTTTCACAGTGAGTTTATTTTTGTAAAATAATTGTTTTTATAAACGCATACCTTCTATTGACTGCAAAAAATGAAGTTTATTAAACAGTAAATGCGATTTTTTTTTTTGGGGGGGGACATGGAACAGAAAAAATTAAAAAAGTAATACATACCATTGTTTTAAATTGTAATGAATAAACTGTATAAACTGATTGATTGATTGTTCAAAATTAGCATGTAGTGCATTGGTTTTGACTCCAAGGCCCCCATTGCCAAAGACAATATGCTACTTCTGCTACAATGACGAAAACTTTATCCACACAAAATAGTGGCAATATATTAAAATAATTACAACTAATTAAAACAACTAAATAATTCCAGAAGATTCAGTATCTGTATGTTTATCACCATATACACTTTATGACCAAAAAATGGTCCTCACAAATACCAATTTTTTTCGTATTCTTGAAAATCCATTTTCTAATCTTGATTTTTAGCTGTTTTACTTTATTTCAAAGGTTATTTTAATAATTTAAGTCATCTTGAGACCCTCTTGAAAGGGTGCTGTCCTGTTAGTGGATCCTAAACAATGATGTAGTTGTGTAGATATGAGAAATAGAAATGTGTGAGGGGCTATAACATAACGGCAATCAATCAATCAATCTATTGACTGAATATTCATTTTTATTTGTTCAGTTATCATCTAAAGTATGTCTATTTTCGTTTTCCAATTGTTCTATATCGTACCAAGCATTTTTCTATGATAAGAGCTTTATTAGATGAATGCAGTGGATGTCTTTTAGTGTTTCAGTATCACTGAGATACTATTATAGTTTTTAGTAATAGTTTTAAATAGGTTCTGTTTTGATTTCAAGTTTAGGTCAAAGTAATAATAATAAATAATAAAATAATAAAAGTAATTTTGTTATATACAAATTTTGTATGGTTTTGTAGTCTATATACATTTTGTACAATCGTTTTTATACATTTTATTTCAGTTTTAGCTTTAGTTCTTGAGCTAAACTAAATAAAAATGAGAAATGCTGAATTAACATAAGTTTAATAATATATATTTTTAATCATTTTTCAGTCGTTGTGTAATTTATTATTATTATTTTTTTGTTTGTTTTAGTTACTATAATAACCCTGATGTCCATATACACTTTATGACCAAAAAATGGTCCTCACAAATACCAATTTTTTTCGTATTCTTGAAAATCCATTTTCTAATCTTGATTTTTAGCTGTTTTACTTTATTTCAAAGGTTATTTTAATAATTTAAGTCATCTTGAGACCCTCTTGAAAGTGTGCTGTCCTGTTAGTGGATCCTAAACAATGATGTAGTTGTGTAGATATGAGAAATAGAAATGTGTGAGGGGCTATAACATAACGGCAATCAATCAATCAAAAAAAACTGGTCTTCTGGTCTTCCGCAGTTCACTGGAGATGCAGTGCATCCCGCAGTGTTTTCAGCCTCGTGCATACTGGAGAACGATTAGGCCTCATACACCCTACAAAGGGACAAAAAACAAATATTTGAGAGGTTTAATATTGGGCTTTCTTTATCTGTTGTGCATGCACGGGCTTATACTGTCGAGTCTTCGGAGTGCACATGACTTTAAAGTCAGCATGCAACAGAATTCATAAAAGCGACATATCTTAGTGAAATGACTTTTCGAAAAAAAGAAAAGTAGGCAGGACTTGATTTTATCTCTCAGATGAGGGAACGTTAATGTTTTTGAATAAAAACATGTGCAGGAGTTAATTTTTATAATAAACTGCAATATTCCAAAAAAAGAAGAATTTTGATTTTATGGTGACATTTCCAAGAGTATTATTAAATTCCTTTTTAATAAACACTTTAAGAACAAAAAAACTGAGTGCACCTTTAATGTTCCCCATCTTATTTGGGGTTTTCTGAATATAAAATGTAAGACCTTTTTAAGACCAAGTACAGAAAACTTAAGGAAAGCATTGAATGGAGCACTTGAATAAATACCTTTGCTCTCAGAATATGGAAATAACTTTTACTGTTTTGTCATTACATGAAAAAAACTAAATGTTCTTCATCAGTATTTTTCTCTTGGTTTTCCTTCACTCTTAAATCAAAATCCATTTACATGACAAGCAAAAAATGACATCAGATGAAAAAAAAGCGATGAAACGAGAACAAATATCCGCCAGCTGGTTTGGTTTTCATAACCCACTGACAGATGTTTGCTCTTGTTTCAAGCGTAAACTCACTCAATTTTGTTCAAGACTTAATATCTTTAATTTGCATGTTGATTTAATGATGTTTAGATATTTGCAATGGAAAACAAAACTAAAATACTGACGAAAACTTTCTTTCTGCTGCAATTTAAGAGAAACTTTGTTGTTGTATACAAAATTAGAGCATTTTAATCTAATAGAAAATGTTTATCTCTGTAATCTTTAATCAAACTATCACAACTTAATACTATAACTATAAAACCTTCCTTTTTGGCTGACATTGCAGATTGCCATCAACCCATTCCCAACAACCTGATAGACAAAATAGTCCCTTTTTTTTCCATTGAATTTCACTTGAATATTTAACTTGGGAAATATGTCAAAGTACACGAGTCATTTGGGTTTTATGTTCGCAGTGCTGGCAGGCAGTCGTTTATATCTATTAACGTAGAAGCGATGTTTGAAATCAGCACAAGTTTACTGAACGCTACCTGTGTTTGTCCTTCCAGATTTTGAACCACTTGACAAGGTTCTTAGTGCTCTGGAGCCTGGGGTGCAGGCAATACTCCTGACCTTTGAAACGGGACACATTCTCCATGGTGACACTGTAAACACATGGGAAAAATCACGGATGAGTGGATGGGAGGAGAAGATGGGTAAACAGGATGAGACAAGGGGAGAACGTTAGTCATTCAAGCAACACAAACAATCAGCAGTGATACTCTTAATACATTGCATGCATGCCATTAATCATACAAATAATAACAATGCTACTTTATTTGTTAATAAATGTCATTTTGCACTAAAGCAATTTATAATTTGAATTATATACAGAAGGTGGGACAAATCGTTCCTGGACTTTATTTCGGAGTGATTCTGAGATGAATCATCACGACCGCAGACTGGCAAACAAATACAAATTCAAAGCAAAATTCAATAGCGCCGCTTATTTTGCCTATTAAGAAGATATTTGCCACATCGCTGGAATCACTGAAGCAAACTGACCAAGAGTGCCTAGTCTTTTATTTTGATTTTCACTTTATTATTCACCTGCGCATGCAGCCAAAAGAACATGTTTGTTGACTCTAAACTCTTCATTGGCCCCTTAAAACAGAGCAGGAGCTCTTGTGGGACTGGAGAAGCTTCTAGAATGTTAAACTCACACTCAGAATCCAGTGCCATAAACTGAAGAGAAGGAACACTTTCAGCAGAGTCCTCTGGGTTTGCTTTTCTCTGAGGTCAGAGCTCACCAATGCAAATCCAGACAAATGAGCTAAACGTCCAGGGATTATTTAACAAACATTTTGAGGCTAAATGGCCATTTTAAATTCTTATATAAAATATATTTCTGCATTAACTATTAATTATATAAGTATAAAGACTAGCTGAAATACTATGGATATTATACAGTCTTCAAATGAGCACACGGGCACAGCACTTGAATCGAGAATATCAAATATTGCTGTAAATGAATCAAGCAATATGTTTCACACCTGACCAATTTCATTTGACAGTTTCTACAGTTCAGAGCAACATTTCTGGATCTAAACTGCAGACAGATCTCTCTCTCTCTGTTCATATGTAATGAGATTTCTATATAAAGCATATGATACTAAAACTTCTTTTGAACACTCAAATAATGATCGAACTAAGCTCACAATTTTCTTTTGAATTTAAGACATAACTTTAATATAGACTGATTTTAAATATCTCCAACTCTGTAAATATGCTGCAATACCTAAAATGGCAAGCAGGTGGAACAGAATGTATAATAATGTCTATCAAAAAGACATGCTTCTCACAAATACAAGTTTGCTTCACACCATAGAAAACATGTTTGGATCTTACAGGCTTCATAAACACTGTTCCGGCTTCATGCACTGTCACAACGTAACCATGCTAAGTTCATTTTGACTGTAGCATCTTCCAAGTGTGCCACTAAACTGTCATCCGGATCCTAATTGAAAATCCAGTTAAAACGGCTTCTGCTTGCAAAACGTTTTACAAGGTTTATAGCTGATCTAAGATTTATGGACATTAGATAATCCATGATGCATTTGGTGGCCATTACCTGACAGCTACAGTCTGGTTAGAGCTGATTAAACTGGTGTGAACTGGATTGAGCTGGATCACAATGCTTGACCACCTCAAGATGAAATGACCTGTTTTATCTAGCAGGGTCTAAGGGCAGACAACACTTATTAAAGCCTACTGGAAATATTAGCTGCGTATAACTATATAATATTTACAGAGTAGCTAATTCTCGAGCTGTTAGTTAAAGAACCTACTGCAAATCATAAACGGTCATAAAAACACAACACACACCAAACACACACACACGAGCAGATCAAACATAGACATTTTGTTTTGCAACTCACAAAATCATCTTTTCTTGGCAGTATGGATGTTTAGGCTTGATCTCCAGCTTTTGTACATCTTTGTACCGGATCTTCGGACCTTTTCTCGTGCATCTGCACTTGTATGCTAAGAAATGAAAAAAGCGCACGGTTTAGTCTCAAGAAAAATCATGCTGTAGATCTCACAAAAACTGTCAAGAGATTTATTTAATCTAAACTCGTGTTGCACCCAACCTCAAAAAGAAAATGACATTTGAATAGAGAAGATAGAAAGAAGTTACAGCTGCATAAAGAAAATAGAGCCTAAAAATGAATGTGTACACATTTTTATAAATGCATTCCTTTGATAAAACAGCACAATAAAAAAAATGAAGCTTACATGCAAACAATATATTTTATTTGCATTAGCATGCATTAATGTAATTTGTTAATTTTGATGTATTTCAAAAAATAGTAAAGGACAAGTACTGTAAATATGCATGATAGTTTTGTTGTCTGATTTTAACATCGTGTCTAAACAATAACTTTCACTGCTGTATTAATGAGAATGTATTTGTTTACTTTTTGCATTAACATAGGCTAATGAAAATTGTGCTTAAGGTAAATGTGCTTAATTCTGATCGGGCTTACTTTTCTTTACTTTTTTGGTGAAATATAACATAGACATTTCTTCCAGAGATGCTTTCTGCATTTTCTAACTTTCAAACGCATTCAAAACTGAACTGACAACGAGGTTGTACAAAATTCAACAAACAGCGCATGAAGTGCCATTTGCTGTTTTCCCTCGATCTCCTCCAGCAGGTGAGCTGCTGCTGAAAGACCCGTGACCTACATCTAATCCCTCATCAATCTTCTCTGCTCCATTCAGCATCATCTCGAAACAGCCTCTCAGGACACAAGCCAACAACAAGACTCAACCAGCAACACAAAGAGCCACTATTTACTACCACTGGCCAGGTTTTGCAGAATGAACTAGATTGTCTGAGACAAGTGGAGCCTATTTGACAGTTGTACCAGCATAAGACGCTGTTATTCTGCGTGAAAAGTTAAAAACAACAGATAAAATAGAAGCATAAATTTGTTAGATACTAAAATCATGCACTCCGGATAAGACCGAAACAGCTAAAACGCCGCATTCTGTAAGCTATTGATTGACACTTTAACCCTACATAAAAAAAAAAAAATTGTTAGAATATTAAAATAAATAAATAACAATAAACATGGCACACACACTCACCCTCTGTGTTGAGTGAATAAACGGCGATAACCAGCAAAAGTAAAGCGGCCGTACAGCGATTCATCCCCAATAGTTTGTTGAGAAGCTCCAGCTCTTCTCTGCTCCATTCAGCATCATCTCGAAACAGCCTCTCAGGACACAAGCCAACAACAAGACTCAACCAGCAACACAAAGAGCCACTATTTACTACCACTGGCCAGGTTTTGCAGAATGAACTAGATTGTCTGAGACAAGTGGAGCCTATTTGACAGTTGTACCAGCATAAGACGCTGTTATTCTGCGTGAAAAGTTAAAAACAAGAGATAAAATAGAAGCATAAATTTGTTAGATACTAAAATCATGCACTCCGGATAAGACCGAAACAGCTAAAACGCCGCATTCTGTAAGCTATTGATTGACACTTTAACCCTACATAAAAAAAAATTGTTAGAATATTAAAATAAATAAATAACAATAAACATGGCACACACACTCACCCTCTGTGTTGAGTGAATAAACGGCGATAACCAGCAAAAGTAAAGCGGCCGTACAGCGATTCATCCCCAATAGTTTGTTGAGAAGCTCCAGCAGCCTCCGGTTTGTTTGTGCCACTCAAATCCAATAATCGAGATGCTCACACAGTGCGAGTGTGATGATGAACCCGTCTCTGTCTCTGTGATGTTGAATGCGCTCCCAGTCCGCGACACGCCACGCTCTTCTCAATCTGACAAGCTGCTCTCGAGCTCTGCGCTTCTATAAACACACGCTCCAGCGCCTCATTGATATGCAGAGCCCGCCGACGAATTAACTGTGGCCGTGTCTCCAAACCGAGCGAGTTGCCTACCTAGAAAGCATTTTGGAATCGTTTGAATGCAGTCGAGGTTGTCTAGGTAGGTTTTGAGACAGGGTCTACATCTATACCCTTACCAAAAAGGGGTATACTTTAAATTGATTTTATTAAGTATACTTAAGCAAAGTTCAAGTATATATTTAAGTATACTTTATTTAGTAAGTATACAAATATCAGTGTACTAGTAGTATACTTGTAAGTGTACTATTTCAATACTCCTTGGGACTAAATTGGCCCACTTTCTAGTATATGAAAGTATACTTTTAAGTATAACAGTAGTAAACTTTGAGTACACAATTAGTTTACATCGATATTTTTAGCTTGTACTGCAAGTATACTAAAAGTGAACTTATAGGTATACTGATAGCTTTCTAATTAAATACTTGTAGTAGCATTTTAGTACACTTTGAAGTATAGTCTCAGTAAACTACTAGTTTAGTAGATTTATACTGCAAGTATACTCGTAAGTTTTCTTTACGTGAACTTTACACTTTACAACTTTAAGTATACTACTATGTCCCTATTTAGGTATTAATTTGTATATATTTTGTTATATAAATATCTGAACATACAAAACATCAAAAGAACAGGCTTGTAAACAAAAACATTTTATTCTAGCTTCATGCATTCCTTTTTAAACACTTGAATGTGGGTAAGTTTCATAAAATATAAAGAAATAACAACATTTTGAACAAAAAGCTGGAAAAAAGACTATGAATTGGATTCAGAATGATAATCAAAACGTAGATGGAGTCGATCAACACCCCGAAGCTTGACAGTCATTAGTACCTCTTCATTGATCGACATTTTATTCCATTGTGTTACACAGTTTTGATGCTGTTTTATGTCTGATGATCGTGTTAGATTACATGTGGAAGCATCTGTTGTTTCGGTTTCTTCTTCACTTGTGTTTTTTGGAAATTCTGTACAGAAGATGTGTACTAGTGCCCCCTACAGTATAACAATGAAAACACGGATTCTAGGAGCACAAGTAAACAGTAGCTCAAATATATTTAGACTTTTTCAAGTATAAGTCAAGTATACTTAAATGTCATTTTAAGTATATTTCTGAGAAGTACAGAAAAAGTAGACTAAAAGTATACTTTCCTATTTTTTAGTTTAAAAGAAGTATACTAATAGCACACTTGAATAAACGTATTTCTCGTAAGGGTAGCCAGAGAAAAAGCCATAAAATTGAGTTAAAAAGTTTATTAGGAGAGTCTGTACGTTGTCAGGGGAGATAATTGCATTGGCTTTCATGCCGTCTCACTTAATTTGTTATCTCTGATTCTTGCCCATGAATAAAAGCTCAGTTTAGCAAACTCTTTCTTTTTGTAACCCAGCAAATCTATACAAACTGGACATCATACTAGTCTTTAGTAGAAGAGTGTTTTCTTAAGAACATCTTTAGACCTAAATACAAAACATCTGCATTTAACTTCTTGGACAGTTAGGTAGTTAAAAAAAAACAAATCTGTGAGACTTACCTCAATGAGAATTAGATATAATTAAGTAAACCTTTTTTTTCATAATTTTTAAATGTTAAAAAAGCTGTTTTTATATTGTTGTTGGTGATAGTGTTATGCGCATAAAATGTTTGATGCTAGTTTCACCAATAAAGCTGCGTAAGTGTTATTTTGTGCTTCTAACCAGGGTTTGTGTAAAAACTCACACTACACTCTTCAAAATAAAGGTGCTTCACGATGCCATAGAAGAACCTTTTCATCTAAATGGTTCCATAAAGAACCTTTAACATCTGAAGAACCTTTCTGTTTCACAAAAGCTTCTTTGTGGCGAAAGAAGGTTCTTCAGATTATAAAAAGGTAAGAAAGAGATGGTTCTTTAAAGAACCTTTGACTGAATGCCTCTTTGTGGAACCAAAAATGGTTCTTCTATGGCATCGCTTGAAGAACCTTTTGAAGCACCTTTATTTTTAAGAGTGTACACACAGTTGCATAATGGTGGCAATTGCTAGGAATTGATGCTGTCTACCCTTATATATCATCAGCATTTTCTCTTTAAATTGAATTAGCCTAGTATAACAAAAACAAAACAACAGCTGCTAGGGCACATTCATTCACAACATTATTCTATTTTGAAGAGTGCATTTTATTTCATGTGTGATAATTAATCCATGAAGACTTCTAAATTTGTAAGGCTTAAAAGACATAGTCAGCAATTCTCAAACATATTTTGAAAATGCAATTTTTTATTTGAATATCGCACCTTAGAGACACGCAAAGGGAGTTTATGCATGCCAGAAAGGTTCTTCAGTAGCTATAGTTACTGATCTATGCTGTTTACTTTCATACATAATACTTTATAATATAATTTTGCGCTTTTGAATCTGTCACCTTTTTAAAATTTCTATGTGATGAGTAAAACTACCTATTGTTGTCTGCACTGGCACCAAACAGTGTTCGGCTCTGTAAATGATAGCCCTGAGAAGACTGTTTCTAGTTTCCTCCTCATGCAGGGCATGAAGCCAACCATCTGAGTATCTGTGTCTGCGGACAAGAATCTCATCCCAGCTGTCATCAGCCATGCCTCAGTCCATTTCATGTCTGTCTGTGGCCCATCCAAATGTCCCGGTGAACTGAAAAGCATGAAAATCATATGTGAAGCTGCCCTTCATTCTGCCTGACTGGATATAATATACACTTAATGGTAACAGACAATGTCAATGCACCTCTTTAACCCAAATCAGCTACCACTGTCAAGGGCATTTATGTTGTCAGTCATACCAAAAACATAGGCAACTATATCTATTTTTTATTGTTTACGTCATAATGCTGAGATTGTCCACTGACAGCTACATCAGGGATCAAAAGCATAAAAAATCTGGAACATTTTAAATCAAGCAACTGTGACGAAAACAGTACAAAGGAAATTTTTACTGTAAATAAAGATTATCATGTATGTTTTGGAAGGAAATACTACATTTCAAATGTTTAATCGATTTGCTGCTTCTTAGTGATCAATTGTGAAATTTACTGAGTGACATTTCTATAATTTCTACAATTTCAAACATTTACAATTTCATCACATTAACAATGAAAATGATCTACTAATGTTTGACAACCACAAAGTGTCACAATACATCTTGTCTACATTTTGACCAGTGTTTCTACTGTTTTATTATTTAAACCCTAAACATTTTTCTGAAAATGTTTGTTTGAAAAGTATGCAATATTTTGCAAAAATACGAACCACTTGATATTTTAGCAGTGACTTTCAGTTGTTAGTGTGCCAAATAGAGTCCAAATACTTTTGGAGCTGGACTTAACAGAAGCTGATTTAACCAATCACCAGTCACCAATAAAACATTTTAACTGGCAAATGCCTCTATATACAGTAGATTAAGCAATAAGCAGCAAACAAGGAGGCAAAATGCACATGGTGTTTTAAATCAGGGGTTGATCCAAAATAAACATACCTAATTCTAAAGACGGCTTTAATGAATCAAATCTTCTGCTTTAACTCTGTCCCAGCCACCTGCTGGCATCAATGCAAAACACTCTCCATTGATCACTGCGTCACCTTCCTCCAGGTCTGTGAAAGGACCCAACTGACCCTTCACAATATGTAACTCATTCCAGGCAAGCGTTTTGGAGCAATTACTTTTGGTATGTTTATAAGACCCGTCTAGACCAAAGGCCATTTTTGGCATGCAGTCCTTCCTTCTTCTCTTTGAAAAATGTTTGTTTGCAACAGCGATCAGAGAAGAGGATTCAGAAAGATGGCTGAGATTTGTCACAGCTGATAATGAATGCAATAGTGTCTCAGTCGTTGTATAATTTTTTAGAAAAGGGAGATGCATAGATCTCTGGTTCTGGAGGATTGCAAGTCTGTTCTGAAAGAGTTGCAGGCTGCAGGGAAAAAATGCAATTGCTAAATGCAAAAAACATAAACATATTCATGTTCGCATGACAGCAACTGTTAATGGCTTCCCGTATCATTCACTGGCATCAAGAGTCCAATCAAATTCTACAGTATTTTGGCACATCTGTCACTGGATAGAAGCAAGCCAAATCAAGCAGACTGGCCAGGTTGCATGTCATGCTCTCGTCCTGGAAATCCATTTACAAAAGGTGAAAAAATATCCAGACTAAATGCGATTCACTTGCAACAAGGATACATATGTGAATGTTTTAACAACAAGCAGACAAGAAGACCGAGACCCCTGAAAAGGTGGGCCTCGGTCCACTTCCAAATGAACTCTTGTGGGGTTTGACTGAAATATGAATGCAATGTGGGCCAAATACATCTAAATCAACCATAAACAGGATGTGATGACACAAGATGAAATGGATAAAATGCTCAAGCACACCTGGTTCTTCTAGTCATAGAAGCTAAAGAATGTTGCCCGTTAAAGTTCGGTACAGGCGTCAAAACCACCTATGGAGGAATTCCTGGCACTGTTTTCACTCCTTGACACATTTTATAAGGTCTTTGTCAGTTATCAGCTTGTAAAAATACCACCATATTTACACACATACAACAAATGCATTTAACCCAGCGCACAGCAATGTTGGATGTTCGTAAGTTTGCGAAATATACATCATAAAAGTGGCCCAATCAGGTTGTGACTGTCTCCTTAAGCCTTTAGTTTTGTCTCTTTTGATTTGCTAAGTGAATCAGGACTAAATGTATCATTTTCTTTTTCAGTCCGGACCAAAACAAGTGTAAACACACCCTATTAATATTAACCTATTAATACATTTACATTTTTTGTGTTTAAGTGCATTTTACTTTTTGTGCTGTGTTGGGCCATCACAGGAAGTGCAGTACAATCTGGGTTCTGACGCAAGAAAACTAGTTTAGAACTCGTTGTGTTACAACCAGATAAGGGCCTTTGACTGTATGCAATAGCATGACTGTAAAAGTTTTTGTGTTTTATTTTTCCACCCAGACAGGCTCATTTTACTTTATTGTTGTTCTTTTATTAACTAATGCATTCAGACAAAACCTTTATGTATTTGTTTGTGTCTGTGGGTCTATCATGCTGAGTAATATTTTCTTTGTTGCATGTTATACAGCATATACAATGCACTGCGTATGAGCACGATCTCTGTTGCTCAAAGGAAAGCACCGTAGCACGACATCGTGTAAATCAGCACGTCAACATACATCAAAGCAGCTCCTTTTTTCTTGATCAGGCACGTCTGTGCAAACTGCTGCAGCAGAAGGGTGGTGTTTGTAATTGCACGTAATGATTTTAAGTCAGGTTAGCCAGTGGCCAGCGGGCTCTCGGATTCTTCACGTTTACTTGCTCCATGAGAGAACATGCTGGATAATTGCTGCTTAGAATTTCACTATCCAATACTATTAGTCTAAATGTCCTGGAAGAATCATAGGAATGTCTGCTCAAATAACATGTAAAGCGAAGCCCTTATACTGCTTGAGAATACCTAAAGAGGAGACACAGAAGATGCATTTGACTTGCAGTGTCACAAATAATTAAACTTCATAACAGTTTATTTTACAGAGTACAATTTACACTTTGGTTACAGAATAATTGTCCCTACATTGACACGCAGCATAAGCAAAAGCAGCTTTAGTACGTACCAGAATCCTTCAGAGTCGATCTGTTCAGCATTGCACAAGCTGAGAGTCCGGACACATCCAGTCATATTTCTCTGTCAATGTCTGTATTTTTCTTAGAGAGCCTCGTTCTGGCTGGGTTTCAGTAAGTAAATAAATGTGATGAGAAGACTAATCGCAGATAATGTTACATAACACCGTCTTTGGAGCTGCTGATCTATTCATCACACATCTGTGGTGGACTTGACATCTTCTTGAGACATTTTCATATTATTCAGGGCAGGTTTGTTATTGGCTTATGTAAGTTTCTTCATTATAGACCAAATCTAAAAACGGATCTGCATGATCATCAGAGACTGGATAAACAGTGTTTGAGATCCCTTTAATATCATTTGTTGTTCATAAAGCCAACCTTTTCTAAATTCCAATAGTCCTTTGACAATAACACACAATATATTATAATACAAGTCAGTCCAGTTCCATTAATAGTGCAATATTTCTTGATGTCGCACGTTAGTCAAGTCATATTCATTTATAGGGAACATCTGACGCGTGTACTGCACAATGAAATAAATCAACTCATAATATAAACGTATAATACTACAATAAGACAAAGCACTACAATATATATATATTACACTAACTCGAAATTGAAATGCTCGAAATGCTGTAGTCAGAGAGGATTTTAATATATAATAGTACAGGAGTATCAAATGCACAGTGGTCTAATGCCTCTGGAAGCAACAAAGAAATCATGATCACCTTTAAACTTTAATCAGGACTGTGAAGTGGACAGAAGTAATTGCTTTGAATATTTATGACAGCCAGAGGAGTAGTGATGGAAAATGTTGGAAATCAAGTGGCACCACGCCTTTTAGGGCTTTAAAGCAACAAATAAACAAATTCTTTAATGAACTGATATTAGTAAATATAGGCCAGATTTCGTGAAAAAGTTTTCCTGTTACTGGTGCCAGACAGGAGCCTAGCGACTGGATGTTGTTTCATCTGCAGGCGAAATTGAGATGAATGACAGATTCTCATTTGCTGTACAGAGATTATTAAATGAAAGGTTTTAAATTAGCAGTAGCCCTGAGGTAGAAAATACTTTCACAACATCATTTATTAGTTATATTTTAAGACATAGAGAGCCTAAATACAGTTTTTGTCTTCCTCTCATTTAGCTGTAGAAAGATTTTAGCCTGGCAATGTTTAATAGTAACAAAGAAGAAAAAACTTTTTGAAACAAATAAGGCATTCTAAATAAATAAATAAATACATATTGACCAAATATAAGTATAAAGATAAAAAAGTGCCCAATACAGAACCTTGGGGAACCCCGAAGGTGATAGATACCAAAGTATAAGAGAAATGTCCAATCCTAACAGAAAATGTTCCATATTTAAAGGTGAAGTACTACAAAAATAAAGTAGATTGTAACTTTTGAGCAGTGCTTGCTTTAGATGGCCAGCTTTGGTAGATTCTATGATGTTCTTTGACTGGCATTCAAAATTATTTTCTAGAAATTTCTATTCTTCTATTCTTTCTCTTCTATTCTTTCTCTTTCATTAAGGGACCTATCCAACAACACAGTTCATTAGACAGAGCACATAACAGGCGAATGGCGTAAGGTAGAGAGAAATGTGTTTTGTCCAAATCTGGCTCAAAAGTGAAGCCAACCGCACTCCCCAAGACCTCTCTGATGTTTTTCCAAGCGTGATTGCTCTGTTAGAGCCAGGAGGTTTGTTTGACTGGGTGTGACTGATGTAATACACCTGCACCCTGTGATAAACTCATGTCTTTTTAAAACCTTCTGTCCAAACATCACATGCCATACTCATCAAACCTGCCAAAGCAGGGAACATATTTGAAGGCCCTGGCCAGAGGCAGGAGTACCAGCGCAAGGCTGGTGTTTAATCCAGATTGCATGTGTCATGAGCTTAGTATAGTTCCTGGGAAAATAAAGCCTGACTGATTTTAGCTGTCAGAGACTGCGGTCCAGAAAATCATCCCACTACAGTGTAAATAAACAGCAGTTAAATAACCTGATTAATCCCACAAGTCCTAGCTCTCTCTCTCTCTCTCTCACACACACACACACACACACACATATATATATATATATATATATATATATATATATATATATATATATATATATATATACATACAGTATACACACACACACACACACACACAATTAATGAGGACATTGCATAGACTTTTTTTTTTTTTTTTACACGGCTAGTTATAAATATAAACATAACTTTAACTCATACACTAAGCCTAAACAATCTTTACAGTTAAACACACACACACATACACGCACACACACACACACACACATATATATACATACACGCACACACACACACACACACATATATATACATATATACGCACACAAAATTAACTAATCAACTGTATCATTTATTGTCTTTATATTTTGAACATTAATAAAATACATTTTAAGAAAATTTACATTGATTTATTTTGTTTAATTAAATTATTTTAATTAAAATTGTCATTAGAAGTTTTAACTACAAACTTTAACTTGAAGTTAATAAAGATATTTTTATATGCAAACTGTAGTGTACAGGATCCCTTTTCTTATTTTTTCCTATTAAATTAAAATAGTTATAAATTAAATAATTTATAAATTATTAACACCAACCACATGGGTTTTCATATTTTACAATTATGAAAACACACACACACACACACACACACACACACACACATATATATATATATATATACAGATATATGTATGTCTGGAAAACAAAGAAACTGAAGACACAATATGCTGATATTTTCGCGAGCTGTAAGCTGTAAATAGAATATGGGTCACTCTGACATTTTGTTTTAAAGCCAGTATAAGACAACAAAAGAGTAACGTGACTCAAGTGTTAAATAGTTAAAGTGACATGTAAATGGATATCTAACACAGCCTGAAGATAGCCTATGTAAGGTATACAACCCAAAGAGAATGTGCTGCCATCCAAATAAATTACTTTTGGCTGTGCACCAATTCATTGCTATGGGGTATTGACATGTACGGGGAATATTTAAAACCTTCCACTCATCTCGGTCCTCCCTCGAGATGTTTCTGACAACGCAGAGCTCTGTTCGGAAAGGCAACAACATTTATTGGTTTTCCAACGTGTCTCAACTTTATTCCGTGTTACATTTGATGAACACTCCATAGTCATCGTTATTAGGACAGATCAGATGCAGGTAAAAAAATCTCCAAGTATAAGAACCCAGAGGAGTGCATTTGGCTCGGGCAGAAGAAGCAGTCACATTCCTTTGAGCTCAGGGCTCAACCTTGGCTGGAAGTTGAACTGGTAATGGGCAGCTAACCCAGCATCTTAGCAACTGCCATTGACCTGCTGCGGAAACTATGTGTGAATGAGGCACAAGTCCTGAGACAAGTTTGCACCCAGGGTATAGGGCCATTTTTTCATTGGCCATAATAGTGTCTTTGTGCACACATTATCTGCAGGCCTGGAGGACCCTACTTGGGATGAGAAGCACGAGAGACAAAGCAGATGCCCGCTGGTCTAATTGCACCAACAGCGGCATACCATAGTGCACCAGAACTGTTGTGTAATGGAGGAAATGGGCAAGATGCTTTCCTCCCCCTCTGAGAGTCATATTCCTCTGCGTAAATAAAAACATGTGGGCCAGTTTAAAAAGTTAACCCTACTTAGCCTTTGCTCTGTTTATGAATGGCACCATCATGGGGCATCTGTTAAAACACCAGCAGATGCTGTTCAACATCCGACTGACAAACCAACCCCCTCTTCTGTGAGATTTTGAGCGAAAAGTTGATAAAAGCAAGACAATGGTCCTATTGTTGTGATGGAGAAGGAGGCGGTGGCATATAGTGAGTCACAAAACATCCTCGTTATTACATACAGAGGCGCATGACATGCTTACAATATGAATAATAACAACACATTTGAATAGTGACGTTGGAAACTCAAACTCCTGAACGACCTCACCGTGGCTTCAAAACCAATGCTTTATTTTCAACAAAAGATGAGTTCTGCTACATACAGCACGCTCCAAAAGTGATCAAATAAGCAGCTAATTATTCTAACTTAACAAAATTCTCTTAACCGATTGCATCAGAATCCATGTGCTGAGAATTATGGGAATTGTGCAGAGGTTGTTATGCCTTGGGTCAAGAATGACAAATAAGCAAATAGGACTCAACACAGCTGGGTGAATGAAATGCAAAACTGTGAGGGGGAGAGATCACAGTCAATCCGCACAATAGATAGACTGTAGAGATTTCTTCTGGTTTGGAAGATCTGTATGTCTGTATGTCTCCGAGGAGAACAATGGGAAACAGAGATATTTCGTGAGTCACTTTAAACTTCATTGTTCTACAGAGAAATGCGTCATCACTTGCCGGAAACATTTAACCACGTCAACCCACATATTGTATATACTGATATAACATAATGGCAATTTGAATGCAAAAATATATTTTATTGTGTCATCATCAGGGAATACATGAGTCACAGAATGTCTACTGATAGTGGATCTGTAGGGCTTAAAGTAAAGTAGCTAGGAAAAAGTCCAAAGAAAGAGCATAAATGATGCAAAAGTGAAAAAGTGTACTTCAAAACTTAAAAGTGTATGTAAAAACTGTATTAGCAGATACTATATCATTAATAAACTAAAAAAACACTAAGACTGTAAACTTACATTAATGTTTCTTAATGCACATTAGTGCACAATGACAAATTGTTATACTTAAATCATGTAAATCCTGTTTTAAACCATCTTTTGCCATGCTTTAAAGAATTACACTTATTTTGATGTGTTGACTAACAAACTAATGCACATGTAAAGTACTTGATTAACTGTATTATCTTATTCAATATTACATTTAAAATTGACATATTTTAAATGTATACTAAATTTCAACTTCATTACAAATTTGTAAACACAAATATATTTAAATACATAACACAAATTTCAACAGAAATGACATTGACGTATATTTTATGACATTAACCATATTTTAAAGACAACAGACTAATTGCATCCAATATAAATTTGAACTATAATACATTTTCATTTAATTGCAAATACTTTCCAATTAAGTGTTTGAAAACATTGCATTCAGTATATTCTTGTAAAGCATATTTTCACATAAGTACTCTCTTTAAAAGTATGCTTAAGTGTGTACTTTTTTTTTTTTACAAAGGTATATGTCATATATGTAGTAAATCACTCTGACGCTAAAAACCCACCACACCTGTAATTCACAGGAAAGGCTCATCCTTTCATTGAAAGCCACACAAACCACGCTTTCTTTCCAGAACAAGCCACGTTTCCACACATCATCACAACGCAAACAGAGCGGACCACATCCCTCCCTCATGGAGATTATATTACAGTAGCAGGGAAGGGCATTGTTCCCCGTTTCTTTGGCAAATAACGCAAACATTTCCATCAGCAGGTATGAAAAGAACAGGTGGAAGAGTCACAGATGACAAGATGAGTTTTTAAACGCAGAAAGCTTCCCCCATCCCTCCACCGAAGATTCAAGACAGAGAGAGGCCTTGTGCATCGGTGTCCTTTTACTGATGAATCATACATAATAATGCTCAAAAGAGCCTCCCAGGACAATAAGCGTCGTCAGGAATCCTCTGGAATGTTATGTAACCGAGCCCTTTGGATTAGCAACGCTATTACAAGCCAGAACAATATAGCACTTCTGCCTCAAATTTCATCTCTCGACTCTCGAAGCAGGATGTTTTGTTTACTCGTCAATGAAATTACTATTGTAAAGGCAGGGTAATGTGGTCCCACGGTGCAGTAGCAGTTCATCCATCTGACCACGTGTGTCAGGTGAGGGTGTCCATACCCTCTCGCACACAGCAGGAGGGTCTCACTCAAAGATGCCAACCTCAGCAGGAAACTAATTACTCTCTCCTCGCCCTGTGTGCATGGCAGGGGGTGTGAAAGCGTGGTGCGAGACTCCAGAGGCACTGCGCAAAGTTGAGTGGCAGCCCTCTCTTGCACGGGGACCCGATTCACGTGCACATGCATGGGTCTCACTTCAATCTGGAGGTCCCGTGAGGTCTGTCGTTCGCAACCACACGCAGCCTCCTACAGCTCCTCAAATCACTCTGCTTTAATTTCCTCTGATTGCACCCTTGTGCAACATCTCAGCTGGGGGGAAAGCAGATGATTCTGATAAACATTTTGAAAAGAAAGTATGATATGGTAAATCATTGCTTTGGGTCTTCTGACATTCTTCTTAAAGAGACATTTTAGTTAATTTACTGAGCATCAGGCCATCAGGTATTATGAAGCAAAACAATCAGTCTGGGCAAGAAAAACATTCTTTTGAACCAGTTCTTTTTAGTGAACTAGTTGAATCAGCGTCTGAAACAGTTCGCAGGTTGAGCAGCACAGATGTACAAGTTACTCAATCAAAACTCACTTTCAGATGCCTGACAGTCACTCCGACTCAAAATCAGCCAAAATCGCATATCTGATCCTGTGATGAATGAACCCATGCAGCGCTCCAGTTCCTCCAACAGTCACTGAACTGGTGAAACATTTCGATTGAACACCGATGAGCCACTGATATGCGCATTCGTGAACCGAGCACTTGAATGAAGGGCCAAATAAAAGTTCATTGAAATGAACCGGTTTGCGGGAAAAAAAATCATATTCCCCTGTTTGGCAGAGGCTCTGGATTACAGGTAATAATGTTGTAAATAATGTACAGTTTCTTGCACAGACTGATCGTTTCGCTTCATAAGATCTCAATATATTGTCAGGAGACACAGGTATTAAATTTGTGCTCCTTGATATGCTTTTGTTCTCAAAAATGGGCAGCCACTGACTTGCATGAATCACGAAGGACCATGGTTTCAGCTAAAAATCTTCTTTACTGTTCTACTCAAAAAAAAAAAGTCACCTACTCTTGGATGGCCTGAGGGTGAGGTCTGCTTTCAGGGGCTGTAAATGCAGGTATTCGTTAACAGGAGACAATATTTAGCAACCACTATAACTATTGCTCAGGGTTAGCAATTTGAACAAACCTCTAATCCTAGGTTTAAACTTAGGAACGTGTCCCACACCATTTGTTCTGTAGACATAAATGATAGCTCAAACCATGCAGCTAGTTCAGGAGATGTGTGCTATTACTGTTGCTATAAGTGTTCAGACTTATGAAAAAAAAAAAATCATTGCACTGAAAATGGGACCTTACTCTTATCTAGGGACCAGATTTTGGAGTGGGCTCATGTGTCATTTATGCCAGTATGCAAACACCACCCTGACCATTTTAGCAACTGCATAACAACACCCTAATACAGTGTCAGCAACTTCTGACTGGAAGTGATAACTACTGAAAATTCAGCTTTGCCATCACAGGAATAAATTACATTTAAAATATATGCAAATAGAAAAAGGAGTTAGTTATAAGAGTTTTTACTGCATTTTTGATCAAATAAATGCAGTCTTGGTGAGCATAATGGGCCGTTCACACAGAACGCGCGCCATTCCAGTGCTCTACTTTTCCATTGTTTTTCTATGTAAACGCTAAAAGACAGATGTGTATGACCATCGCGTCTCATGACTTTTGCGGCGTCTTTCACATGAGCGTTGCCTTTTTAAGACACCATGTCAACTTTTACACGCAGGCGCTTAATTAGCGTCAGTTTCAAAACAGTGGACCAATCAGAAGACCCTGGAGGAGGGGCAAGCTGTGAAAGCTTTTGTTTACAGTAGCAAGTTGGCAATGGGAACTGTTTTATTTGACAGCAACACGGCGGAGGAGCCATTCTGCAGTGTGCTTAAAAAAAAACATTTTTGAGCGCTGCATCTTGGGTTTCTAGATGCAAAGACACATTCTGTGTGAACGGCCCCTAAGAGAGACTTCTTTTGAAAAACATTAAAACATTTTATATATAGATTTTTTTTTTATCAGTAGTGTATAAATAGAAACAAACCACATATTGTTCACACTAAGGGCAAAGAGTGATAAATGCCTTTAAGTGTAAAATAAAGTAATATGCTATTTGTACCAAAGGTAAAATATATGTGAACCATGGTGGGTGGAGTTAGTGAAAAAGAAATTGCCAGTAAGGTTGGTTATTTGCATTTAGTGTCAAAAAAAGACACTGTCCTGATTTTCTCTTTAGAAAATGCAAATGCGCTTTTTATTACTTTTGGCCCTTTGGCAATTTTCACGAGGGAGTAAATTAAGGAGTAGATGGGGGGACAGGATTGAGAAACTACGCAATGCATATTTGAACCTAAATGGCCTGCTTGAGCATCACTAAACTGCATGTTGGAGCATGTGCACTACCCAACTGGTCACGTCTCCAACATGTCAACCATTCCACCCAAATGTGTTATTTAACCCCATTTATATCGTGATTAAACCCTTGATATGTTATTGTTTACTGTAGGAGTTTAGCAAAGCCTCACATTTGAGAGGAAATCCTAAATAGAACAAATGTAATGGTGTAGGCTAAAATAATACCTCAGGATTACAAAACAGCTTGAGGGTGACTAGTTAATTACTGCTTTACTCTCATAATCTCTGCTAGCATCTCTCGGGTGGGTGTAATGAAAAGAACTGTTAGCATGTCTGCCCTACCCATGAACTGAGATTTGTTCCACATCATTAGCGTGGCCAGTCTCTCGCAGGAAAGAGTGACATTTACTGCAGCACCTTATCAAGGGTGCAATACTCCCTCAACATATGTGTGGGTTAGGCACTGTCCATTTAAATGGATCAAGGACAAGGTTGCAAGCATCCATACAAACCTATAGGTTTCATTGAAAATCTAGGGCTCATCATGAGACTGCTATCCGATAAAAGCGCTGATGGGAGTGGAAAGTTCTGCAGGTGATCTACTGACAATGCGCAAATGAAAGAACACAAGCATAGCCAGATAATTTCCGTAATGGCCAGTGCAATCAACTATCACAGCCGTGTCATGGGCAAAATGAGTTAAGACATGCTTTTTTGGGCGTTAAATAAAGGCACAAATACCAGTAAACTGACTACCGCAAGCCTTAGTAAATTACATTGCATGGCTTATTTAAATACTTTCCTCCCATAAATGTAAATCCCCAATAAAAGGGAAACTCCTCTAAATGCATATGCAAAAAGGTCAGATGTGTCCATGCCTTTATATCACTAGTTGTTTAAATGCATGTCTTTCACTCTAAAAAATAAAAGTTCTTTATAGGCAATTTTTAAATTTTTAGAACATTCTCCACATGAAAAACTGTAAAAGTGTAAATCCTGACAGTAGTTTACAGTATCCTGACAGTAGTTTTTTAAATTTTAAATACGTTTTTAAAATTGTGATGGAAGTAGCAACAGATCTTTTCTTCCTTGACATTCATCTGAGAGTATTGGTTTATCAAAAAACAAAAATGTAGGGTGGACTCGGTTCTATGCCATTGTTTCCCAACCCTGTTCCAGGAGGCACACCAGCAGCACACATTTTGGATATCTCCCTTATCTGACCCATCCATTTCAGGTCTTGGAGTCTCTACTAACAAGCTGATGAGTGAAATCAGGTGTGCTTGATTTGATTGGGAAAAGTTCAAAAATGTGTAGTGTTGGTGTGCCTCCAGGAACAGGGTTGGGAAACATTGATCTATATATTGGCTGCTGATTAGATTTTGAGATGTGGGTGTTTTTCTCAAAAGTGTAAGCAGATGAAAGTGAGCTTGCAGTGGAGTTAAGATCTACGATAAGGTCTATACACATGCATTTAGAAAACAGATAGGGTGAGCTTCCATTTCATGCCGACTTTAGTGGGAAACCTCTCTGTATGCAAGCTTCTGTTATTCTTCAGGTTTCTGGTGTGCTGTAAAACTCAATGCATTCCTTCCTCGCTTGAAAACATGCAGTGCCCATTTCAACGATGTAAAACAGTGGCACTGAACCGCAGCCAGAGCGGCACAAAGGAGAGGAGGAATGTGGCAATGTGTTTCAAGACATTCAATATCAACAGACCCCATCCATTTCAGGTCTTGGAGTCTCTACTAACAAGCTGATGAGTGAAATCAGGTGTGCTTGATTTGATTGGGAAAAGTTCAAAAATGTGTAGTGTTGGTGTGCCTCCAGGAACAGGGTTGGGAAACATTGATCTATATATTGGCTGCTGATTAGATTTTGAGATGTGGGTGTTTTTCTCAAAAGTGTAAGCAGATGAAAGTGAGCTTGCAGTGGAGTTAAGTTAAGCAGTGCCCATTTCAACGATGTAAAACAGTGGCACTGAACCGCAGCCAGAGCGGCACAAAGGAGAGGAGGAATGTGGCAATGTGTTTCAAGACATTCAATATCAACAGATGCAGTCCAAGACAAACATGTCACCCGTCAAAGAGTTATCATGTCTTATTTTATCTGGAATATCCTGTATCAAAGACCACCCAGAAGCAAACACAGCATAATGTTGGCTACATTTCCTTTGAATGTTTTGGTCCAGTCTCCTGTCTCCTCTTCTTCATGCGATCTCCTCAGACTACACACGGCTGTCACTGCAGATTCACCCGTGACTATGATCTGCGTCCGCTTCTCCCCGAGGCCATGGTGGAGAAATGCTTCGGTGCTGTATGCTAATGAAATTTGCGCTAGTCTGTCACACCACCTGGCTATTTTCAGTGCTTTACCGTCAAATGTCTGACAGGTTTGCTGGACATGGATTATCAAAAATAAAATGATTTGTAGTCTTTTAAAAAACAAAAACGTGTAGCGCCTTAAAGCTCTGGTGGAATGTAGGGCAAACGAGGAGCCTCAGGAGGAGATCAGAGAGTTATGCAATCTGACTCTGTGATGATAAAGCATGGAAAATATCCAAACCAGCTGTTATACTCTCCCAAAGCCATCATCAGCCACTGTGTCCTCAAGCTCAGCACTACAAACATAACTGACAGCTTCATGGTGTTAAAAATGACCAGGGAAGCTGAACCAGAATCATTTACTCTGTCAAGTAAATTAATACTTGTGTAAGGTCACAATTCACTTTCAATATGCAATAAAAATACAGCATACACCATATGGAGCAGATGAGGAATGCTTTTAAACAGCACTAAAGGAGTTCACATTCCTGTGCCGGGCATTTGTTGACTGCATTTACTTCACCATTTATTCAACTCATTTACTTAAAAATAAAGTTGTATTTTTGTAAAGAAATTCATGTTGACAATTTATATTTGTCTACAAAACTTATTTCAGCCGTTAAAGCATTTGACTTTAGATCAATAAAAAAACATCATGTGCAATCATGTGATCAATGTCAGTGTACAGTATAAAGTACTGAATCTAGGAGAGTTGTTAGTTGTAAAGTAACAATACATTTTTACATTTAAAGTGGTATGAAACCATTATTTTGTACTTTTCAGTACCTGAGAATAACATGCTGTTTGCAACACTGCAAAAAAGGATACTTACTTAATATTTTTGTCTTGTTTTCTAGTATAAATATCGAAACATTCTTGAATCAAGATACATTTACTTGAGAAGCAAAATGCTTAAGATAGTAAGTCTTGTTTCCTAAGAAATTTTGCTTAAAATAAGAAAAAATATCTTCCAGTTGGGTAAAAAGTAATCGTAATTTAAAGGGAAAACAAGGTTATTTTTTACCCCCTTGGCAGATATTATGTCTTGTTTTAAGCAAAAACTAGAAAATCTTTTTTTTTTAAATTATTATTTTTTTTATCATCAACCTTCATATACACGGGGAAAAAAAACAAAAAACCAAGGGGTAAGAAAAATAAACGTACTCCAAGATATACAGTATTCTTTGACAGCATCATTTTATCTTTTACCTTTTTTATTTTTTTTGGCATTTTTGCCTTTATTGTGCTAGGATAGTTTAGAGCTGATAGGAAGTGAAGTGGGAGAGAGAGCGCGAGGGGGGTGGGATTGGGAAAGGTCCTCGAGCCGGGATTCAAACTCGGAACGCCATAGCGATTGCACTTTCCATTTTCTGTCTAGCTTAGATGTTGTTCAGATGATAAAGTAACATGAAACCCAGCAATCCATTTTACTTCCATAATCTGCCATAACATTAGTGTAATTTTGACTCCATGTTGTTCACTGGTTGTTTTTGCCACCTTTGAATCATTTCCGATTTCAAAGAGTAGATAAGCAGAGTTTGAAGGACAGCTGATGTTAATCTTAAACAGCTGCTTTTATCAGCAATTCCTCAAAACCTCAATCTCTACCCCACACCAGAGTCTAACTTTCCACAGACAGAAAGAGTCCAAAAACAGTCATTGTATCAGTAATGGTATAAAATACAGTAATGTGTTGCTAGACCGAAGCATGGCTATCTTTTGTAAGGATGAGGCAACTCATCAAAGCCTGAAGCAATGGACATGGAAAACTCATTAATACATTTACACCCTGATAAATACCCCCCAAATAAATAAATGCCATCTGCCAGGAGAGAAAGGGGTCAGGGAGAAGAATGGATGGAGAGGGAAAAATATTTTTTTTGTACTCTTGAGTTTTAACAGAGTAAACAAGGATGGAAATCCTTGCGGATATGACAATAAGACAGCATGTGCAAGACAGATGGCATCTATCACAGACAGCACTCGGAATACGACGGGACCTGTGTGCTGATGTAAAACGCTGAAAAAGTGAGAAGGGAACATATATACATCAAAACTAACAAACAGAGGCGACACGCTGTGCAGCCCCTGTATGCTAAAGCCATTGCGCACTCTGCCTTCCTCCATTCCAGCAGCATTCCTGCTTCCACCGCGGCCAACGTCCTAACAACCAGCCCGCTCCTGCTGCTTGTTTTGTGGTTTTATCGGTTAACGCTTGGTATAGAAACTACATTAAATGGCAGCCCTAAAAGACTTACTGAATCACAATCAAGAATGTTTATCTAAAACCTGGAAAGATATTCGAAACCTCAAAACCTTCATTCATAACTAACACGAAACACATAACGTGACTCTACGTGTAGCAGTGATGGAATAATTTTCTCTAGATTTATCCAATGCCAAATGAACAGTATTATCATTGAAACAGTTCATTTTAAAGTCCTGATTTAGTCTTTATTTGGTTTTTGGTGTGTAGGTTTTCATGATTGATAGTTTCAAAAACGCATTATTTTTCACATATTTTACATTATTGCTGCACCTCTCTTCCCAGTCTGTTTCAAATGACTTGGTTAGTTCCTGTTTCAATGAAGCCCCTCCTTCCAAAACATGAAATATGCTCTGATTGGTTAGCTGGCCTAGTGTGTTGTGATTGGTGAACCACTTAGTCCATGTTCCGGAAATGACACGCCCCTTACATAACCGCGAGTTGCATCTGCTCACCTGTAAATAATTCAATTAGTCACACACGGTGGCCTAGAGTGAGCGGCGGTGGCCTAGAGTGAGCAGAGGCCAGGGGATAAAGTGAGGAACGGCCGGAGGGCTAGAGTGAGCAGAGGCGGTGGATTCGACGAAGGAGCGTCCGGTGGGCTTGCAGCAACCACATGTGACAACCCCGGGCTGGACTCCGCTTCGTCCACAGTGCAAATTTGTACTATTTCCTCAGCAATCAGCATGGATCAGCTCCAGGCATGATGAAGCAGATATCATCTGCTTTTGGAAGGCCAAACAAAGTAGTTTCGCTTTCACAACGAATCACACAGTGCCTTCACGACATGGCGGCGGCAACAACAATACTACAGCAAGAATAAAAGTTATGCCTTCTTTCTTTGCGTGAACATTTGGGCGGCGTTATGCAAATCTTCCCACATAGTGATGTAGATATGTGGGGGCATGTTAGAACGAACCGTTTTAGGTAGGCGTGACTGACTCTTAACTTTTATAAAGAATATCTCTTTGGATTTGAGACTTTAGTCTTTGCAAATCTTCTTTATGCACCAAGAGCTTGTAACACTCCAAAGAGAAAGGAAAAATTTTAATTGCATCATATGACCCCATTAAGACAAGTCTTTTCACTTGCTGGCTATCTTTGAAACACCTCTCAGGCAGCTATTTCAATCATGCAAGTACAGCTCCTATCTCTTTGAATGGGGTGTTTCACTCGCTTCAGGAAACGATGTGTGTCCTGAGCCAAACATGGACTGCAAGGTTGACGAGAGCTCTGATGTGCCGATGCTGGAAGATCGATCATCGTCACCTGTGGATTTTCTGCAGGATTCCTGGGTCGTGTGCACAGACATTGAGAATATAGAGAGGTACAACAAACAGGATGAATAGATTAGGAAAGACAGCTTCCAATTTTTCAGCAGCATTAGTTCTGGAAGTACTTTTCAAATTAATTTACTCCATAGGGATATGAACCAACCAAAGAGCCTTTAAGTCAAGTCATTTCACTCATCGGCCATCTTTGAAATGCCTGTCGGGCATGCAAGTACAGCTCCTATCTCTTTGAATGGGGAAACATCAAATTCTCTAAAGCTATTCACCAAGCTTTCGATTAAATTTCATATCGGAAATCACCAGTGAAATCTGACAACAACGGTCTCATAAATGTTGCTTCTTATGCTCAAATAGAAAATTTTTCATACGCAGCCATTTAAATGGCTGGTTAGTATCCACTTGAGCATTTTGCAGCGCACTTTATAGTTCCTATAAAACCCCTCACCTTCCCCAGCTCCACCTGTATAGATCTGCTACGGCTTATTTTATATGCTATTTGTGCAGCAGCAGTATGTCTTAAATACTCACAGCACCGTATCGCCGTATGCACTGGCAGTAGCAAGTTCCTGTAGTTGCTTGCAGCAGCAGCAATAATCTACAACTACAGCAATAACCAACAGCAGCAGCGTAGCAGATCTATTCCGCCAAGACCAAATACATTAACATTGTCATATCCATTACCATGCTAACATCTTCCGAGAGTTGTCATGATAGAAATGTAAAAAAAAAAAAAAAACTATTGCAAAATTATGTAGTTTCCATTAACCGATGTTGTTATGCGATGGATGTTGTTAGGTTTACGTATATTGCAGACCCTGCACTAGCTATTATTTTCAAAGGAGACGTAGGCGTGATTCTTTAGATAAAAGTTGCTTCTGAAACGTGCTGTGGGATGGCTGGTATTAACACAAGCATTGACTATAATGGCCGTGATCAGCTCTGGTGGCTGTGTCGGAGCCGTAATGCAGTGTTAAGGGGTCATCCAAGCAATAAGGGGTCATCCAAGCAATAATCCCCCTTATACTTTAGAGTGACCACGTATGAAATGTTTATTGGAGGTTATAGTTCATAAAAAAATTATCATGTGATTTTTACGTATGTTACTGTATGTGACCTGTAAATGCGAAAAAACTGTTTCCATTGCAGTTCAGCAAAATATTCCTTTTTCGAATTGCCTGAAAAAGCACCTCATGTGAGAGTAAAACCTCTTTTGCGATATATTGGAGTTTTTGCGAAATTGTGTTTCCATTGGGTGTATTTAAGATTCACAATTTCTATTTGCACAATTTGAAGGGTAATGGAAACAGCTACTGTGAATTCACAATATCTGGAAGAAGCATGCTATAGTATAAACAAGGTTCTTGAAATGTGTTTTCTGTTAAAAAGAATATCTCCTTTAAGAGTGGACTTTGAGCTTTGTAACCTTTTAACCTTTGTAATCTTATTTATACTCAAACAGCAATACTACACACTATAATAAAGCTGAAAAAGTGAGAAAGCATAAAAGCATAATGTATAAATACAACAAAAATAGCTCAATTTAATTATTTTCTTGGTCACATAATACTGTCCCTGTTGAAAAAACCAGCATATGCTAGTTAGGTATGTTTTGAAGCATGGCTGCTGGTTTGAGCTGGTTTAAACTGGTCCTTAGCTGGTCATGAGCTGGTCCTAAACAACTAGCTCCTGCTCAGGACCAGCACATGACCAGCTTAAACCAGCTAATGACCAGCTTAAACCAGTTTAAACCAGCAGCCATGCTTCAAAACATACCTAACCAGCATATGCTGGCTTTTTCAACAGGGGTGTTCAGTATTTTTATGTGTTCTGAAGGAAAATGCCTGAACTTAAAAAGTTTAGCTTCCAGTGAAAGTGATAATCAAGGAAGTGTGTGAGCAATTCTGCTTTTCCACCAAGAAAAAATGTCTTTTATTTCCCTACAATGAGCTGTGACAACCTCTTTCCTCGCACTGTGAGAGCAGCTGGACGGAAGGCAGACGGCCAGCTGAAGGATTAGAGGATCAATCAGCGAGACGACCAGGGCTAACAGATAATCAGTGAAGGGGCATGTACCTAGAGGTCATGCACAAAGAGAGGGCAATGTGTCCTTGAGGAAGGGTCATACCTGTTGCCCGACTCTCACACAGCATCAGATCTCCTCCTCACGCTGACAGCCAGCACCCCACGGCTCAGTTGAGATGAAAATGTCAGTAAAAGGTCATGAAGGGTTGAATAACCCTCATTAGAGGAAACGAGACACAAAGATGTTTCTGAAATTCAGTTTTAAGCAGAAAAACGGGTTCTCGCACTGTTCTGTACAACATGTCCAAGACAAAAGACAGAGGCAAAATCCTTTGGACGAGGCAGTTGGAAAAAACAATGCGTGATGAATGAAAAGAGACAGAGAAGAGGATGATGACTGGGAGAGGTATGATGGAGAGGGACTGTGGGAGCAATATTAGAACTTCAATTATAATCAAAAGTCATAAAATCCTCTAGAATTGCCTGCTGACGCCCATGAGTGGTGAACTGTGGAGATATTGATGGGAATGGGCCAGATCTCCACCGTGCAGTTGTCATTAAGACATATAATCGAAAAGCAGAACTCCTGTAATTACGCCTGGATGCTTTATGCCGTGAGTCATGTAACACTCCATGACTTTAACACCATGTCTCCATGATGTTAAAACCATCACCTGTGCAGCTTTCAAAGAATTGTAATATTTACAATTAAAGGCGCAGTATGTAATATTGAAAGCTAGCGGTTGAAATTGGTACTGCAGTCCAAATTCAAAATATTGCAGAGAGTTGTTTCACCCGCCCCCTCCTCACACGGGTTGCCAGATTGAGGATAAGCAACAGGAACGAGTGGAATTAAAAATGGAAGGCGATGACTTGATTTATCGCCATTTTAATATTCCTCTGGTTATATAGCTTTTTAGATGGATACCAAGGTCGTGTAGAATCTGCAATCACTGACCCATGCAAATACACTGTTTTCCACCAACTGGCAACCCGAGGTGTGGAAATATTATTGGCTAAACTTGCAGTGGGCGGAGTCACACCAAAACAAAAAACAGACAATCTGACACAGAACACACATTTCAAAGTAGAATAACTGGTTGTAGCATTGTTTTTTGCAAAAACAATTATATGAACTTCTCATGTTTTCTAAATATCTGCAAACATATTATGGTATTTTATGCTTTAATAGAGTCAAAAAATGACAGCAACTTTAAGCATGTAATTTATGCACATCTTTCACTCACAACTAGACAATTAATAGAGCTAATGAAAGACAAGGGAGCTGTTTTTCTGTCAGCAAGCAATAATCTGGCATTAGGACTCATCATCAACCTGTTGGGAATATGTGTCTGTGGGTACGAACAGACGGGTGTTGTGGTGACGCATGAGCACCTAATGTTGATCGATGGGTCTGCTTGTTGGCATTGTATGAATGAGTTTCTAGATTTGGACTTTGATTTTAAAGCCTCACAGGTACACGCTGCCTTGAAATATGTCTGTTTTGAATTGTGCTGTGACCATACTGCAATGTAGATCAAGCAACAAACGAGTTTCAAAAGAGAGAATGATCTTGTTGGCAAGGTGGCAGCTCTTGGAAAGAAGTTACTAAAGCACTAAAGTAACCCTAAAGCACCACATTATTTCAGTATTTTCATGTTATGTCTGATAGTCGATAAATAGCTGATATATTCACCTTATTTTGTATAAATAAGTTCAAAATAAAATATTAAGCCTATTTAAATGCTTCAAGTATATTCAGGCAACACAACAATATAATTTACAGTATGAACATTTATATTCATTTAGCTAAAGATCACAATAGTGTTTTTAAAATATTCATGTTTTAAATAAGGTAAAATCTAAATGTAAAAGAAAAAATGTTTATTCATGCACAATAACATTTCCAATATTGATGAATACCAATAAATTGGCATGTGTATATTGTGCATCATAGTAAATTTGGAATTCTACACGAGTTGAATTCAACTAGTCTAGATTTAATAATGTAATATTCTAGTATTGATACTAGAATCTGTTTCTTAAGTTAATTAAACACACACACACACACACACACACACACACATGTCTGGTTTGCTATCCTTGTGGGGACATTCCACAGGCGTAATGGTTTTTATACTGTACAGACCGAGCAAGCATTACTAAAGACTGCAACAGAAATAAAGACTGTTATATTATAGAACTGCATTATGCACTGAAGTGGTTTAATCTATACAGTGACTAATACATCATTAGCAAAAGACACATAGCAAACAAATAAAAACGTTTCCTGAGAATGACGCATCCATCTGTGAATTGTCAAGCTCTTCAGACAAATTCATTCAGCCCAACGTATCTTGAGAAAAAAAAACCTAATGTTGTGACTGGTGTGCACTGAAGAAAGGACTTAGACAGAAATTGCCCAGACTTGCTGATGCTTTTTTCATTAGTTCTTTACAGGTTGTGAGAAGGACTGGCTGTTTGCAGTTGCATCAAAAGACCCCTTAGACCACATGCTCTAATTGTCTATTATATCACTGTGGGATTTCCTCCTTTAACAAAGCATTCTCCCCATGACCTCTCAGTGCCTTTGAACACCAACTCAAGTGTTTCATCTCAGACAGGGTGCTGTGAATGAATGATGAATTGCCCCAGAAAAAAGTGCTGTCGTCCAACACAATCAGACTGTTGAAAAGTACTCTCTGTCGACATGTTTACTTTACAGTCAAGGACGTTGCCTCTTCCCAGACCCAAATCTGCAGATAAATGAAGCTTGCATGGCACCGAGATGCCCAGGCGTTGTGTGCTGGACTGTGAGATTGACGGGCAGCGGGTGGGTGGGTGACTGAAGAGCAGAAACGGGCAGATGGTGGTCTGTTGGGACGTGATTAGGTGGCTTCACAGCAAACTGTCTGCAGGCAGGTGAGTTTAACCCCGCTGGGAAGGCTCAGTCTCACTCGGCTGATACAATTAGAAAACTTTGAGGTCACTTTATGTCCATGTCCATCAGTACCACTCAGTCGCTTCAGTACAAAGCTCCTAAGCTGTTTTAAGGTTGTCTACAACAGGGGTCTTCAAACTTATTGAGGCCATGGACCCCCTTGGTTGATAGAAAGAACAATTGAAATACTGTATAAAATGATATGTATATATACGTATATATAGCTAAATATATATTGTGTGTTGGAGTGGTCCAGACGCTACAATGTTTTAAATAAGGTAAAATCTAAATGTAAAAGAAAAAATGTTTATTCATGCACAATAACATTTCCAATATTGATGAATACCAATAAATTGGCATGTGTATATTGTGCATCATAGTAAATTTGGAATTCTACACGAGTTGAATTCAATTTAAACAAACAAACAAAAAGTTTTATTCTAGATACATGCATTGATTTTTGTATCACGTTTCCTAAAATAAAGCTACATTTTGAAAAAAAAAGTTGGGACAAATCACATTTTTTAAAATTTTATTTCAAAGACTACGTCTAGATGGGATTCAGAACGATGATCAAAACATACAAGGAGTCGATCAAGTTCATCAACACATCAAAGCTTCTCAGTCCTAACTACTTCCTTGGTCGACATTTCATTCGCTAATGTATCCTTGTGGGGACATTCCACAGGCGTAATGGTTTTTATACTGTACAGACCGAGCAAGCATTGCTAAAGACTGCAACAGAAATAAAGACTGTTATATTATAGAACTGCATTATGCACTGAAGTGGTTTAATCTATACAGTGACTAATACATCATTAGCAAAAGACACATAGCAAACAAATAAAAACGTTTCCCGAGAATGACGCATCCATCTGTGAATTGTCAAGCTCTTCAGACAAATTAATTCAGCCCAACGTATCTTGAGAAAAAAAACCTAATGTTGTGACTGGTGTGCACTGAAGAAAGGACTTAGACAGAAATTGCCCAGACTTGCTGATGCTTTTTTCATTAGTTCTTTACAGGTTGTGAGAAGGACTGGCTGTTTGCAGTTGCATCAAAAGACCCCTTAGACCACATGCTCTAATTGTCTATTATATCACTGTGGGATTTCCTCCTTTAACAAAGCATTCTCCCCATGACCTCTCAGTGCCTTTGAACACCAACTCAAGTGTTTCATCTCAGACAGGGTGCTGTGAATGAATGATGAATTGCCCCAGAAAAAAGTGCTGTCGTCCAACACAATCAGACTGTTGAAAAGTACTCTCTGTCGACATGTTTACTTTACAGTCAAGGACGTTGCCTCTTCCCAGACCCAAATCTGCAGATAAATGAAGCTTGCATGGCACCGAGATGCCCAGGCGTTGTGTGCTGGACTGTGAGATTGACGGGCAGCGGGTGGGTGGGTGACTGAAGAGCAGAAACGGGCAGATGGTGGTCTGTTGGGACGTGATTAGGTGGCTTCACAGCAAACTGTCTGCAGGCAGGTGAGTTTAACCCCGCTGGGAAGGCTCAGTCTCACTCGGCTGATACAATTAGAAAACTTTGAGGTCACTTTATGTCCATGTCCATCAGTACCACTCAGTCGCTTCAGTACAAAGCTCCTAAGCTGTTTTAAGGTTGTCTACAACAGGGGTCTTCAAACTTATTGAGGCCATGGACCCCCTTGGTTGATAGAAAGAACAATTGAAATACTGTATAAAATGATATGTATATATACGTATATATAGCTTGACTGATTATAATGGGAGTAATCTAATTGAGCCACTCACTTGTTAAGCAGATTGGCTGTTAACTCTTTCTCCGCCAGGACCTCCAGCATTTTTGATCATTTTCAGAAAACATTTATGGCCCCCAAAATATTTTGTCATTTTGTATTTTGTTATTTTTGTATGAATATCTGAACATAAAATGTGTCAAAAGAAAGAACAGGGCCTCTGCTTTTAAACAAACAAACAAAAAGTTTTATTCTAGATACATGCATTGATTTTTGTATCACGTTTCCTAAAATAAAGCTACATTTTGAAAAAAAAAGCTGGGACAAATCACATTTTTTAAAATTTTATTTCAAAGACTACGTCTAGATGGGATTCAGAACGATGATCAAAACATACAAGGAGTCGATCAAGTTCATCAACACATCAAAGCTTCTCAGTCCTAACTACTTCCTTGGTCGACATTTCATTCGCTAATGTTGGGCAGTTTTGATTTATATGCTGTTTATGCACGGAAAGACTGAAAATTCCGTCAATGGTGGAGAAATAGTTAATAGCTAAAGAGTTTAAATGACCCTAACTGACTTGTTTAGCTCTACAATAGTCCAGGTAAACATGCAGACAACATGTTTTAGATGCTGATTGAAAGTCTGCTGGGGAGAGAGGGCAGCTCGGCCCACATTAGCTGGATTTCCATCCCATGTTGGAAGAAATTATCGGACTGGAAAGCGGACAGCTGTCAGTGATCTGAGGGCAGAGCAGCAGTTAGTCTAGCCCCCATGCCAGGTCAGGCTGCCACCCCTCCACCGTCACTCTCCAAGAAACACTCAAATACCAAACATCTCAGATGACCACTGAACAACCAGCCATTGACTGCTAAAGGAAAAATGTATCTCATCCAAGAGTTTTCTATCTTGGTTTTGTCAATCTGTATTATCCATATTTAGCTTTTTTTTTTTTTTTTACATGCTCAAAACAATCATTTAAGTCTTATAGTTGCATTTTCTATTTTACAAAAAAAAATTGTCATTAGCAAAACAGACTACATTTGTTCTGAGACTTTGCGGCTCACTTTCATGTTTTGCTCATTAACCCCACTAATGAAAAAAGTCTTAAATGAAACCACAAGCAACCTGAAAACATGCAAGTTGTGCAGTCAAGATGTCGCAGGACCTTGAGGTGTGGGGATTTTTTCCAAAACAAAATTCTTCTTAGGAACAGACATGAGTAAACACTACATTTATAGTTCTATAGACTAAATTGAATTTGAACTAGAGATTCGACAATATGCTTTACCAAAAAAAAAAAAAAGCAATTAGTAAACTAGATTTTGATGTTTTCTTAAGAAAAGAGTGCTTACCCATTGAAAACTCACCGCCACTGATGCTAAGATGTTCTGGGCTGTGTTTGCCAAAGGCATCGTCTCTGACAAGCATACGTCTGGAAATGAACCATACAGGGCCTTAAAAATGAAGATGCCATAAGGAACGTCTGCTAAGACCCAATATCTAAAAGGGCATTAAGATATCTTTAATACTTCTTGAGTGCAACTTTGGATGAAAATGCATTTTTGAATGCAATGCAAACTTTGGAGAAAAAACTTGAAAAAAAAGGTGCTTTTCCACATTTTTAAATGATCGTCATTGGCAAGTAATGCAACAAAGATTGAAAATGTCAACAGATTTTACTAATAGACCTACAAATCTGTGCAAAAATAACATAATAATCCTGCTATCTTTCTGAATGATGACATTTCATATTTTGGCTTTCTTCATTTAGGTATTTCTTTCCCCCCCCCCCCCCACAAAATAAATAAATAAAATAATGGGAGTAATCTAATTGAGCCACTCACTTGTTAAGCAGATTGGCTGTTAACTCTTTCTCCGCCAGGACCTCCAGCATTTTTGATCATTTTCAGAAAACATTTATGGCCCCCAAAATATTTTGTCATTTTGTATTTTGTTATTTTTGTATGAATATCTGAACATAAAATGTGTCAAAAGAAAGAACAGGGCCTCTGCTTTTAAACAAACAAACAAAAAGTTTTATTCTAGATACATGCATTGATTTTTGTATCACGTTTCCTAAAATAAAGCTACATTTTGAAAAAAAAAGCTGGGACAAATCACATTTTTTAAAATTTTATTTCAAAGACTACGTCTAGATGGGATTCAGAACGATGATCAAAACATACAAGGAGTCGATCAAGTTCATCAACACATCAAAGCTTCTCAGTCCTAACTACTTCCTTGGTCGACATTTCATTCGCTAATATTGGGCAGTTTTGATTTATATGCTGTTTATGCACGGAAAGACTGAAAATTCCGTCAATGGTGGAGAAATAGTTAATAGCTAAAGAGTTTAAATGACCCTAACTGACTTGTTTAGCTCTACAATAGTCCAGGTAAACATGCAGACAACATGTTTTAGATGCTGATTGAAAGTCTGCTGGGGAGAGAGGGCAGCTCGGCCCACATTAGCTGGATTTCCATCCCATGTTGGAAGAAATTATCGGACTGGAAAGCGGACAGCTGTCAGTGATCTGAGGGCAGAGCAGCAGTTAGTCTAGCCCCCATGCCAGGTCAGGCTGCCACCCCTCCACCGTCACTCTCCAAGAAACACTCAAATACCAAACATCTCAGATGACCACTGAACAACCAGCCATTGACTGCTAAAGGAAAAATGTATCTCATCCAAGAGTTTTCTATCTTGGTTTTGTCAATCTGTATTATCCATATTTAGCTTTTTTTTTTTTACATGCTCAAAACAATCATTTAAGTCTTATAGTTGCATTTTCTATTTTACAAAAAAATATATATAAAAGAAAAGGTGTCATTAGCAAAACAGACTACATTTGTTCTGAGACTTTGCGGCTCACTTTCAAGTTTTGCTCATTAACCCCAGTAATGAAATAAGTGTCCTCAGAGGTGGTCTTAAATGAAACCACAAGCAACCTGAAAACATGCAAGTTGTGCAGTCAAGCTATCGCAGGACCTTGAGGTGTGGGGATTTTTTCCAAAACAAAATTCTTCTTAGAAACAGACATGAGTAAACACTACATTTATAGTTCTATAGACTAAATTGAATTTGAACTAGAGATTCGACAACATGCTTTACCAAAAAAAAAAAAAAAGCAATTAGTAAACTAGATTTTGATGTTTTCTTAAGAAAAGAGTGCTTACCCATTGAAAACTCACCGCCACTGATGCTAAGATGTTCTGGGCTGTGTTTGCCAAAGGCATCGTCTCCGACAAGCATACGTCTGGAAATGAACCATACAGGGCCTTAAAAATGAAGATGCCATAAGGAACGTTTGCTAAGACCCAATATCTAAAAGGGCATTAAGATATCTTTAATACTTCTTGAGTGCAACTTTGGATGAAAATGCATTTTTGAATGCAATACAAACTTTGGAGAAAAAACTTGAAAAAAAAGTGCTTTTCCACATTTTTAAATGATCGTCATTGGCAAGTAATGCAACAAAGATTGAAAATGTCAACAGATTTTACTAATAGACCTACAAATCTCTGTGCAAAAGTAACATAATAATCCTGCTATCTTTCGGAATGATGACATTTCATATTTTGGCTTTCTTCATTTAGGTATTTCTTAAAAAAGGAGCGAGCCCTTCAATATGTCCTGTCCCAATGTCTTGCTACTATATGGCAAGGCAGGAAAGAACAAAGTATGTCATTGGGTATGTAGCCTACGTATGAGAAATAAATGTATAACATGCTCACATTTTACGAAGACTCTAGCCAATTGGCATGTAAAAACCAGGTCGCAAAATCGAATAATTACCCTGTTGAAAAAACCAACATATGCTGGTTAGGTATATTTTGAAGCATGGCTGCTGGTTTGAGCTGGTCCTAAGCAACTAGCTCCAGCTCATGAGCAGCTTAAACCAGCAGCCATGCTTCAAAACATACCTAACCAGCAGATGCTGGTTTTTTCAAGAGTATGAACAGAAAAATAAAATGTCCAAACAAGCAAGCAGTACAGTATAAAGGAATCTGTTTGAACTAAACCACAAAACGTCAGTTATATTTGAGCAATATCACACAACACAAGCAAGACTTCTGTTGCTCAGACGCAGGTAATCACAGCTGTGCTAATATTCAGGCTGATGTGAGTGCGATATTGCTGTATACAAGTCAATATTGAATAACTTGCATGATATTATACACTCTATTGTCAGTTTGTGTATTTTTTGCTCCCCGGTTCCAACGAAAATAGTTCTAAACGATGTCTAAGCAGAATCATCACTGAGCACAACAGTAGTTACAATGCGTAACAATGTAAGTTTTTTAAGATTTAAGTAAGATTCAAAATCATTCTGATTGTACACTTCTAATAAGGCTTCTGTTTGTAGCTTGTCAAAGTCTGTCAAATGTATATTAACCTATGTGCAGTGTGTGGCCTATCTTGTTGCCAACATTGGATAACATACACTTTCAGTAGCAGACAAATAAATACCTAAGCAGTATTTCATCAAAAGTAAAGTTTTCTGTCATTCCCATGTTATTCTTTTTTGTTGTGGTTGTAATATATCACCTTACTGGTTGATACGGTTCCTCTTGGCTTTTGAAAGCATTTAGATTGTCAACAAATGCACGTGTACAGCCATCCACCGAATGATGCGAGTATATTGACGACAGTGAATTTCACTCACATAACTGTAGGGGGCTCCAAAGTTGCAAAAAAAATAAAAAATCCAGAAGAACTGTGGCAACGTCTCCAAGATGCTTCAAGTACGGAGCCCCGCACATGGCATGTAGGAAAAAAATAGTAGGCTAAATCGTGCGCACGATTTACTATTTCGTTTCCTTGATTTATAAATTGTGCGCACGATTTACTAATTCGTTCCCTCGATTTGCTAAATCGTGCACATGATTTATAAATCGAGAGAACGAATTAGTCAATTGTGCACACGATTTAGCAAATCGAGGGAACAAATTAGTAAATCGTGCGCACAATTTATTTATTTTTTCTTGCATGTCATGTGCGGGGCTCCTTATTCAAGAAACCTGCCTGCAAAGCTTCCTGAAAAACTATGCACAAGTGCACCGAGGGCAAAAGCTGCTTTAAACACAAAGAATGCTCACACCAAATGTTGATTTAATTTAGTTAATAGAAGTTAATTGATAAAGAAAATCTATTTATGACATTATTTTAGACAGCATCCTACACAAGTGCGTAAAACTTTGAACAGTGCTGTAGCTTTGCAGGGAGGTTTCTTGAAGCGTCTTGGAGACGTTGTTCTCCACAGTTCTTCTGGATTGAGTCTGTCTCAGTTTGTTCTGTTTCTTCATGTCATTCCAGACAGACTGATGATGATCAGATCAGATCTCTGTGTGGAGCACTGGCTGCTGTCAGACAAAAATCTCTTACAATTAATGGCAAAATGAATGTTTGGAAATGTAAACTGATATTTATACTGACACACTACAGCAAAAGATAGAAATAACTGACTTCAAACTATTTTTAAGCTGGTGAAAATACTAGTGTTCTGATCATTTTGCCCACCACTGTAGCTAGTTCTACGTCGTGAATGAATCAGTGTTGCGAAGATTCAACTGAATGGTTCACTGATGAATGTAATCGCTTGTCGCCACCTACTGGCATAATGTTGTAACCTGCAGAAAGACTCACTGAAAAATCCCCACCACTAAAGCACAGACTGACAGTCTGTCTGGAATGAACAAACACAACAGTGTGATATAAACGGTGAAATGACCCAGTGCTTTTGGACTGCATAGTTGAATTCAGAAAAACATTCCATGGTATTTTTCACTATTTCTGCCATTTCTGTAAATGCAGAAATAGCAAGAATATGGAAGGCTGTTCTGACCAGATTTGAGAAATGGTAGGCTACTAACTGTTGTGTAATGTACGATGAGATCTGAAACGTAATGCATCCATATCAATATAATATAAAGTGCAAAACCACTGGGGCAAGTAAGAGTGAGCAAAAACTTACTGAGTGCACCCTTAAGGGAAAAAGGATCAGGATCCAGTTATTCAAAGACAACAGGTCACACAGGTTTTGTGGTCTACACAGTGGGAAAAACGTATCAAAGTTCAACAAAAATATCAGAGTTCACTGACTATTTGGAAATAAAATGGCCCTACAGAACAATCTGCCTGTTGTGGGTCAAGAACACGGCTGTAGTAAGAGTTTTCCTTTGTGTCCTGATTAGTGAAGGAGAAATCATCCTCATCTTAACCAAAATGATCAACTTTATCCTGGCACTAACCCCCTCAATGCCTACAAGAGACATTCAGACTCACAGCAAACTGGTGTATACCTCCATCTAGGGGACTAAACTCCTAAATACACTTTCTCTTCACACACACACACACACACACACACACACACACACACACACACACACACACACACACACACACACACACACTCAAAAAAACAAACTCTCTTCTCACCTCTCCCCT
>NW_015505429.1:1520130-1557798 GCF_001515645.1 Sinocyclocheilus grahami | reverse complement strand
AAACTCTCTCTCTACACACACACACACACACACACACACACACACACACACACACACACACACACACACACACACACACACTCTTAACAACAAACCTTCTTCATTAGCATCTAATCTACTCCATGGATCCACGAAGAACATCCATAGAACCTTTTCATTAAACAAAGCATTCTTTGCAGTGGAAAAATCTTCTTCAGATTAATAAAATGTTCTTCACACTAAGAAAAAATGGTTCTATTAAGAAACACTTCAAAAACACCATTTTGCAACCTTGTGCCATTCACATTCATCTAAACGGCATGTTGTAGTATGCAAAAACATTCCAGAGATACCCAAATACATATAATGGGAAATAAGAAAAACACAACTCATGACATCATTTTGCTATCATTGGGCTGATTTCAGGCCAGAATTGAGCCTCCATAAATATAATAAAAAATATAAATCCATGAATCTAATATAATCCGTATATAATAATATAATCCATTTATAATAATCCATAAATTGTGCAGTCTTCCACACTAGGCAGAGATTTGGAAGTCTGGCGGCGTGGGCATTCTCGTTCCCCTAGCGTTTGTCGACGCAGCTCGAGTTCCTGAAGAGGAACGTCTCAGGTTACGTATGTAACCCTAGTTCCTCGAGGGAACGAGACGCTGCGTCTTGGTGCCATACTTCCGGCGTCCCTGCCGGCGCTTGCTTCATTCCTAGAAGCTGACGCGGGCTCCGCCGCACGTGCTTTTATAGCTTCCTGGTCATGACGTCATCCGCCGTGACGTCCCGTTCAGCTATTGGACTGATTTCACATACGATTCAGAGCGTGGATCGCGGAAGGCGTTCCCCTAGCGTTTGTCGACGCAGCGTCTCGTTCCCTCGAGGAACTAGGGTTACATACGTAACCTGAGACGTTGATATTCGTCTATCTGTACGTTCTAGTTTCTAGATCTGTACTTCTTCTTTTTTATTTTTTTGTAACGGAGTGGTCATAAAAAAGCCTTTCACTGCATGTCATACTATGTATGGTATGTTATGTATGTGACAAATACAATTTTAATTGGAAAATTATACAATTATTATATTACTGGATATAGGAACAAATATACAGTATACACATAATTACTGTTCATAATTGGTGATCTGAAATATGACATTGAAATGTCAGATTACTTAATGAAAAATAGAGAAATATTATGGAAAGAAAAGAAAAACAGCATTTGTGACCCTGGAGCACAAAAGCAGTGTTAAGTCGCTGGGGTATATTTGTAGCAATAGCCAACAATACATTGCATGGGTCAAAATTATACATTTCTCTTTTATGCCAAAAATCATTAGGATATTAAGTAAAGATTATGTTCCATGAAGATATTTTGTAAATTTCCTACCATAAATATATTAAATCTTAATTTTTGATTAGTAATATGCATTGCTAAGAACTTCATTTGAACAACTTTAAAGATGATTTTCTCAATATTTAGATTTTTTTGCACCCTCAGATTCCAGATTTTCAAATAGTTGTATCTCAGCCAAATATTGTCCTAGCATAACAAACCATACAACAATGGAAAGCTTATTTATTTATAAATTGACCCTTATGACTGGTTTTGTGGTCCAGGGACACATTTACTTTTTAAGGAAGTAAACCAGCATTATCTCGGAATATAAAACTGGGAAAGTCATTTTAATATAGGACAAATAAATTTACGCATAACACCTTTGACCAAAAACTGATAATATGTCCCTAGGTTTTGCTGATCTGGATACTGGTTCCAGGTGCATATGAACATTACTGTACGTTTGACAAATTTACAAGAAAAAAAAAAAGACCTTACTGAAAAAGCTTACAAAAAAAACTGAAAAATCACAAAAAACCCAACTGTGTATTTCATTACAAGTTTAATTCAACATTCACTGTAAGTTAATCATCACTCTCTAATTCATATTTAACAAAACATTATTAGAAAATGCACCATATAACAACCAGTCTTCTGATTCGAGGTGCTAACATGACACTTCCTGCACAAGCTCAGTTACATCGTTCACTGGGGATTCCTACCTTATACAACCTTATACAACAGTATGTGGTGAACAGGGGCGAGACAGAACGAGGAGGAATGTTCATTAACACTGATTCGCTTTTCCTTGGGAATATCTATAGACCTCGGGCTCTCTGAGTAAGACACTAAGTGTTACATCTGAAAAATTTTAACAAAAAGGGTACACATGAAACAATACAGTAGTAATGGGTGTAATACATTTGCATTTAATATTTTAGTAAAGGACGGTTATGACGGAATGCTACGTCAGTATGAAGTGCTTTGCACCAGAGACGCGGTCACCTGCATCACCTGCGACGATTGCATTTGGATTTCAACTGTACAAGATAAAACAGGTAGAGAGCTTTTAACTATCATAGTTACTACAATAGCTTTACTGCCTGACCGTTCACATTTAACTCTTCCATGCAGTCATGCAAAAAATTCCCTCCGATGAGTTGCAGCTTGTAAACCAGAGCCACGCCGATGAGCTTTGCAAAGCAACACCTAAAGTACAAAATATCAGCCCATCCCACTCGAAGCTCCGTCCTTGAAATCCACAGGTGAGGTCTCTGAGGTCCGTTAGGAAACAGTTCATTTGTTGCCGCCACCAGAGCACAGGAAGTTGGCTCACCGCTTCCTGTGTTAGAGAGTCTAGAGAGTCCTCGCCTGATTGGGCACATTTCAGCTCCTCCATTACAATTTCTCTCCGCTCTCACACTTCACAACAGACATGCAATACGCAGACCGAATTAATTCTCAGGTTAGGTTGTACATTTATATAGATTTATACATATTTATATCATTCGTATATTTTCAGGAATGTTAATCTGTGTGATTTTGTCCGACGATACAAAATTACGTTTCATATAAGCAACATCATAAAAGCAGTCTCTTTCTTTAAAAAAACATCCCTTAATAAAAATAAGTTCTATTTGTGTTTTTTTTATTTTACAATATATTTTCTTTTCCTCTCCGTCTTCTTCTCCAGGTTTGGGACGAGGGGGGAAGGTTGGCTAATATTACAATGGGCACCTTGTGCAGCCGCACTCCACGGTGGTCTCCATCTCCTCAGAAAAGGAGGATCTGTCGGAGCACTTGAAGCTGACCTTCCGTCTCCGGCTCTTGGTGGGGGCGCAGCACAGGCCCGAGCGGCAGGCGCTTGGACACCGAGCCATTTTACTGGTGGAGGTGCAGTTTTTATGACCCATATTACGCTTGAGCAGCTCACGGACCATCTCTCCTTGGCACGTCGGCTCTGCGTGGAGGAGGGAACGGAGGACAGGCCATCAGATAAAGCATTTATATAATAAGAGATTAATAAACATAAGGACCTTCAGGTCAGATATTGACTTGTGTTGCTTCACTCTTCTGGATTCTGTACAGCAAGCTAAAGATTACACCAGACAGCATTTTTAGTGCATTTATAACTGCTCTAATGCAACACATTTTTGGGTGGAAACATCGTTTTGTATGAGGGGATTTTATTCCTCAGGATTTGATTGCGTGAAGCAGTCCCGTTCATTTGTGATACAAAGAAATTGATTTTTAATAACAGATTTGCTATGAGCTCTGAGGTTTTTTAATCAAAGGTACACTAATGTCAAAATGTTGTTTTTCACAGAAGTCTCTTATGCTCACCAAAATATAGTAAATATTAATAATGTACTACTATTGTGATAATCTTGTAATATTGTGAAATATTACAATTTAAAAGATCTGTTTTCTGTTTTAATAGATGTTCAAATGTAATTTATTCCTGTAAGCAAAGCTGAATTTCAGGATCATTGCTCCAGTCTTGTGTCACGTGATTCTTCAGAAATCATTCGAATACTCTGATATGCAATATATTTGCTGCTCAAGAAACATTTCTTCTTATTATCATTAATTGTTGAAAACAGTTGTGCTGCTAAGTGTTTATTTTTATTTTTTTTATGAATAGAACATTTTTATGAATAAAAACTGATTTTTTGTAACAAATGTAAAAGTCTGCATTCTTACTAAATAAAAGTACAAATATATTTAAAAAAAAATACTGATTTTGGACTGCATTGCATATGCAATGGTTATGTATTTTTGAATAAATATAAAACATTGTGTTTTTACTTTATGAAATCTCATGGAGATCTTATGAAGAAAATGAAAGACTGACTGGTTATTACTGTTGTGCTCTATTGAAATGAGATATTATTGCCAGTATCAAAATATTATTGAGATATCATTGTATAATTCTTCCTCACCCAATGAAGTCATTTAAAATGCAGAGTAAGTTATTAGATTTTAATAAAAGATTATCAAAACAGCAATAAAGTATTTGAATGCGGATCTGCAACGTATTAAATTACAATTAGTATATGGATATACATACCTAAAACAATATAACAAAAGAATGGGTGATATGCGCACTGATGAATTGTGCACAATAACATTTATTATGAAAATAAAGAGTTTTTTAAATCTTGTTTTTATGTTCCATTCTAAATGTGACCCTGGAGCACAAAAGCAGTCTTAAGTCGCTGGGGTATATTTGTAGCAATAGCCAACAATACATTGTATGGGTCAAAATTATAGATTTTTCTTTTATGCCAAAAATCATTAGGATATTAAGTAAAGATCATGTTCCTTGAAGATATTTTGTAAATTTCCTACCATAAATATATTAAAACTTAATTTTTGATTAGTAATATGCATTGCTAAGGACTTCATTTGGACAACTTTAAAGGCGATTTTCTCAATATTTGGATTTTTTTGCACCCTCAGATTCCAGATTTTCAAATAGTTGTCCTATCCTAACAAACCATACATCAATGGAAAGCTTATTTATTCAGCTTTCAGATGATGTATAAATCTCAATTTAGAAAAATTGACCATTATGACTAGTTTTGTGGTCCTTAAAGCTCTGTTTGGTTCATTCCCATATTCTCAGTTTGGCTCCATGTCCAAATAGTTGAATTTTACCCAGTTTGCTGCCGGTGATCTGTCGTCCTCTGGATGGTCAAACGGTGGAAACTAATGTCACAGACGCCGTGTTTGACTCATCGGGGAATGGTGCACTAGATGGCAGCAAAACCCCGTGAACTGACAGTCACTCTGAATACTGCAGATGCTTCATGTGAGCGTGTGGCTCAAACACATGTGTGTACATTCATGTTCTGCTTTCACGCCGTTCCCTCAAGCGTTTCTGCAGAGCCTTGTATGCTCTTCATACTCAAGCTAAGAAAGCAAACCTTCTGTTCTGCCCGTGACTAATGCTCCCATAAGCCGTGTCTCTCAGTCGGCGAGATGCTGGATGTGGGTGTTGGCACAGAAATAACTGCTTCACAAGCTGATAATCATGTTGTCTGAAAGCCTGAGCGTGTCTCGTCACGATGGCATTGAGACACTGCGCTTGTCCATCTGACCCTCCTTTACACGTTACAGAGACATGAGAAATAGAGGCTGTTTCCCAGAGTCATGAGCACTGAGGTTCTGTGTAAATGCTTCATCTCATGTCATTAACTTGCATAGGGCTGGGCGATATGGCCAGAAAAAAAGATCATCATTTTTTCAGATCAGTCGATATCGATAGTTATCACGATAAACGTCAAATCTTTATTTATTTCAAGTTTAAAGCCAGATTTTTGCTCCAAAGCAAAGGTTGTTGAAACCAGACTATCTTAACAGAAAAATGCATTTCTTAGTTTCTGCATGTTCTAATGAGTGATATTGTTTCAAATCAAGAAACAGGTTTGTGTTGTCTGATAATATTAATAATAACATAACTTTTTTTGTCTCTGCACATTTGATAGTATAGTAGCTTGAGTTAGGATGCAGATGCAAATTTTTGTTCATTATCAAAATCAGTAACATCTGTAAGAATCAAAGCAACCTCGTTTTTATATGGTGAAATTTAATTCTAATTTTTTTTTTTATTAATCATTGGTCTTCCATAGTAGCATACATTCAAATCATGATAATCACAGTTAAAACCACACATAGCACCTCGATACCATGGTAAACATGTAACTATATGGTTTTAGGTAATTGTATGAAAAACAGTAGTCTAAATAAATGTAGTATAAATGCACATACAACGCTATAGCTTAATCACAAATAAACTGTGATTATATTCCATTACTCCTTCAATACATGTCTAAATTAATCATATAATAAAGTTCGATATGAATATCCCACATTTCTGACACAATACCATACTGCAGTTAGTGTTACTACAGTAAGTCCATGGTAAAATGATGGCGATTTGTAGATTGAAAAGGCTTCTGACTCTATTGTTGTGCACAGTGTCTCCTGTTTGTCAGCGCTGTTTCATCCGGCTTTAAAATCACCGAGTCATTTGTGTTGTTTGCTGAATTCAAGCGCTTCACACTGGATCTCACACACTGAAAAACAAAATGTGACCCTGGAGCACAAAACCAGTCATAAGTCGCTGGGGTATATTTGTAGCAATAGCCAACAATACATTGTATGGGTCAAAATTATCGATTTTTCTTTAATGCCAAAAATCATTAGGATGTTAAATAAAGATCATGCCAAATATTGTCCTATCATAACAAACCATACATCAATGGAAATATTATATATTCAGCTTTCAGATGATGTATAAATCACAGTTTAAAAAAATTGACCCTTATGACTGGTTTTGTGGACCATGGTCACAAATACTAAATTGTACTGAAATACTAAATACTAAACACTGAAATACAAATTTTTTTAAAGGTAAGTGGTTGCAAACAATTTATTTTAGCTACATTCAAAAAAAAAAAGTTGAAAGTTAGTCAACTAAATTTGTTTATTTAAATGTAGCTAAAATAAATCGATTGCAACCACTTAACGTAAAAAACATTAGTAAATTCAATGAATCATTTTTTTTTCTCAGTGCAGCGCTGTTTAGTGCTCGCGTGACGTCTGCTCTAGTGAGCTCGTTTAAACTTTGATCTCTTCATATCCTTTTATCGTTTTCAAATTATATCCCGATAATTATCGTTATTGATTTATTGCGCAGCCCTTACTGTGAGTGTCTGTGCACCTGCGGCTTTCTGTACCTGCTGCTCTGACAGGGGCTCTGGGAGGTGGTCTCTTCACACAGCGGGCCGCTGTGGCCGCTGGGACACTCGCAGGTCACGCCTGCCTCTCCTCTCTGTCTGCAGGCCCCGAGAGCACAGATGCCGCAGGAGTGACAGCCCGGCAAGATGCCCTCCACCCCTTCCAGCCCACCGCCGAGGTCCTGGAGTTCCCCGTTGAGCCGTACGTCATGAATGCAGCCGTTAAAGGACTGTAATGGACGGTCTGGACCCGGTCGCAGGCCTGCTGTGTCAATCAGAGAGGGCACACCTAAAATACCAACAACAGGCAAATATTAGCACACATGCTTATGCAGTGTTGGCGAGTAACTAGTTGCATGTAACAGAATTACATAATTGAATTACAAAACAAATGTAACTGTAATCTGTTACAGTTACTGAGAAAAAATGTGTAATTAAATTACAGTTACTTATGAAAATGATTTCACAATTACACAGGGGGTTACATGTGAATATTTTCATACACACATACAGATATGATGGATTTCTTTCCCAAATTGCATTGACTGCTCTAAAATATGAGACAGCAATGTTTAGGACACAAAATAGGACACATGCATATTCGATTTCCTATTTAGGTTTATGTATGCTTTATTTTTATTTTTAAATGTCTCAAAATGATTGCCGTTTGAAACCACTGGTTGGAAATTTAGAAAAGTAATCAAGAAGTAATCAAATGTAATTAGTTACATTCCTTTAATAAAGTAATTGAAATAGTTACACTACTTGTTTTAAATAGGGTAGCTATTACATTTCCAAAGTAATCTTCCCAACACTGTGCTCACCTTGCAATCATTATGCATTCAAACACTTGGAAAGCATCTCAAAACAATCCATATTTAATACTTTGAAACCTTTGAAATGTGGTTTTGATGAACAACGAGGAGTTTTTGTTGCTTACCGCCTATGTAGAGTTCTGTGTTGTGGTCCACAGCCGGAGGACGGGGGAGTTTGCCCAGGCTTTTCGGTGCCCCTTTATCCACCACCAAACTCAGCGTCTGATTCTGGATCAGGACCTCCACCGTGTGGAAAAGACCATCATTCACTGACTCCACACTGCAAGAAAGCAGAAGATAGCTACAAATATACATTTGCTGTATTTTTTAATTATAATTATCTGAAAAGAGTGTGAAATAAACCATTTCATTATTTCATTATTTCTTTTTTTCGAAAGAAGCAGTGTCAGGCAAGAGCACACTTGAGATTAAATATGATATGAGACAAATAAAGAGAAGAAAAGGAAAAGAAGAAAATGTATTCCTGTGATCGAAGCTGAATTTTCAGCATCATTACTCCAGTCTTCAGTGTCACAAAAAACCTTTAAGAAACATTTCTTAAAATAACTAACACCAAACTTTGAATGGTAGTGTAAATATCATTCGTGAGCAAAATATCCTTATTTTTGTGTCATTTCCAATTAAGCTTTTATTTTGTCAAATTTTGCAGTGTGAAAATATTATTTACATTTGTGTATTTTGGATACACAAGATGCTAGCAACAAAACGACTTTTTTAGCCTTAATGACTGTTTTAACTGATCGTATCATGTCACCACTGGGGTAATATAACTGTTCAAAGGCCAAATTGAAAAGCCATGAATGTGCAATACAGAATATCTCCCCGCCGTCTGAAAATGCCATGGTTTCCACATTAGGCTCCGTCAGGTGTATTTCCAGTGAATTTGGCACTGACGCAGAGAGAGCTTATGTTGTGGGAAAAGGAGAGCTTGTGTTGGCCATGAGTTCACTCTTTCTTTGAGTTAGCACGCTCAAATCACATCCTGCTGAGTTTGGCACTGTGACTGCGTGAACTCCTGAGAGTGATTCTCTTTCACACGGTCATTTTTTAACCATTGAAGAGTGCCGTTTGTTCCCGGGTTCCACGAAACATCTCACAGACTATGAGAGTGTGCTCTGACCGGCACAGCTGGTTTTTCGCCTGTTTCCTCCTCAGTTTCTTACGATGCGGTGCATGTAGCGCCCTGTTTGGCCCAGATTCTGCTGACTTCTAGGACTGTATTTTGTTTAAAGGTGAGAATTAGGGTTATGAACTTATCAGTAGCCCCTGAACTATGAGAAAGCAGTCTGCTCAGGCTACAGAAAGCCCAGTTTTGTATTGTAGTAGTTATTGCTGGATGGAGCACAAGCAGTTACAGACAGCTAGAGACAGTGGTTTGGCAAAGAAGCCCAGAGACCAACAGAGAGAGTGGAGAAGGGGGTGCGAGAAATGATATTGTGGCAAGTACAGTATATCTTAATCCCCACCTCAACTTAAAACAAGGTTTTCCTCTTTTTCTGTCTTTGGCAAATTTTCAAAAATCCTGTTTTTTCATTGTGCATTGCAATTCATCTCAATAAAACTGCAGTTGGGCTATTTTGATTAGGTAAAAAATAAATAAAAAATACTAGCTAACTACCACAATAAAATCATGATAACATAATAAAAAAATATTAATAAACAATAAAAAAAAACAAGTTATCTGTTTTTGCAAATAAACTTCATATATATATATAAATTTCACATGTACTAAAAAACAACAACAACAACAGAGCATTGCCAGCACAAACACATTAAGCAAACAAACAGGCTAGCATTATAGCATTATAGCATTATATGCGGGCAGGCAGCTAGTATTTGCGCTGGCTCGCAATGCTATTTTCCATTGCTGAAATGCTGAGGCCATAGGTGCGGATAGAGATCAGTGTCCCCAGTTATAGGGGGGTAAGGTTCACGGAGGTCTTGGCTGAACAAAGACTCAACACAGGCACACGTGTGGTTTGCATTACAGGCCCATAATTCAATTCCTGTTTCAAAATAGGCTTTTGCATCAAACACTACAGTCCGTGGGCTGAGACCCCCCAAACATCTCAAGCCCGTCCATTTGATACATCAGTACCACCATAGATGAACGGCTTTATTATAATATAAGGACATTTTCATCCACTGTCTCTGGTTTTGAAAGCCGTCTTTCATTAAGAGAGCCTACACGCCAGCTGGGAAGGAAATGGGAAGAGCATTTTGTGGAAAAGGTGGTGAGAGTGGGAATGTAATAGAACAAAGAGGAAGATTCTATTATGAGAATGAAAACATTCTTAATCAGAACATAAATCTCACCATGGGGGACAGAAGTCATCATTTGGAGTTGACAAAATGTATGCAGTGAAGCTCTAGCACCACTAGGGGGCACCAGAGATCAAGATGTAGCCTAGCGCTTGCAACTATCGGCCTTTTGTTCATATTCTGACAGACAGAAAATATCCTGAGGCCGTAATATTTTTAGAACGGGGGGTTGAGAAGGTGGAGTGTCTTTGATGTGCGGCTAGCCTGCATATTAGCTTCAAGCAGCCCATTATGGAGCTCAATAAAAACAAACAGAAACCCGTGGAAGATTTCAGCAACCTCATGTCACCCTTCTCACACGAGGGGAAGTCAATTTCCTGTCAGCTGAAAATAAAATACTCTGTTTTTCCTCGAACGAAACCGCAGTATAAATGACACACACACAAAGTTAGGAACTATTACCGGCTCCTTCATCTTGGAGAGTTATCTACATATTTACATTTTCCAGACTCAATTACGCGGCACTATCATTTGCTTACACGAGCTAAGAGTAACGGACTGCAGCTGTGAAGTCAATTGTGCCCTTCTGGAACGTGAATTGCTAAACAAGGTTATGTAGCATTTGATATATATAATGGGGTGTAACCAAGTAACGTTAGCTTTACTCTACAGATAGACTGAAGTTAACATGTAGCATCAAAACACTTGTAAGTAGCAAAGAACAAGGTATCATCCAGCAGTAGAGCATAGCACTAGCAATGATAACGTCTTGGTTTGATTCTTGAGGAAAACTAGAACTGATAAACTGTGTACATGAATCCAATACAACCCTCTACATTGCGAGTAAATCACTGGCATATGCGATTAAATCTTCACTCTGGGCGACTAAATGATGTCTAACATTAGCCAATGGCTAATCAATTCTTAGATTTTACTCACCAGTGTGTGAGTTGGAGGCTAAGTATTAGTTTTAACACAGATATATTTTCACTCACCCGAAAACACTCTGAGCTGGGCTAAACTCTAGTGGAGGGGTGGCGAACGTCGGTCCTGGAGAGCCGCAGCCCTGCAGAGTTTTGCTTCAACCCTAATCAAACACACCTGAACACGCTACTCAAGGTCTGAAGGGTTACTAGGAAGCTACAGGCAGGTGAGTTTTAATTAGGTTTGTAGCTGAACTCTGCAGGGCTGCGGCTCTCCAGGACCGGAGTTCGCCACCCCTGCTCTAGTGTGAAGGCGCACTACTCACACAAGAGCGAGAGAGTTTTAGGGTGTATTCACACCTGTCTTGTTTGGTTCGATTGAATCGAACTCATGGTTCGTTTCCCCCTTAATAAAAAATACTATAGTAATTTATAGTAAATACTATATGTGTTTTTGAACCATACTATAGTAAAGTACTTGAATTAATTGGTTGTGGTAATTCTATAGTTGCTGTGGTAATATAACAACTATAGTAATATAAACAAATTACTTTACCCAATAGCCTATGTGTACTAAGTTTTCTACAACTAGGGTATATTATACTACAATGTTTACTGTAGTAAAAACTAAAGTATACTACAGTGTTTATTACAGTTTATCGGTTCACTATAGTTAATACTACAGTATGCTGTAGTATTCATTAACAAAGTGTTGTAAATACTATAATATATACAGTATAATTCACTTTACTATAGTATGGTTCAAAAACACTATATTATTTACTATAAATTACTATAGTATTTTTCCATGTGGGTTGGTGCAGATCTTTTGGGCAAATGTATGAATACAGCAATCGCACTCGGGTGCGGACCAAACAACAGTACCGAGACCCAGCTGAAGAGGTCAGATTAAATTAAAGGTAAATGTAGGCACAATAAAACTTTGTGTGTGGACCGTTAGCATTAGCATCCCTCAGCTTTGACTGTGATTTCTGCTGTTGTTGCATTAGCGCTGTCGCACTTAGCAAAGCCGGACTTAGCACACCACAACCATTAAATCTTCTCAAACCCAACGAACTTACTTCATGTCCCGTCACGGTTCAGGCTGAATTACCACTGCTTTCCCCCCCATATCAACATTCTGCTCGCACAGGAACTTAGTGCTAATCTCAGGCGAAATGAAAACAGGCCGTGAAAACATACCCTGACCCCTCCTTGTTCACCCTAGCGCTGCTCAGTGTTAAACCCGGTTGACATGCCAAACATTAGCTGCATTTGGAGAGCTGTGGTTAGGCGTGGCACAGGACGGCGAGCCCACGCTGAGGAGCTGGGGGTAGGGAGTGCTGCAATTCTAACATTCTCATTCAATTTCCTGCGATGTTTCCACAAATCGCCGCTTCTGCTGAGGAACTGACCACGCCGCTGCTTAAACTAATACTCAGATTAGCGTGACATTTAGTAAAGGGCAGCGCATTAACACGCTGCATGGGCCCAAGCATTCATCTCATGGTAATGAGGCATTACTGCTAGTTAAGAGCCTCCGTCGCTCTCCTCCCCAGTGCATTTATCAGTCTCTCCATCCCTCCCCTCACCCGCACCTTCCATCAAGGCAGGATCACATTGCAGAGATAAGTGTCCTTCACTCTTCGTCGGCTCTCAGTCGCTCTTCATCTCTCTGGGGTCCGATCTGTCTTCTTTCCCACCACCCGTTCCCTCTCACCGTTCCTTGATCCCTATCGGGAATCTCTTGCTGAAGTTCAGCAGGGACGAGGTGTATAAAGAGCTGAGCGAGACCTGTAGATGGTGTGGGAATCTTGCTCTGATCTTCGCCCCACAGAGTCTTTATGACCCAGTTCCACATTTGAAGTCAAGCACCCGCAGAGAGCCACTGAACCAGACTCAGCTCAGGAATGCTCCAACCACAGCCTCAAAACTCTAGCTTCCACGGTGGGAAAACCAAAGCAAGGGAGCTGCCCAAACGCTGCACCCACGTCCAAGTGTTGCGGCGTAGGACGGGTTACAAATTGAGCAGCTGGCTCTGTTAGCTCTGGTTACACATTGTTAACGCTAACTATGACATGGAGAACTCAGGAGCACGTTTGCCAGACCGGGGTGTGCCAATGCCAAATAATCTAAATTGAGACGGAAGAACGTGTTTTCTCCTTGCACTTTCTCTCCTCACATGTGAACCTCATTCTTTACCCCAACACAATGGGGTGCAGATATGCCAAAGCCACACAGCACAATGTCGCTTGGGGAAAAACAAGATAATTAGAGGGTGAGCATGGATCTGTGATTAACTGTGAGTGCCATGATACATCTTGGACTTAGCAGGGACCTGGCAACAAAACTTACTTCATTTAGTCACACCACTGCATATTAATTTAAACGGGATGTCTAATGCTATTTCATGCACTCTGACTTATTTACACTGTTAAAGTGTTGGATTCTCATGCTAAACATGACTCAAAAACGAGTTGGAAGTATAACGGTGTATTTCTGTGCCAAAGACACTCCTTCAGGATTCGCATAAGATTCGTAAAGTTTTTTTCCCCCCGAGTATGACCCTGTATGACATCATAAAGGGTAGAATTCCTTATATGGGCACTTCTCCTGGAAAAGCGTGCAAACATCAATCAGAGCGAGAGCAAGAGCACACCCATCAACGTGCTTCATACGGTAATTCGTTAGCCATTGTTTAAGTCGATAAATTTTTTTGTCCCTGTTTCATTCGTGTCGATGTCACAGCTTGCAGACGATCGCTACGCAAAAGCTTTGCATGCTCGTGACTCTTTAGCTCCACCCACAGCACACCTCCAGGAGCTCGACAGCTGTATCTGTCTTTTATAAATCTGATACAACTAAAGATTCTTCGGAGATATGAAGGATGCAGTACTACCCTACTAATACCCTAATACTACTAGTAATAGGTACTCAAGATTAACATGAGATTGTCCAACTGTTTGTGTTGTGTCCACTTTAACTGTTCAAGTACACAACTGAGTCCTAGCCTAGTAGTTAGTACAGTACATGTGCTGCTACATCACATTACGCTATAGTGCTCATATAGTGACCATTCTGCTTGGACCAACCTCAAAAATACAACTCTTAGCAGTGTTTAGCTAAATTAATGATACCATTGGAGATTTTGGTCATTCCCCATTCAAGGAGATAGAAGCTGTACTTGTATCTCTGTTAACTACATAGAAAGTAGCTGCCTGGTGTATTCCAAGATGGCTGCAACGTGAAACAACAGTCTGTACCTTTTATCTTTGGCTACGTTTTCAAAACGATTTGCGTTTACACATATCCGTGAAAATGGCCAAAAACGTATGCCAGGCCAGTAGTTGGCGCTGTCACCTTGTTAGTAAACAGTACCTGTCGGGAAGTGACGATTATATGTTGTATATGATGCGTCTCCGCTGTTGGTTGTAAAATTGGTGAAGTAAATCCACACTTTGCTGAAGAAGCGTTAGCAAACTCTTAAACAGCAACAACAGTACCATATACTCTGCTTGTAGTTCACAATGCAGTGCTCTCATAAACATAAATATACAAAGCACACACAAATATTGGGTAAAACCATTTTCAATTATATTAAACTATTTATGAATTACAATTTGAATTAACTTTCCCTCCAAGGCATTTTGTATTCCCACTAATGGACAGTCGGAGCCCAGTGCATTATGGGTGTTTTCCTAACTTTTTGGCAAGAGCGCTTTTTCTCTGTTTGCTTATGTAGCACTGATTTAAAAAATTGCCTTTCTACTGATAGACAGTCAAGTTTTATTGAAAGCCCATCTTGTCAGTGGTGAATTACCCTTAAAGGGACAACTCTGTAGTTTACCTACCCCTAAAAGTTTCATAGCAGTACCTTAGAGTAACCCCTTTTTTAGGCGTAAATAAGGTACAAAAGTAAGGGTGTGCGATATTTATCATCTGTGATAATATTGTAATTGTTGTTTAAACAATATGCAAGCTGACATGATAGAGTATGTATGAGTATATGCAAAAACAAATAAAAAAACATCTTGAAAGTACAAAAGCATTCACTGTGTGATGATGCCTATTAGAATGCAGTTAAAATGCCCCTATAAAATCAAAAAATATCCCAGTATGGGGTTTTGTATTTTTATATTTTTATTACGTTTACGTTATATCAAACAAGCAAGAAATATTTGCGTGAGCGTGGTCGCGAATGTGATCATTTTTGACAACAGTTCAACAAATAAGATTTTATTACTGAGTGAGTTACATTTTAGACACAATAATGTCTGTTTTTTTTTCTGTTTTACCAATGAAAATAATGAATGAATCTGCTTTTGAACACTTTTTGGGTCAGTGATTCAATGATCCATTCATAAAGACAGTAGCTTGAATCAGCTGTTTTCAAATAATCATCTGTTTTGAAAGAATCGTTTGAATGATTCAATCTTCCATTCATATAGACAGCCACCTGCTTCATTTCTAAATGAATCAGCTGTTTTGAATTAATCGTTTGAATGAATGATTCAATGAATCAATCATACCGACAGGGAATTGTTGCCACCTACTGGCAGTTTTAGTGTCATATTTATTTATCCATGATAGGCCTAAACCATCCAAGGTATCAACATAAAAATACACTAAGCAAAATATTGTTTAGTTATTGAAAAAAATCCCCAAAATATAAAGATATAATTGTTTTTGTCTATATTGCACACCCCTAGAACAAAGATGCCTCTTTCTATTACCCCTACAGGTGTTGTGCACATAAAGGTAAGATTTTTGCACATCTTTTTTAAGGATAGTGTCTATTTCTTTAAAATATCACCTACAAAGTGTGTGTGTATATGCCGTATCCTCACCTGTACACTGTGGTTGGGGGGTACTTGGCAACATCATAGATCAAACGTATGTGTCCCTGGTACAGCTCTAGGGCGAGTGGGTCATGGTCCTCTTTATACAACAGAATGCCATTGTCCTTATCTGTGGCTACCTACAAAGAAAGAGAGGGGTAATGGGAAAGAGACAGCAAAAGATCAGTGAAGGAAAACGGCAGGAAGACTTCTAAAGATTGAGGTGGAAGGGTAAAAGAAGGATGTACAAAACAATCAAGAGTGCGCGATAAGCACACTATTTCAATACAACATGCACACCGAGAGAGAACAGCCGCAGGCCTGACACTTAACTCCCTGTTTAGTCGAGGGCATCAAATGGAACGCCTGCCAGCAAGCTGTGATGGAAAACAGCTCACGTTTATATATAAGCACTAGGACGAGAGGAAAGAAAAGAGCAGTTGATGGCTTATGGAGTGTGGAAGCCCTTCTACACATCAGTTGAGACCAAGTGGACTGCTTACATTCATATCCCGGAGGCATATGAGCCATTAATGTGTCCCTGTATTCGGTTTCTGTCAGTGGATATGTCACAGGAGGACCAAGTCATTAACGCTGTATAGCACAGTTTTACTAAGAATGCTGGAAATAAAAAAAAGCAACCTAATTTGATTGCTTTTCTATATTGGCAGTTCCCGAGTGTGTTGCCTTTTAGGGCCTGTTAACACGAACAGAGCGAAAGCTGTAAAATATTCAGAAAGTGCAATGATGAAATGTGACTCTTAAGCACACTTTAAATATCTTGCATTTAAAGACTGATATTATTCAAAGATCAAAGATCCATCAATCAATAGTGACATTAAGACACATTTTAGGCTTAATATTAAGAATTGTGCACAAGTAGTACTCCAAATAAAGTTTAATTATAATTTTTATATCAGTAAGTCTCGAGCGATATGTCAGTAAATATGTTAATAGATTTGAACTATACTTATTATGAAATAAATGTATTTTAAATATATTACTTTTTTACTCCGGTTTTAATGCTATTTAAATGTAAACAAACATGCAATGAAATGCAGAGGAACTATTTAGAGGAAAATACCAATGTTTTTTGTTAAAGAGCAGATTTTATGAACGTGGTATTTGGATTCCTTCACACATTTTGCAGGGTAAAAATTTTAAAACATCTATGAAAATTCCTGAAATTAGACATCACTTCCCTTACGAAAAATAAGTTTTTTCAAGTGTACTATTAGTATACTTCTTTTAAACTAAAAAAATAGGAAAGTGTACTTTCAGTCTACTTTATATGTACTTCTCAGAAATGTGCTTTATGCACTTTTCAGAACTATACTTAAAATGACATTTAAGTATACCTGACTTATACTTAGACTATATTTGAGCTATACTTGTGCTCCGGGAATCCATGTTTTTATTGTTATCCGGTAGGGGGCGCTATTACACATATTCTGTACAGAATTTCCAAATCACAAGCGAAAAAGAAACCGAAACAACAGATGCTTCCACATGTAATCTAACACGATCATCAGACATAAAACAGCATCAAAACTGTGTAACGTTATGGAATAAAATGTCGACCCATGAAGAGGTAATGACTGTCAAGCTTTGGGGTGTTGATCGACTCCAAACTCAAAGTTTACTACTGTTATACTTAAAGTATACTTAAAAGTATACTTTTATATACTAGAAAGTGGGCCAATTTAGTCCTAATGAGTATTGAAATAGAACACTTACAAGTATACTACTAGTACAGTGATATTTGTATACTTATTACATAAAGTATATGCAAATTACAGACCCATCTCAAATCTTCCTTTTATGTCTAAAATTTTAGAAAAAGCTACCACATTTTGCTATAAGTTTGATTGCATCATATAATAATTGCTGTTAATATTGTTCATTGTCTGTTTGATTACGTCTTTAATTGATTTTTCCGTACATTTCTGCCATATGTACATTAACTGACAGTCACCACTGATAAACTTAATTTGCTGTAAAGTTGCTTTGCAATGATTTGTATTGTGAAAAGCGCTGTACAAATAAACTTGAACTTAAAAATATACTTGAACTTTACTTAAGTATACTTAATAAAATAAACTTGAAGTATACTTCTTTTTGGTAAGGGTTATCTGAATGGCCTTACCATTGGAACCACTTAATGGAATGTGATGAATGAACTTCACAGATCATAGATATGCACTTTTTAATTTTAAAACCTCATTGTCTATGCTCTCTTCTCGCCAAAAATTCAGAGTTGGTTTAGAAAGCACCATTACTTAACTCACAAAGGCCTCTCAGAGAAACCGAAATGGAGAGATGCTGACGTCCACAAGGAGATAAACAGCTACTGAGCTCTTTTTAATTTCTCCTACTTTAATTAACATTAGTGTGCCCTCTCGACGGTGAGAAGATAGGATCATTTGTAGCAGATCTAGCGGTTACGCAGGGCAACGGATAACAGCCGGCTCAACCTCTATTACCATAATATATGTCCTCAGGAGAAGAATTATTCACGCAGGTGGACAAGAGGTGACATTCTCATAATGTCAAAGAGGCCAAAGCTGGCTTAGACCAGGCACTGCGGATGAAAAAAGACCTAGACAGAGAGGCAGATCGCTTCTCATGGCTGCAGGTGTGAGTTCGGCTGATACGCAGACTGTCCTGAGGCTAGTGATATGTGAAGTCTATATTACAGAAACTGATCTGGGACCCTTTGTTAAGCATTACAGGAAGTGGTTACAGGCATACCTGGAGGGATATGTGCATGGGTGGTCGGATCTTGGCGCCCGAGAGCTCCAGATAGGTATCTTTGCCGAGGAAGTGCACTGTGACCATCTTATGACACTTGGAGCCAGGTGGACACCGGCACACAGGCTCTCCCTCCACGACCAGACACTGCGCTCCATTCTGACAGTAAGACTGATCACATGGACTCGTCTTCTGGAGTAATATCATTGGTGGAGGAGTCTCACAGAACAGCCCACTAAGGAAAGAGAGTGGGTGAGGGTCAAAAGTTTGGAATAATTAGGATTATTTTTTACTGTTTTTGAATGATGTCTTTTATGCTCACTAGGGCTGCGTTTATTTGATGAAAAATACAGTAAAAATAATATTGTGAAATATTTTTAGTGACGATTTTCTATTTGAATATTATGTTAGAATGTAATTTATTCCTGTAATGCAAAGCTGAATTTTCAGCATTATTACTCCAGTCTTCAATCCTTCAGAAAACCTTCTTGAATATAAAGTATTTTATAGACATGTGCCGATAAACAGTAATAATAATATCATAATAATGAACATGCATGATATTGTCATCGTGGGCACCTCAAAATACTGTAAATTATTATTCATTACTCAGATTTTTCGAATGCATTCCAAGAATACTAAGATTAACTATAATGTTAATATTCTTCTGTAACATTAACAGATACCTTGTGTAACAAATGTAGCTATTTCACAATGTTAGTTAATGCATTAACTAAAGTTTACTAATGAGACCTTATTGTAAATTCTTACGTATTGCAGTTAAACTATAATTCTTGTTTACTTTGAACATTGATAAACAATAAAGCAACACACAAAAATGTATAGTTTTGTTTATCATACCTGTTATAGTATAACAACACTTTTTTTGCAACTTATTTCAATATCGTGATAATATACCATGATAAAAGCCTTTATACCATCCTATGCCTATATTATTATTGAGTAATATATTAGTATAGTATATTATTGAAAACAATATAAGCAATTTTTCAAGCACTTTTAACTTTCTTTCTTTCTTTCTTACTCTTTCTTTCTTAAATCTAAATCACACAAGAGATGAAGACAGTGTTAGAATATTGATAGAGTGTCAGGATGGGTGGTAAGCCAGATTAATGCGGAGCTCAAGACACCATCAGGCCCTTAATTAGTAGCCGTAGTGGAGTGAGGGATGCTGGGGAGAGAGCTATTCTTCTTCTGTACAATGCCACACGCACACACACACACACACACACACACACACACACACACACACACACACACACACACCCTAATGTTATAATTAGCCATATGGATATTCATCGTCTGTGCATGTCAGATTTAACTACACACTATCATATAACAAAGGACCAACAGAAGCTTGCAGTGTGTGTGTGTGTAAGCAAGCGTGTATATGTTTGCATCTATCAAGCCTTTCATAATCATAATGAACACAGGTGTGCAAGTATCCTAGTTATCAGAAAAGTATGTGCATGCTTTTTGAGTGATTTCTAACCTACTTTCACTTTTGCAGACATAAATGTGAAGAGTAAAAAAGGGGAAATTATGAACAAAGAATTAATAGATTCTTTATTGACTGATTTATCTAAAAATGGCAGGGTCAATATTTGTCAACAGTTTTTATATTTTATATTTAAGTATTATTGCTATTTAAAATATATGCATTTTTAAATATTTTTTTATATACTATATAATAATATTATTAAAATATTAGGATAATATTATTATTATTACAAAATCATTTGTAAATGATTAATAAATAAAGTACGTTTTTTTAACTTCTCAAAATGCAGTTTTTCCTTTAGGAGTAGAGATATGGATTAGGTTCGGATTAGTGTTTAGCAGTTTTACAGTAATTAACTTACAACAGAAACAACAGAATTCTATGATGTGTGCTTATTTAAATAAGTAAATGCAGGCATGTGAGTGTGAACAATGCACGAGTCTCACCTGAACCCCTCCTTGCACACACACGTGTATCCGTTGATGGCGTCATTACACTCTGCTCCATGCTGACATTTGTTCTCCAGACAGTCGTTGTAATCCTGCTCACAGTGCTGGCCAACATAACCCGGCAAACATTCACACCTGAAGGAAAACAACAACAACAACAACAGTTTAGATGCAAAAAAAAATTGCTAGCAATAAGGGGTGTCTTAATGCTCTGTAATTTTAAAACACTGTTAATCACTTGGCAGTGATAATGAGATTTCAACTACAGAGTGCATTAGTGCACACCCACTTTTGTTTAAGCATTTAAAAAAAGGTAAGCCATAAACCAAACCAATCAAAGAAGTATATGAAAAGTGGACAAAGACAAAGTGGCAAATTACATGACTATGTACTTTCAAGTTTTAGTGAGTGAAAGAACTACAATCCCATAAAGCACTGCCAATTGAAATAAAAAGCTATTAATTTATAGTTGTTGGTTGTCTTAAGTTTTTGCAGCAAAGAAAAAAAAAAAAAATAAATATATATATTTATTTATATATGTCATTCGCAATGCTTCATGGGAGTGAGCGGAGCTAAAGATCTCTTTTCGCTCACTGCGACCACTGATTGGTGGAATTTTCTGTACAGCATCATGGTAAGTTTTTCATCACAGATTCTGCTATTAAACATAATTATTTAAAAAATAAGTTGAATTCATGTGAACAGTTGGGCTGAAGAAAAGCATACATCCTCAGAGCTCACAACAGGTCTGTCTTGTATTGTTAAACTCACTTTCCTAATGGAGAAAATGAATGGAGCTTTTACTTTCCAGAACCCGACTGTTGCTCTATTGCAGGCAGCACAGGCAGGTCATGTTGTCTTCCGTGTGAAGTTCTGACCAGAGGAGCTCACACACTCACCTGTAGCCCTTACTGAGGGGAACACACTTAGAGTCGTGTTGGCAGAGGTCAAACCTGGGCAGACAGTGGTCAATCACCTCCTCACACAGATCACCTAAGAGACACACAAAGAAAAGGAACAAATGACTCTAACAGTTGCCATCTCCCAGCGTCCGGAGGTTTATCACATGCTGAAACACTCAGGGCCTCTGCTGTCTACGGGTGAAGCACACAGTCGTGCGGCTAAAGGAACTCTTTGACTGAATATACAGACCCTCCTCGAGGTGTTTTCTCCCCTCACACCATCTGCCAGCATTTAGACTGTGTGAGGCTTTTTCTCCTCCAGGCTCAACTGAAAACATCTTTGTGTGATGGCGAAGTCTTTCTAGAGCACACAGCTCAGCAGGCTCCATTCAGAGGCACTAAATCACTGCCAACCAGAACCTTCAATACGTTCCCTGTTCCTGTCCACCTGCTGTAGGACATCTGGCCCTGCAACAGGCCATACTGGGTCTAATCCAACCTCCACATCCCTGCACTCGTTCACCCAGATTCCTAGCATTTCCTGTCCAGCACACTTGTGCTGGTGTTGCTAGTTGCATGGCACAGCAGCAGCTCAGAAACAGATGTACCCTCTCCGTGCTCAGGCCCTTGAGACAGTGTTTAGGTGGTCTGCTGCCAGGCCAATTTCCTCTAGACCCTTTCTGCAGCAACTGTATGTGTTCTTCAGGGAATCAGTGCAGTCGGTGTCTACAGCTGATGTTTCCTGCAAGCACCTCACAGGCTGGAGTCTGGCAAAGAGCTCAAGCTGTGGGTTCTTAAATCAATTCTGGATGTTGGTGGTAAGATTTGTGCAGACTGACGTTAATACAGAACAATCCTCAGTTGTTAAAATACAAACTGAGATACAGAAATACAATGAAAATGGAGAAGGAAGACTTGACCTTTGGCAAAGTGTGAAGATTCAACATTAAACAAGGACTGAAGCACCAAATTCCCTTACGAAAAATAAGTTTATTCAAGTGTGCTATTAGTATACTTCTTTTAAACTAAAAAATAGGAAAGTATACTTTGTCTACTTTTTATGTACTTCTCAGAAATATACTTAAAATGACATTTAAGAATATTTGAATTATACTTAAAAAACTGTAATTATATTTGAGCTATACTTTTGCTCCTAGAATCCGTGTTTTCATTGTTATACGGTAGGGGGCACTAGTACACATCTTCTGTACAAAATTAAAAAAAACACAAGTGAAGAAGAAACTGAAACAACAGATGCTTCCACATGTAATCTAACACGATCATCAGACATAAAACAGCATCAAAACTGTGTAACACAATGGAATAAAATGTCGACCAATGAAGAGGTAATAATGACTGTCAAGCTTTGGAGTGTTGATCAACTCCATCTACGTTTTGATTATCATTTTGAATCCAATTCATAGTCTTTATTCAGCTTTTTGTTCAAAATGTTGTTTATTAATTTATTTTTTATTTATGAAACTTACCCACATTCAAGTGTTTAAAAAAAGAATGCATGAAGCCAGAATAAAATATTTTAGTTTACAAGCAGATACCCCGTTCTTTCTTTTGATGTTTTGTATGTTTAGATATTCATATAACAAAATATAAATAAATTAATACCTAAATACGGACATAGTAGTATACTTAAAGTATGATGTAAAGTTCACTTAAAGAAAACTTACGAGTATACTTGCAGTATAAATCTACTAAGCTAGTAGTTTACTGAGACTATACTTCAAAGTGTACTACAAGTATTTAATTAGTAAATTATCAGTATACCTATAAGTTCACTTTTAGTATAGTTGCAGTACAAGCTAAAAACATTGATGTAAACTAGTTGTGTACTCAAAGTTTACTACTGTTATACTTAAAGTATATTTAAAAGTATACTTTTATATACTAGAAAGTGGGCCTCCCAAGGAGTACTGAAATAGTACACTTACAAGTATACTACTAGTACACTGATATTTGTATTCTTACTACATAAAGTATACTTAAAATATATACTTGAACTTAGCTTAAGTATACTTAATAAAATCAACTTGAAGTATACTACTTTTTGGTAAGGGTTGCCTTGCCTTGTTTGGGGCATAATGACATTTTGCAAAATTTTTCTGTTGGTATGCTTACATTACATTACTTAAAAAGTTTGGGGTTGATTTTTTAATACTCGAAAAAGAAGACTGCATGTATTTGATCAAAAAGACTGTTGTGAAATGCAATGTTGTGAAATATTATCACAAATAATTAAAATGACAAAATATTTCTATTTAAATATATATTCAAATGTTATTTATTTCCGTGATGCAAAGCTGAATTTTTTGGCAGCCATGTGATCCTTCAGAAATCATTCTAATATGCTGAAAAAGAACAGTATTTATTTGAAATAGAAAGCTTTTGTAACATTATAAATGTCTTCACTGTCGCCTTTGATCAATTTAATGCGTCCTTGCTGAAAAAAAGTGTTAATTTGCATCAAAATGAAAAACACCTCAAACATTTAACGGTAGTGTATGAATTTCTTTCAAAAATAAAAAAATCGTACCAACCCCAAACAGTAGTGTAAGTACCAATACAACTGTAAAATACAACAATACAAGACCCAAAGTTAAAACAAAAGAAAACATCATCAGTATATTAAATCTTCAACCTTCCTTCTCCCCTTTTATTTCACCAACATAATTACATACTTGGATATGATTCTATATTGGATATGAAAATATATTCTATGTTGAGAGTCTGATCTATAGCCAGCCTGGTACAAATGACAGTGAAATGGAGAGAATAAGAAGAGCACTGCATACTTCCAGCATGCAGGAAAAATCACAAATGAGATTTTTGTGAAATATGACAGCAAATGGAGACTGGTTTTAAAAGATTTAAGTAAAAAAGTAACTCCTCTAGCTCCTATTCTTATTTTAATCTCTCTTTTAGGGGAACCCCCCGAGCCAGAGTTGATACTTTCATGAAACGTAACCAACAACTCCATTAAGATCCATCTCTGAGCAATAACATTTTTCTCTTGCTTGGTTTAAGACTCAGTTTAAGACTGTGCTCTTTAACCGGACAGCTGTGTGTGCGCTACGAGCTTAAGGATGTGGCCAGGCTTATACCGCAGCAAGTACACACTCTCTACACCAACTGCACCCGCTCCAAGGGAGGTGGCAAAGAGGAATGCCATTATAATGACAGGGCCCACTAGGAGCAGTTGCACTTCCTATTTTGAGGAAAAGAAGAGAGAACAAGAGCAGTTGTGCCACTGGATGCCACTTGGCAGATCTGAAGTGGAAAGAAACAGACAGTTTTAACAACAGCTGAACTTTAAATCTGCCTAGTCAGGACTTCTGTCAAAAGCTGGTTTGTTTAGTAAAACTGCCCACTACCAGTCTTAACATGTATATTATTTTGGTTCCTTAATGTTTTCTTAGCCACCTCAGTTGTGGCTGGAGGATATAAATGCAATTGGCACAGTCTTGCCAGTGAAATGGCCTCATTGCGGTAAGACTGAGACAGACAAGTAGGGCAATATGATTAAGGAAATGGTAACAAAGAGTCTGAAACATTCTGAATGCATTTATAGTCTGGCTTAATGAGCTTTAACTGGTACCTCTGTAGTTCGGAGGGCAGATGCAGGTGTAGTTGTTGATGCCGTCCACACAGGTGGAGTTATTCTCACAGTCGTTGTCTTCACAGTCATCAGGATTCAGCTCACACTGCTGGCCCTCATACCCAGGCGGACACACACAGCTAGAGGAGTGGGAAGGCACAGGACAATGATCAATACTTTAAATGTTAGAACAAAAGGAAACACATGGGTTTAAGTGATTTAGCTCTGTTGGGTGACACCCTGATACTGCCAGACTGATTTTTTCAAGTCTGCAGCCAGAACAGTGTCATTTGTTGCCATTTATGTCTCATTATTTGGTCTTTAAATGTCAACCCAACATCCTTCATTAGTGCACTGCTCACAGCCAACAGGAACACTGAGTTTTGGTTTTAACACACACTGAACACATTACAGGAATAGTTCAGCCAAAAATTATAATGCTGGCATGAACACAAAACAAGATCTTTATTTATAACACTATACGTTCTTGTTTATTGAGAATATCGGGATTTTGGAAGAAGATCTTCAGACACGGAGTGAACCTGTACTCACTTTTATGGTACGGATTGTCCTTTCTAAGATATTAAGCTTGACATCTACTGGTCACCATCCACTTTCTTGAAGGAAAAGAGGAGCCTAAACATTTTGCTAAACATCTCATTTTGTTCCACCAAAAACAAGCAATATGATGGTGACTAGATAATGGAAGAACCAGCTCATTTGAGTCGGAGTCAAAATGCTCCTGGAGTCCATGCCTGTTTTGGTCCTTGAGTCTGAGCCGTATTTTCTTGGTCATTGAATATGAGTCCAAGACTATATTTTGATGGTCTTGGTCCTCAAGTCTGAGTTTGATCATTTTGATCTTGATCTTAACTCAGACTAGATTTTTTCTAGTCTCTAGACTTTCTTCTCGGGCTTGACTCAGACTTGATCCTTTTCTGGTCTTGGTCTTAAATCAGACTCAAATCTCTTCTGGTCTCAGTCTTTACTAAGACTCGACTCTCTTCTAATCTTAGTCTTAACTCAAATTTGATCCCAAATATGAAGTTTTCTGGTCTCAGCCCTGACTCAGACTTGACCTTCTTCTGGTCTCTGTCTTGATTCAGACTCAATCTGTTCTGTTTTCGCTTGTGACTCAGACTTAACCCTCTTTCGGGTTTTGAATCAGACTCACCCCTCTTTTGATCTCGATCTTGATTCAGACTTGATTTTTTCTGGTCTCGGTCCTGAATCAGACTTGACCCTCTTCTGATCTTGGCCTGGAGCCCACCTCGACCCTCTTCTGGTCTTGGTCTTGACTCAGACTTGATCTCTTCTGGTTTCAGTCTTAACCAAGACTCGACTCACTTCTAATTTTAGTCTTAACTCAAATTTGATCCTTTTCTGGACTCAGTCTTGATTCAGACTCAATGTTTTCTGGTCTCGGCCCTGACTCAGACTTGACCTTCTTCTGGTCTCTGTCTTGATTCAGACTCAATCTCTTCTGTTTTCGCTTGTGACTCAGACCCTCTTTTGGGTCTTGAATCAGACTAAACCCTCTTTTGATCTCGATCTTGATCCCACCTCGACCCTCTTCTGGTCTCGGTCTTGACTCAGACTTGATCTCTTCCGGTTTCGCTCTCTGACTCAGACTCGACCCTGTTCTGGTCTCGATCTTCACTGGGACTCAAATGAGCTGGTATCAATTACACCACCTCAAATTACCTGCTGAAATTCCAAGAAGCCCCTAATATTTGTATTTTTCTCTGTTGTTTTGGCTTTCTGTTGCTATCCGTAAGACTTGTAGGTCAGATCCATCAGTGACTGAGGCCCAGTGTTTGATAAACCTCCATCTCCATGGTGACTTGTTGAGCAATAGCAGTAAAACTTATCTCACTGTTTAGCAGAGCCCACACCCGTCTGTACCCTTCCACCCAGTCCCTGCCCTCTGGCTGCCAACTCTCAAGAGCTACGCCAGCAACCGATATATTCCACCCCCAGAAACATAAAAACACAAATCTCTGGGCTCATTTGCTGTTTTTTTGTAAAGTCATTGTGCAACTCTGCTCTGCCTGGAATGTGAAGCGGCTGCCCTACAAAAATTGAATAGAGGCCTAACGTGACATTACCAAAGTTGCTGGGTGATTTATAGGACACGGTGGACATTTATTGTGCTATTACAACAATCTGCCTGTCCCTTGCTTCGTTCAAATGTCCAGGGGTGTTACAAGCTTTGAAATTTTAATACACAGATTTTGTCCAGACGTGCATTTTAACAAATTATTTCAGTTTTTAAATCTTATTTATATCCGTTTTGACACTTGTATTCATAGCGATAGTGGAAACACTGTGCAGGCTACATTCAGACTTATGTTTCACCAAAACTCAACATTTCAGGCCACAGGTTCAACAACTTCCCAGCTATTCAATGGCTGACAGAATATTATTTATACAGCTCTGAATGTACCTGTAGTGCCCGTCCAGTCCAGGTGTGAGGTGGCATGTGCCTCCATTAACACATGGCAGGCTGATGCAGGCGTTAATGGGGATCTCACAGTTACGACCCTGAGGAAAGAGAAAGCCTGTGAGCATGGATGCGGAAAGAGCAAGCTCAGGTTTTAACATGTCTGACCCTACATACTCGGACAAAGGTCACAATCAGATGGATACTTTCAAAGGTGAAGAGGTTAAAGGAATAAAAAGACATCATCTACAGTATTACATAATGATTTCTGAGTAAATGTCAACTTAAATGTTAACCACAATTTACATTTCAAACAGGGTTAAGGAGTGGATATTAAAGGCAATGATTAGCGGTGCTTTCTATGGTCATTGTTGCTCATACTAATAATTAGGAATCTGTTTTAATCCCTTAACCTTTAACTACCATCCAGAACACCCTAGCAACCACACAGCAACATAATAAAAACACTCAGAACATATGAACTGCATAGTCTATCCTGCAGCACTGTGTTTTGCACAGACAGGCACCACTCAGATTTTCCTCAGCAAATGTAAAAATCTTGTTTGTTTACTACTTCTATATCCAGGCCTAAAGCCGAGTTTAGTTTAATATCATGGTTTATGGAAGATGTATGTCTTGTCCTGATTCTTTTACACTCCGGGGCTGTAACTCCGTGACTAACACTCTCCATTTCAGTTCCAGACAAAGGCTCTTGCCACTGATATGCCTGTTTCCTCTGCTCTCCTCAAAGGGCCCATATGTCTGTTTTCTTTCTCTCATCTCTGTTTTTTTTTCTTTTTCTTGTCCCATGTTTGACTTAATTCAGTACTCTTGAACATTCAAATTAATCTTCACTTACTTCGAGGACAGACGCGCACCTGCAACTGACCTTGAGAGCTGCAGTTTTAATTAAAAGACAGCTCATTGGTTCTGTCTTGTAGAGGGTGAAGGGTTAAGCTTTTATCTGTTCTTCAACAGAACAACACTGACAGGAATCCCATAACCAAACAAAAGGGTAATGATTGCGCGCTGCATCCAGGACACACACACACACACACATTCGCAAAGCACTTTTTGTGTAAAACCGAGTCTGTCTGATGTCAAACTTTGGTTCGCTTGGGTTTTCAAGTGGTTTTCGTGTGTGCATCAGCAATCTGCAACCCAGTCTTGCTTGAAACGATGGTCTAAAGTTTGGCTTATAAAGCAATCTGTTCTAACTCACAGAAGTGAACTGCTATTGATGCCGCATAATTTACATTTTTGTACGCTCCCGTCTGGTCACACTCATAATTGCTCATAGCTGCTTGTCTTTGAATAAATTGCCTTCGAAGAGCAGTTCACATTCTTCACATCTCTTGCAATGCATTTGCCCAAAGCCCAAGACCCCACTGTCAAGGTCACACTACCGAGTATGTATCCACTACACAAACAACGGCTGCCTGAGTACAATAGGAACTAATCAAGAAACTCCAGAGACAGCGAGTTCAGCTCAGGAAGATGGATGATGAGGATCTCTTGCATGTAATGATGCACATAACTCATAGGAGTATTCTGTACACGCATGCAGGAGGACAGGAAAGACGCTAGCCGAGGATGTGCTGTATGTGGGGTGGTGGATGTTTACTCACCTTGTAGCCAAAAGGGCAGGTGCAGTGGTAGGAGCCCGTGACATCACTCACACATGTGCCGTTATTCTGACAGGGAGTCGCCAGACAGGGGGCGCACTTGGACATCAGATTCAAATCTGCTGGACCTGAAATACACAACACAAAATGTGAAGTATAAATGTGTGGATGAGAAAGGGAACCAGAAATAAAAGGGACGCCAGACAGGGGGCGCACTTGGACATCAGATTCAAATCTGCTGGACCTGAAATACACAACACAAAATGTGAAGTATAAATGTGTGGATGATTAAGGGAACCAGAAATAAAAGGGAATGGAGGTGACATTAAGGTCATCATGAAACAAACCTGGCCATATGTGTACCTGGAGCACAAAACCATTCTTAAGTCGCTGGGGTATATTTGTAGCAATAGCCAAAAATTATCGATTTTTCTTTTATGCAAAAAATCATTAGGATTTTAAGTAAAGATCATGTTCCATGAAGATATTTAGTAAATGTCCTACCGTAAATATATCAAAACTTAATTTTTGATTAGTAATATGCATTGCTAAGAACTTCATTTGGACAACTTTAAAGGTGATTTTCTCAAGATTTTGATTTTTTTGCACCCTCAGATTCCAGATTTTCAAATAGTTGTATCTCGGCCAAATAGTCAAATTCTATATCTATAATAATCATTGTCCAATTCTAACAAACCATACATCAATGGAAAGCTTATTTATTCAGCTTTCAGATGATGTATAAATCTCAATTTCAAAAAATTGACCCTTATGACTGGTTTTGTGGTCCAGGGTCACATATTTACTTGCAAAACAATATATCTGTGCATGCTATTACTAGAAAAAATACAACTTTTACCAAAATACATGAACTTGTCTCTTCCACTGACACTGTTGTTTTTGCAGTATTTATGTACTGTTATAGTATGCATTTATTATTTTGAATTCACTTTTGTTTTCCAGTTTTAAGAATTTCGTTAAGTGCTTTAATAATTTTATTAGATTTTCGTAAATATTTATATTTACCTTTATTTTATATCAATTTTGGGTTTTTAGTACTTAAACTTTTCAGTTCAAGGCAACATTTCTAATTCTTGTTCTTAAAGTTTTTTTTCATCTATTATTTATATTGAATTTAATTTAATTTTAGTTAATGAAAATAACTAAAAACGTATAACTTAACTGATAACAAACTATTTTAACAGTTTTAAGCTGTAGTTAATGATAACAAGACTGCTCTTTTTGGATAACATCACATCGTATTTTTCAAACCGTCTCTTTCAACCTGAATCCATTCTGGTACGTAATGTCCACTTTTCATGATCCAACCAGTTATGACTGAATAAAATCAAGTCATAGCCTACAGTTTTTTTTTCTCCTCAAATATCTTGTTTTGTTCCAAAATTTAATTTATCATGAAAACAATGGCATTGCAAATGCATAACTTACGCAATCTCATAAAAAAAGGTACTAAACTGGGGTGGTACACATTCAAAAGGTACCAATATGTACCATTTTGGGGTAAATAGCTTTTGCACTTAGGATACTGCCCCAGTGACAGTTTTGTACCTTTTTTCTTTTTTGCTTACTTTTTGGAAGTTTCCTTTTTTGAGACTTTTTACCGATAGAAACAACGGAAAAAGGACAGGATATTATTTAGGGAGAGAAAGAGAGCGGAAATTGACTCAGGACATGGCACAGACCAAATTGAAATCTGTGTCTCCCACATGAGCACCATGGCTCAATGTGTCCGCTGCAGACGTGTTAACCACGAAGAGGGAAGACAGAAATCAGACTCACCCTTGCACTGGAATTGACTGAGAGGGGTGGTAAGCAGCAGGCGGTCGGCCATGTCTGGTGGTCCAGCGCAGCGGGCGATGCCAGGCTCTTTAAACCCAGCCTTCACCCACTGAGACAACCAGCGCAGCTCACAATCACAGTACAGGGGGTTCGCACCTAGAGCCCTGGATAACAGGAACCGGGTGTTTGAAAGCATAAATGCATAGAAATATCAGTATGATTCGTTAGTCTAGTGTATTTTTCCTTGTGAGTTCAACTCTTCAATACAAATCATAACTTCTTCCCAAGTGCACTTCCTTCAATTCAACAGGCCCTTTATTCCTCAATGGGGATTTTTTTTCCTTTCTGACAGTTCTTTTCAATGAGGAAACAAGGAGCTACAGTAGCCCCGCTCCAAACCGGCAAAGGAACTACAGCCAGAGAGGAAAAAAACAGCACCACCATAAGCCTCCATAATAGATGCCTTTTAGCTGTAATAAAATGTACAAAGATTTCCTGTGGGGCTCGGTCTCTGAGCGCGGAGCACAAGGCTGCTCTCTCTCTCTAGGTTGCACCCGGTAATGAGGTAAAACTTACATTGAGTCTAAAGATCTGAGTTGGTCTCTAAGGCTGAGACTGGGAGTCCATCATTAACAGAGGCAGAGAGAGCACGTTTTTACACACACACACAGGTTTGTTTTTGTGAAAAGTGGGGACATCCCATAGGCGTAATGGTTTTTATACTGTACAGACCGTATATTCTATTGCCCTACACCAACCCTATCCCTGAACCTACCCCTCACAGGAGACTTTGTGCTATTTCAGATTTTCAATACACTCCATTCTGTGTGATTTATAAGCGTTTTGAAAAGTGGGGACATGGGGTAATGTCCCGAAAAGTCACCAAAGCCTTGTAATACCTATGTCATACCTTTGTCATTATACAAATTTATGTCCTCATTTGTCACAAAAAAGCGCACACACACACACACACACACACTTACAGATGAGACAGAGATGTCAAGTGGCTGAAGGCTCCCTCCGGAATAGTTGAAAGGTCATTTCCGTGGAGGGTTCTGAAAGAGAAGAATGAAAAGGAAATGAAAAAAGCATGGAGCTCTGGGAGCTGGTTCCATTGTTTTCCACACTATAAATGGAGATAGAGAAAGAAAGGGTCGGTCATTCACGGCACTTAGTGAAGATTATAGAAAACCGCTGCCGTTTTTTGTGAGACACCGGTGGGAATGGCAGATTTGCATTGAGATGTCATTGTATGCTGTGTCAGTTCTGTTTAATAATTTCTCCTGTTTTATTACGGGGCGCTCGGCCCACACATACACACTCAGACTGCAACCTGAGAACATGATTGGACAGCTACGGGCCCTTGAGGCCACGTCAGCGCTGGCCCTGGGGCATTCTGGAAAATTAAAAAGTGACAATGATGACTGCCTGGCAGACTAAGTTTAAAAGGGCCGGAATAAGGTGGGCGTCCTTTGGGCTGTTTAACATATCTGTGCACACAGGGTGTTGATAACCTATCCTGCCCAGAGCCGCAGAACACAACATCCAGCTTAATGCAGACAGAATGTTTCTTAAAATATGATCACACATTTCAAACTCACTCATTTATTTGTCTCCTAATAATTTACAAGAGCGAATAATACATGCATCTCAGAACTTTTTATCCATGGACAAATGTTTTTTTTTCCACCACATCTCAAAATGCCAAATAAATATGTGATGGAAATTATATTTTCAATAGAAACGTTGACTTACTAAGGCTAATTTCATTTTCTAGTACCATAAATACACGTTCAATATTTAATCCCATTTTTTTCATAAGATAAAGTTGACAGAATTATAGCACAATCAAAAATATTTTGTTCATAAGTGATATTTACCTTGACTTTTCTCAACTAAGGAACAGCTAAGGAGGAACACACTACCATTCAAAAGTTTAGAATCAGAGATTTTGTTTTAAGAAATTAACTTTTTTATTAAATTGATCAAATCTGACAAAAGACTTCTATTTCAAATAAATTATATATATACTTTTTTTTTTAAATTATCTGTTCTAAGAAACATCAAGGTTTCCACAAAAATTTCCCAAACTTTTGAACGGTACGGTAATTTTTGCATAATTAATATTTCAATGATTTATACTTATTTTACACTCTGCTTAGAATATTATACATTTACATTTTTATAGCAAAAGTAATATTGTAATGGACTTTCATACACTGAAAAAAATAGGTGTAGAAATAATTAAAAAAACAACAACAAGTAACACATTGAATTAAACACACAATTTTAAAGTAGACAAACTGAAATAGCATTTTTTTTTTTTTTGTAAAATGAATTCCAATAATCTTTGCTTTAATTTACAACTTCAAAAAAAAAAAAATTCTATGTAGTTTTGAGTTTGAGTCTGCAAGTAGTCTGGTAAGTAACAAAAATAAAGACATATTAAAAAGTTTCCGAGACCATTTTAATGTGACTTTCATACAACCAAAAGAAAAAAGTTTACCCATGGGACTTAAGTGCTCTTAAAATCTATTGCTTTCTTCCTTCAGAACTTCCTTATGCTGTGAACATGCTGTTCTAAAGCAGCTTTGTTCAGGCAGTAATCTCCTGAAGTTCATAAGGCAGGTTATTAGGATCTCACAGAGGTGCTGTGGTGCATGGGGAGTGTGCGTGTGTGTGTGAGAGAGAGAGAGAGAGAGAGAGATTGATGTGATTGCGCAGCAGATCACTGGCTCATCAGGTGAAAAACAAAAGGGAGTCTTACAGCAGGCGGAGAGAACGCAAGCCATCAAATGCATGAACCGGGACACAGCGAATCTGATTATAGCTCAGGATACTGCAGAGAAAGAGAGAGCGAATATGAGTGAGACACACAGACAAAGAAACTGTCATTTAATGTCAACATTTCTGCCAAATCTTTTGGCAGTAGTAATCACATTCACATGACTGCACTGACAAAAACATATGTGGACACAGAAACTGTGTTTGATTGTTGGATTACGGTGTTACTTACAGGGTGGCGAGCTGCGTCAGGTTGTTGAAGGTGAGAGGGGCAAGAAGACTGATGCTGTTATTACTGAGGTCTCTGCAGAGGAAACACACACAAACACACAGCAGATTCAATTACACACACCCTCAGAACAACGTCTACAGCATGCCTTCACAATCCAAAGCCGACTTACTCTTAGAAAAGCGATTTAATCGCAGTTACTTTCATCCTGGATAGGTAAAGGTTATTAACTAATAACTTCAGACATGCATAAAAACTAAACCGTATACTTCAAATAATATCCTGATTAATTTATGCAACAACAAAAAAGGCAGTTGTGGTTGCCAGAAACTCACTCAGTTATAATATTTGAGGGATTATGGGATGGCATGTTGGTGACTGTACATTTTACAACTTATTTTATTTCCTTAAGTAGTTGAATGTTATACCAAGATACATAAAAAGCACCAAAATTTGCTTTGTACCTTAAAAAATGTGCAGAAAATTACCATCTAAGTACACATGCCACAATATAGTCACTTGTATAGTAACTTGTCCATAAAATATTTTTATATATCAATGGTGCATAGGGTCATACAAACAAAGAGAAAAGCAGCATCAGGGTAACAAGGCACTAAGAAAAGCATAAAATAAAAATAAAAACACCCTAATGTACATTGCTGATAAGAAAAATGAGAAGAAACCAAATTATTTAAATAAAATATATAACTGAATGTGATATTTTTCATGTTTTTCACTGTAAATTATACATTAATTCATAGCCTTTACTTGCAAAAATCATTATTTTGACAGTATTTTACAGTAAAATTACATAAAAAGCATTGTTTACAATTTTCACCATGCATGCTAAAGTAACTTACACTTAAACAATTAACAGGTTTTTACTGTCACATTTTTATTGTCTTTTTTTTTTTGTAAGTATTACAAACTTTTTTGTGTGTATACAGGTGCTTCATATTTCCTAAAATTGTTAAATTCCCGCAGCTTCAGAAATAAAAATAATGCTGTATGCTTAAAGGGGTGGTTCACTGTTTTTTTTCTAGGCTTGATTGTGTTTATGGTGTGCAGTCTAACATGTGTTAATGCTTCGTTTAAAAAAAAAAACTATTTTATGAAGCCCCTCCCTCAGAAATAGGCGATGGGCTCTGATTGGTTTGCTAGACCAGTGTGTTGTGATTGGCTAAACCACCGCTAGTGCATGTCTAACCGTCCCGCCCCTCACCTCAGCGGCATGTGCTCCAGTTGTATTGTAAACAAGGCGTCGTTAACATCGCTTATCAGTTTGAGCCCGACTGAGAAGCAGAGGATATTATTGAAGAGGATCGTGCAGAACCTGTGCAAGTACGGCTTTTAATGGTAGGCCTATGTTTATTGTTTGTTGTTGTCTCATACTTTTAGATACGCTGTTATTTGTAAATGCTACTGCTTATGTTAGCTTTTAATATACGGTTTTATCCTGATTAAATTTTTAATACAGTACGGCAACTGCACGCTGCATGTTTAACGCTTCTCAAAGCTATGTGAAAATAAGTGTATAATTGGAACAGTTCATTGTTGGAGCTGAGCTGAATGAGAGAGAGAGAGAGAGAGAGAGAGAGTGAGAGAGATGCAGAGCGTGTGCAGAGCAGCGGACGCGAGGAACAGTATTAAGAACCGCTGCTTTTGAACATTGATTTTGAAACTTGTGAATCCATTAGAATCGTTAGAAGACAGAATCGTGATTCATATATGAACAGATTTTTACGTGCACCTCTAGTTTTCTCTTCCTCTTCTCTAAAGCAGCGCAGCATGGCCTCGCCCCCTTTTGCTGTCTTTTCCCGAGGGCGGGGTTTATCTGGGTTTGTGATGTCACGAACCCGGGAAGTAACTCGTTGTAGTCCCTACCAACCGTTTTTGTAGGCATTAAACTGCCAGAATTTTAAAAGACGATATCTCCGTTTGCATTGAACTTTCAGCTTCGTAACTTTGCAGATATTGTTTATGCTCAAACAGCAACATTACACACTAACGTTAAAAAAGTGAAATCGCAATGAACCACCCCTTTAAAACAAACATACAAATGAATGCATTTAATGCACAAATAGGTCCCTTAAAGGTAAAAGTGTGTGCCAAATGAATAAATTCAAATGAAAAGTGGAGAAATACATACAGCAGTGTCAGTTGTTTCAGATTAGCAAGCTCTTTGGGCACAGTGGTGAGGAGGTTTCCTTCCAAATATCTGAAACGGTAAGAAAAACGGTACGTTTGCAATCCTCAAACAAGCTATAAAGTAAAACCAGATTAATTTTAAATTTCATTTCATGCTTAAAAATCAATTTTACATAGGAAGAAATAGTCTTATTACCATAAAGTGGCTCTAGATGTAGAGAAGTTACAGTGAGCTGCCTTACCGTCTATGCTAGGTTTCAGAAAAGAACCACAGAACGGTCATGAAGTGTGGCTGCTGGGATTGCTTATCTACAAAATGTACTCTTGGGTGAGTTTCATCCTAATTTTGCCACTCTGTGACGTGCTAAAAGGCCGTTCTCAGCAGAACATCAGCAGACCCGGCCACAGCAAGATGACAGGACACAGATAGATGAGGCTTTGACAGGGCACTCATGGTCTGCTCTCAAAGCGATTTGATAATGGGGTCTGTCAGTGAGCAAGAGTATTGTCTTCAAAACTACGACACAGGAGAAGAGGTCAATCGTGCTGGAGTTTTCCTGCACAACCCAAGAACAATTACTGTCCTTTTGCTGAAAAACCGGCAGCGACAAGGCAGGATATTTCTGTTCCCCACACTCGCTAATATAACCGCTTGTTATATCAGTCTCTCCTTGTCACTTGTTTGCAATCTTGTGATTTCTTTCCTTCTCTTAGTCACTGTCGTCTTGTTCTATTGCTTCCCTGTCTCTCCATCTATCCCCTTTCTCTAAGTATGAGTGGCTCTTGTTGAGTTTAAATGGCCTGTGTGTCAGCAGTTCTACGAAGGCACTGTGGTCACTCTTCATCTGATTAGTCCATTAGATTATGACCGATACCTTAACAGAGCAACAACTCACTGACCCTCATACAATAAGAGTGACTCATCTCAGAATCAATCCCCATCACTGGGGCATTACCCTAAGATACATAAGCTAAAAGATACCTTATTTACCCCTAAATGCTGCATGTGAGTACTTTAAAGATACATATTAGTAACTAAAGTTTATATATTAGTAACTTTTGTTCCCTTTTTCCTGAGAGTGTACTGGTCATCATGTGACATGGGCATAGTTGTTCTCTGAACATTTCAGAAACTGTATTTCTTATTTCCTAAGGGTATTGCAACATACCAAATAAGTTTTGATGATAACCTTGATATTTTAAAAATTAAATACTGATATCATGTTGATACTGCACATATGATAATATGGATGGATGGATGGGTGAGTGGATGGATGGATAGATGATGGATGGATGGATGGATGGGTGGATGATGGATGGGTGGGTGGATGGATGGATGGATGGATGAATGGATGGATGGATAGATAGATGATGGATAGATGGATGGATGAGTGGGTGGATGGATGGGTGGATGGATGGATGGATGGGTGGGTGGGTGGGTGGATGGATGGATGGATAGATGATGGATGGATGG